>NC_090729.1:80754662-80769662 GCF_036898095.1 Palaemon carinicauda
AATTGAATTTCTATATTCTCTTATCTCTTATTCACTATGATGCCATGATAGATGAATTCGTTAGATTCAAAACTTGTATATGGATACTGATATCTGTTAAGTAGGTTGTAACTCGTCTGGTGATTTCAGCATATTACTCTCCTAAAAATGAGTGAATAATTATTAGTAATTATCCATGAATTAATGATGTTGTTTGTCCCTTCCGATGTCGCCATTTCTTCTCGGTGGGGTTTAATGATAAGTTGGTATTCTTAAAATACATTTAATGGACTTGTGATTACATTCCTCTGTGACTTTGAACAACCAACTCCCAACAACTAAGCGTTGAGCGTTTAATAAACAAATATGAAACAAGTGAGCAAGTCCTGAACGCGGACATGGTCCTCGTAGAGGACATACCTCCGCCAAGGTGACCTAGAGCGCCATATGTCCTAGAATCATGAATTGATGTGACTTCGACCTTCACATGACCTTGACCTTCACGTGACCTTCAAGTGACCTTGACCTTCACGTGACCTTGACCTTCACATGACCTTGGCTTCAAGTGACCTTGATCTTCAAATGTACTTGACCTTCACGTGACCTTGACCTTCAGGTGACCTTGACCTTCACGTGACCTTGACCTTCACGTGACCTTGACCTTCAAGTGACCTGCTTGACTTTTGACCTTCAAGTGATCTTTGTTCATTTGCCACTGATACTTAATATGACATTGATATAATGCACCAATATGACCTTGACCTTTGACCTTTATAAATTTGAACATCACCCATGGGTTGCGCCTGGACTAGGACTTCCCTGTTGGCTTATGCAAAAGTCAGTGCTTTATTTCTGTCTCTTGATATGGCCACTTATGTCATAGTGACACCAGTGACCCCTGTGACCTTGACCTTGGGGTGACCTTGACCAAAATTTAATCAGTTCTTCCATACACATTGGGGAACTACTTGGCCAAGTTTGAAGTGATTCCGTGTAGAAATGTGGCCTCTACGTTGTCCACAGACAGACAGACAAACAGAGAAACAAACAAACAAACAAACAAACAAACCGAACCGAAAACATAACCTCCTGGCGGAGGTAAAAACAAAACATAAGAGCGAACAATAGAGCATCGCTCTCAAAAGGCTTAAATCCTACTCCAGTACAAAAGTAAAAGAGCCACATCCTATATTTGAGGTAATTAATAAATGCTTGAACCCTAATATCAAAATACATTATTTCAGTTATGTACAAAGCATAACATGATTCATCAATGCAATGAGATGCAATGTTGCGCTCAATACACGTAACATTTAAAGTAATACAGTACAATAATACATAACAATATCATACTGACCATGGATAAGATAGATATATCAGGATTATTTTTTCATCTAGCAGTCGTCGGTATCTATCAAAAGTATCTGGAATAGCTATAAGGCTAGATTATCACAAATTCCATTCATATGAGAACCAGGCTAATCTGGAAAGGTATATGCTGCATCTCACAATACCCGCTAGTCAAAATGTGTGGTCCTCATTCCAGACACTTGTTAGAATATTTTTTTTTTTTTTTTTAAGGAAAATAATAATATTAATGTAGTTACTTTTATTTCCATCAGGCATTCTAAAATATTAAATTTTTGGTTAATATTCTTCCCCTGATATCAATTCATATTAGTACCAAGGTATTACTTCAATTATCAGTTTACTAGTACGTATAATGACAAGTATTGCAAAAAAAAAAAAAAAAAAAAAAAAAAATAAATAAATAAATAAACAAAAAAAATATCTCTAGTTATAAATAGGTTTTCAGAATCTATTTACATTCCTCAGTGATAATTTGTTTACTCCTGTTCTCTCATCATATAGGCTACTTAAAAACAAGAGAGTCATTTATAGGTGCTGAAAATATAGTGTTTTATAAGCAAAGGAAGAACATAAATTCTTCCAGTAATGCTATTGAGTAATCTTATGAAAATATATTTGGTAAGGGACTATTATTATTGTTAGGATTAAGATTGTTATTGGGCGTGGTTTCCAAGTCTACAACTCCATGGGCATATTATGGACAGTGAAAATCAGCCTTCAATAAGTCGTTTATGCTCATATAGCCAACACAAGATAAGAATTGAATTCGGTAAATGATATTGACTTAAATTTTCCTCGGTACGCCTTGTAATTAGTTTATTGTACACTTGTTGGATTATCTTTATCATTAAATCCTAAATAATGGTGAGGTTTAGCCATAGATGCAATATAGTGTAATTCTCTTTAGCAGCATTTCAAAGGATGACTGGGCGCCATTTTAATCATAAATTGTCTCAATTGCTTCTGAATAAAATGTTTAGCTGTAAGAAGCGTATATCAAGTCTACTGTCATCGTATCTATGTAGAACAACAACTGGATTTCTCAACCCAACCTAACGAAACTGAAATGATCTTTCCATGTGAGAGGTGGAAAATAACACAACACTGATATGACTTTCAATGGTCCTCCATTTCTTAATCTATTTACTTCACTCAAATAAGCTTGCAACTTTCTCCAAAAAAAGGTACGAATCGCTCACAACGTGAGAACAATCTCTCTCTCTCTCTCTCTCTCTCTCTCCCTCTCTCTCTCTCTCTCTCTCTCTCTCTCTCTCTCTCTCTCTCTCTCTCTCTCTCGCATTGATTTTAAAGCTCAGGTACCTTGAATGCAAATGATTTAGTTCTTTATTGGTTCCTGTTCCCCACCCCCTCTCTATATCTCACTTCCTCTCTCTCGATATTTGGATGGATATTTCACGCAGCTCCCACCCCGTTTTATGCATCCCCTGATAACATACATCCAGCGAATACGTGTTCGTTCTTTTATATCTAACAAGGGATTATCATATAACATTTCACTATACAAACTATCAACAAAGAGATCTTTATATACTGTATTGGAGCCATTATATAAATTTTCAAATTATAGATAAACAAAATTTAACTTAACGAAAAAAGGGTGTGTCTACCTATCTATAATACTGGAAGATACCGGCATGACGTAATATTATTAGTGCTTGGAGTTTTAGAAAGCTATTAAGGGAGATTCTTGGAAACATCGGCTTAGATTTTGCAACAAGTATTCCGTTTGAATCCGAATGTATTCAGTATAGTACTTCTTGGAGAGCTTAGTGCTTTTGTCTTTCCCAAAACGGAATTGTAATCCTTTGCAACGTAAGTGAATGAAGTAGGTTGTAAAATAAAGAGGTCTTTATAGTTATTATCGAGATATACAAGGTAAATATAAATTTCTGTTAGATATTTTATTATGTCTGCTAGTATAGGTTTAATATCAAAGATTAATTACTATACTGTAGGTTTGGTTTCGTATAATCCTTTTGTTGAACATGGAATGAATACATGAAAAAAAAAAAAATAATAATACCCCTGCTGGAGTGATAAATGGACCAGGGTTACTGCATAATTCAAGAATGGGGCCAAAAAAGGTAGCAACAGAAAGGACGATCAAAGAGGTACTTGGAATGTCTGTAATCTAACGGGAAGATTTGAGGGAGACAGTAGTGTGGCAGGATGTTGCAAAAACTAACCCTACATCATAGATCAATCTAACAACACAGACATTCCAATTGCGTCATCAACTGAATTCTTGGACTGACGGGAAAAACACATAACCTTAATTCTATATACCTTAAACTAAAACAATTAACACAAAAACCATCCGCGATCAAATAAATCCCTCAAAATCAATAATAAAGATTAAAATTAAACACTAGCATAACTTATACTTCAATTCTCTACAACCCTAACTTTAAAACACAAAAAACTCCACAAACGCACACATATATAATATGTATTCATACACACACACATACACACACACACACACACACACATATATATATATATATATATATATATATATATATATATATATATATATATATATATATATATATATATATATATATATATATAAATATATATATATATATATATATATACATATATTTTATATATATATATATATATATATATATATATATATATATATATATATATATATATATATATATATATATATATATATATATACATATATATATATATATATATATATATATATATATATATATATATACATATATATATATATATATATATATATTACGTGAGTCTTCATTAACACTTTCGAAAGATAACAATCACAAGAAAAAACACTTAAGTAATCATTCACTGAGCCAACTGTCTTTATTGGCACGACACCACTTAATGACAAACAGAAGACAGGTAATTTGCCTCAACGGCCCTACCTCTTTAGGGTCATAGACGTCAAAATTATCATCATCATCATAATAATCATCATCATCATCACTATCTTCATCTTCATCGTCATATGTAATCTTAATATACAGCCCAGGTCACCAACGGTTGTGAAGTCCAAAAGAGCAGTCTAAATAAAATCTTCTATTATAGGCCAGGTCAATAATACAGTTCAATAAAAAAAAGATAAAAAAATCTCTAAACGAGAAATTGCGGCCTGAACATAAAAAAGAAAAAAACACTAACGAATACTCTTAGCTAAGTAAAGTATCGTTTGATAATCAAAGAAAAATTTTAAAATGTTTCAAAATCATTCACAACTACGCCTAGCAATGATAAAACAAAATTGCACTTTCTGTTAATATAAATAGTCACTTCAAAGCTGGTCGAAATAATATATAATGATCCCAGCAATCGAAGCACAAAAAACTGCATCTGACAGTAGTTAAATAAAAAACTATAAACAAACAACCTCAATTATACCAACAGTCTTTCTCACAACAAACAACCATTACACTAAGTACTCTGGCTCGCTGACACACAGCCCCCACCCCTATCTCTCTCTCTCTCTCTCTCTCTCTCTCTCTCTCTCTCTCTCTCTCTCTCTCTCTCTCTCTCTCTCTCTCTGCATTTGGCAAACAACAAAATGAAAATAAAAATAAAATTAATCTTCCACAGTCCTCTCCCTGTACTTTGCCAAATCCTTCAGACAACACTTACCTGATTTTTTTCATTACCCAGTCGCAGTAGAAAGCTTGACCTCTTTTTCGAGTAACTGGAACTTTATATACTCCTTCTCCACTCCCTCCATCTCGCTATCATTCATTGTACAAATACAATTCCCGTCTATATTACTACCATCTAATATATCATGCACTATCCCATCTACCTTACTATCATCTGGCTTTAAAATCTCACTTATTTCCATCAACAATTCATCCATTATATCAAAACTAATTTCTACTTTAATAAAAAGAATCATTCACACTACTTGTCATTCTCCTTTCTCTCGGCCTCAAGATCCTCGTAATTTCTTTTACATTAAACTACGAAAAACCACACACACTTTACTGTGGGTATCATTCATACCCAGTCACGTTCCATCTGTATTATTATTATTATTATTATTATTATTATTATTATTATTATTATTATTATTATTATTATTATTATTATTATTGTTGTTGATCTCTATAAAGATGATAGACTTGATATATGAGGCGAATTAATTAATATGGCAGTGCAAATAAAATTGGGTATCTTAATTAGGCTGAATGCCCCCTTAAAAGTGAATATATATATATATATATATATATATATATATATATATATATATATATATATATATATATATATATATATATATATATATATATATATATATATCACTTTTTTATCAATAATTCCTAGTTCTGTTGATGATAGAATCTGAATGGCTTCTTCGATGCTCGTCTTATTAGTTTTAATAAGTAATTTTTTTGTTGATGATATAACCCAAGCTACTTCATCATCTGAATTATTTTATTCTTGATTAAGACCATTTCCTTCTTAAATGCATAAACTATGCATAAATAATACAGCTAACGAATCTTTTGGAAAAAAAAGTATAACCAGTTAATAAGACATTTACACTCCTTCTAAGGTGTTAAAAGAATATATAAGCAGCTGAGATATAAAATAGTATTTTTCTCTGAGTGATTATCAGTGCAGTTTAAAAGCTATAACACGTGATCAGTTTCAAATAGGTGTGATTGGTCTTCTAGAAATAATACTGTTTGTGGTTGTTTTTTTCTTGGTTATTGTTGACTTTTACTTCTTCTTCCAAAATGATAATATATATATATATATATATATATATATATATATATATATATATATATATATATATATATATATATATATATATATATATATATATATATATATATATATATATATATATATATATATATGCTTGACCGGAAGATTCTCTTTTGTTTATTTATGGAGGATTACCACTAATCTACTCCTCATAAAAAAAAAAAATTGGTATTATCCTCTATTTCTATTGTTTCTATCAACTTAGCAGCATTGCGTCATTTAAAAAAGGGAGTATTCATCATCAAAACTGACATGTAAATTATTTTTGTTTTTAGATAAAAGGTTAAAAATGTTACAAAATTCAAAAGCTTCTCCGAGAATTAAACACGGGAATATTGTATTTATTCTTATTATTCGCAAACTTTACATATGGCAACTACGTTGAATCAAACTCTGAGTCGCCTGTATCTTTGTATTTACAAGAACCGAATATAATATAATTCATTGTTGCATCCAATAAGCGAGTATTGCGAATATGATTGTGACAAATTTCATGTCTTGATAAGCCATAACTAAAGAGTGGGTTTTTATATGAAAACTTGGTTTAAAATTACCTCCTTTTCCTAAAATATATATGCTAAAAATATTGCAATTTAAGATTTTAGTCAAAAGACAAAGTACTTCGTAAATTATAAAATTAGTATATAAACTTTTTTTTCCAATTTCACACTATTATCATTACACATACAATAACATTCCATCGTTCTCTGCCTAATGATGAAATTCTTTAAATTTTATTTTCGTAAATAGAATATTTTTACAATAGAAATTAAGAGTTAGGTCTTTGAGGTCAGTGTATATATATATATATATATATATATATATATATATATATATATATATATATATATATATATATATATATATATATATATATATATATATATATATATATATATATATATATATATATATATATCACAAGCACACGTGATTTCAATCAATGTAAATATCACCCACGAATGGCATTTAATACCGAATTCTATCTTGTGACTATATATCCATTTGGAATTCATTTTATGTTAACAGCTTCTGTCCGGGTGGAGATTCGAACCCCCACTTGTGAACTCATATATATATATATATATATATATATATATATATATATATATATATATATATATATATATATATATATATATATATATATATATATATATATATATATATATATATATATATATAATCATGTATATATATATATATATATATATATATATATATATATATATATATATATATATATATATATATATATATATATATATATATATATATATATATATGAGCTAATGACAGTCAGGTTGTTACTGATTGGAATGAGTGAGTGTCAACAGATTTTTCTTCTTTGTTAGAGAAGATGGTTATGATGTGGCTTGGGTGGCACTTTGAAAATGACGGTTACATTTTAGCTTTGGCTTGGCGTCACCTAAACCTCTTCCGATTGGTTGTTATGAGACTTTCGGGTCAAAACAACCAATCATTGATTAGGCATAGTGAGGCCATGTATGGGCGCTTGGGTAAAAACCCGATAGGAGGGTCAGTCTGGTTTTGGAGGTCTACAGAGAGTGTCACGGTGCTAGCATGCGTGCCAACGAGTACCATTTTTCCTGGGGCTTTTTCTCAGTAACGTAACGTAATTATAGTTAAAGGCGCCCTTGTAAACCTAAGATAATATAGCACGTGTTAAATCAACAATTCGACTCTTATTTGTGCATGACCTCCCCCTGTAATTGTGTTAACTATGAAATGGATTTTCTCTATCTTTGTTTCCCCCCAAGATGTGAAGTATGAACCCCCTTAATACGGCCTAGATTGGGTCATATTAAATGGTGTCAGGTGTTGTGGGGTAGTAATAATAATATTAACGATTAACGTCTGTGCTAAGTGATTTTAGCCGACGTGAGATTTTTTAAAAAGTGGAAACAAAAGAGATTAGTGACAATGGTTAACACGAGAAGTTCGACGTCGAGTGGAGGTGACAGAGAGAGAGGGGTGAAATGCATTCTGTTGCTCTTGTATGCCCGGTACTCGGTAAACAGTTTCTCAACGCACATGATAGCAGATACACATCCATCGAGGCAGCCTGGCACCCAAAAGGCATCAACAACATACCAAGGATGAGGCGCTTGTAGAAGAGAACCTCGAAGAGGCAGAGGTCAGAGAGGTAGGAATGTGGCGACTGGTGGTTGTTGGAACTGTGGGGTGGTACTAACAGATGGCCACCTCGGCCTTTATGGCCCTACGACGACCAGCAGTAGTGATATGGATGTCAGGCCACAAACCACCATCTGAAAGCTGTTTAAAAAGAAAACGGCGGCGGCAGAAGAAATCATGTTTCCCCTGTACCAACGAGAGGGAGGGGAAGACGACGCAGGAAGGGGAAGACGAAGCGGGAAGGGGACCAACGGTCCCTCGGGCCGTCCGTCAGACCGCAAGGACTGGGGACGGGAGTGCCAAGGAGTCAGCCAGCCATCTTTGCCCCAGTGAGCAATAGGGGATGCCCACCTATCAGCGATTGGTAGTGCGTCTTCCCAGGGAGTGCATAAGGAGGAGGAGGGGTGGAGCAGCTACCCCTCACCATCGCTCCCGATCATGGAAGTCGGAATGCTATTCCCGTCTTGGAATAGAAGTGGAATCATGTGTGTAACGAGGGTGAAGAATCGCTCGTTACGGATGCCAGCAAAATGTAGGAGTGTATGGTGCGGAACACGGCCAGAGCCCACACACGGGCTCAGTGACCCTACAACGAAGAACAGATGTAATAACTCGACATAAAGCAGAATGAACGACAACGCAAGATATTAGGTTCAAGTAGACCTGTGGATGGAGCGCATAGAAAACGGGAAGATCTTGACGACTACGGAGAGAGAGAGAGGGAGTGCATGCCCCGTGACTGTGAGTGATGTCCTGCGAATGAGTGTGCGAATGAGGTAGGAGATCAAATTTCCCGGATTTTTTGCGCAGGTGGAAGGGTGTGTTTTTCATTGAAGACGGAATTTGATCTAGCGTAGTTTTTCCTTCCCCTTTGGTAGAGAAAGTCATCTGTGTAATTGATGTAAGACCTTATGCGTGGCATGTGGGTATAGAAAGTTCCCTTAAGGATGGCAAGAGTGTCAGTATTTTTAAGGAATTAGGTTTATCAATAAGTGTCATGTGTGTAACTCAATGAGTAACCACAAGCACGTGGTACCAAGGGCCAGAACATGGTCAGTAGTACCTTTTAAGTTTAATGAAGTGCATATGGACATCAAAGGTTCATTCCCCCAGGGGACAGAGAGGAAGGTGAGGAGGAGGCACAAGTGTGTGTCCGTGCCGTCCTTCGAGCACGAGAGAGTGCGAGAGGGCATGGGTCTTGAGATAATGTCTACCACGAGGTGATTGAGGTCATAAAAATCAGGTTTCCTTTACGTATGTTCATTCCGAGTGTTTTGTGAAACAATGAAGTAAATTTTGTTTCGTTTTTTTTTTGGTTTTGTTCTAAGCATATCATGAGTATGTCATTCATCGTACTGAGACATTTCTGTTGCGGTTATGTTTGTGTTGAAATTAATTCAAATGTCGTTATTTTATGTTGATACCAATTTTGCTATTACCAATGTTTTATGTGTGTTTTTCCATTTTGTTGTACTGTATTTGAAAAAATGTTCATTTGTCTCTGTGGAGGTTTTCAGTGCTATTACAGGTAATTGTTAATCATGGGTTGAAAATTGAACATCATTACTTTTGTTTTTGTTTTTCAGGAGAAATGATATTGCTCGGATATTGATAAGTATTTTTCTTTCTTATTATTATTCACTGTTTGAATTTGCTCCTTGTTGCAGTGTCACGGATGTGTTAGAAATGGTTTTCTTATAATGGTAAATGTATCAAAGAGTGCTGGGATTGTAAGTTATTCATCTTGATTTCTCTTAATTTTTTATCATTTTCTTTATTTTTGTGTATGTGATGATTTGTTGGTCCTTATGAAATTTTATTGCATTTAAAACATTATTATTTTTCTGATTTTGTGCTCCAAATTTCAGTGATGATGTATTTAAACCTGATTTTGTGTTTCTGTATGATCTATTGTGGGCGTGATATTCATCTTTGTGTAACTTGTAATTGTAACACGCAAATCGGCCCTCTGATTTTGATTTAGGTTTTTAATTTTAATTTTTGCATGCTCCCGAAGAGGGTGGTACTCAGCGGCAACATCTAGTGGAAAAAGAAAGCTTGTGTTCAGTGGGAAAAAAAAACAATGATTAGAAAAGTTTCATAAAAAAAGAGAGGAAAAAAATTGTTTTGAGAAAAAAAATCTGATAAGTGTGAATTTTACGGGACGTAAAATTTGGGAAGGGAGTGGTGAGCTAATCACAGTCAGGTTGTTACTGATCGGAATGAGTGAGTGTCAACAGATTTTTCTTCTTTGTTAGAGAAGACGGTTACGATGTGGCTTGGGTGGCACTTTGAAAATGATGGTTACATTTTAGCTTTGGCTTGGCGTCACCTAAACCTCTTCCGATTGGTTGTTATGAGACTTTCGGGTCAAAACAACCAATCATTGATCAGGCATAGTGAGGCCATGTATGGGCGCTTGGGTAAAAACCCGATAGGAGGGTCAGTCTGGTTTTGGAGGTCTACAGAGAGAGTCACGGTGCCAGCATGCGTGCCAACGAGTACCATTTTTCTGAGGGCTTTTTCTTAGTAACGTAACGTAATCATAGTTAAAGGGAGCCCTTGTAAACCTAAGCATGTGTTAAATTAACAATTCAACTCTTATTTGTGCATGACCTCCCCCTCTAATTGTGTTAACTATGAAATAGATTTTCTCTATCTTTGTTTCCCCCCATGATGTGAAGTATGAACCCCCTTAATACGACCTAGATTGGGTCATGTATATATATATATATATATATATATATATATATATATATATATATATATATATATATATATATATATATATAAATAAATAAATATATATATATATATATATATATATATATATATATATATATATATATATATATATATATATATATATATATATATATATATATATATATATATATATATATATATATATATATTTATATATATATAATATATATATATATATCCTCTGTCAACGAATAATGAGACATCGGAACATGGTTTTTTTTTACTTTATCACAAAAAGGTTTGTCAATACAATGTACACAGATGATACTCTCAGGTGAGTACCTTGTATAATGATTACCTGAATGGTCCTGCCTAACCCTCGGCAAGTAAGATGCAATGTTACTCTATCAATATTGTTAGGTTTTTTGGAGTTCTCCACTGTGATGGAAATATACTGTCACCAATAAGGTCTCAACATATCACTTTACGAAATTTGTTACACGTCACTTATAACAGTTCAGTGATGGCGCACTAAAATTTATGATAGTCATAGTGCTCTTAAAAAGGTCATAATCTCACTGTATAAAACATATTTGTCATCCAATGAATAAGACATTACTCCCCGTCCGCCCAAGCTCCTCACCCTGTGAGGAGGTGTGCATTCGCTCTCTCTAGTCTATATGTAGGACACTCTGACCTGGAATAGGACATGGCATGTACTAGACCGAAATGCAACATAAAATATATACATAAAAATCACCGAAAAACAGACATATATATTCCACAAAAAAAAAAAAAATAAATAAATAATGCATGTAAAAATTAACTCAATATAATATGACATAATTTCGTTCATTTCTCCTTATGACCTCTGCAACTAAAATACAGAAGACCCAAAGTGAGAAAAAAAACATTATCAATATCAGTATTATATAACCTCATCAATAACCTGCCTCTGATTGCGGTCAATATGGGCCTTTTTAGCGGGACAGGGGTAGGAATTGATAGTCCTTCATCCCTCAATTTAACTTGTCCTGGTTTTCAGCACACAACTCACCACCACCATTTCGCCATTTTTAAAATCACTTCTACACTTGTACTTGTAAATATCAATCGGTGACCACTAGCCGTTTTCCCGAGAAAATTATCCATCTTCCCGCCCTTCTCTTATAACTATAAGTATTAAGTATTCACATCTACACATTCTCTAACAATGTCTTTCCTCATAGCTGAATTTTAATCCCACAGCCACTTGCCCTTTGGGAACCGCCCCGGCCCTAGCAACCAAGAATCATATAATAAGTAATGATACAGCATCTGCCTGAAGGATCCCACCTGACCTACTTAACTTCTGTTTGTTTTTAGGTTCAATCAGCAGTATTTCATACGTATTGCTATACTCAGCCAAATTATCACAATACTTTACTTCCACATAAAGCACCAACATAAGAACACATTGTTATCATCAAGTTTGTTTAATAAACACCAAAAGAAGAAATAAGGTCTGTTCAACAACAACAACAGCAAAGGAAAAAAAAAAACTACTTATCAACTCGAGGAATATCACATATGCAAGGGTAAGGAAGTACACTCTGACTGACACTTATGAAAACTACCTCTTCCGTCACCACATGTATGTTTGCCTGATAATGTTCAGACACTGCTCCATTACCAAGGCTTTGTAACACTGCTGTGTTAGATTTAACGATCTTTACTGGGTACGGACCAAAATACGCTGGCTCTAGTTTTTGTTTCCTCGGTTGTAATAATTTTAAATACACACTATCGCTCACACATACATTTACCGGAGCGGTTTTGTGCTGCCCATCATACTTTGAGCCGTGTTTTGCATTACCTCCTTTCAAAAACCTTTCAGTGGTGTTCATTACTCTCCTTAAAAGATTTAGTAAATAGACTAGGTATTCCTCAGTTGAATAATTTGGCAACTGTTACGAATTAACCGGGACCGTATACGGTAACACAGGATCCTGTCCATACACTAAAACGAAAGGCATGTCCCTGAGCGAGGCATTATAAGCAATGTTCACTGCTAACTCAGCTGTAAGAAGCATGGTGTGCCAATGAAGGGGGTAATCAGCCACTAAGTAATGTAAAATCTGCTCCCCTTCCCTATATTGCGATTCAACTAAGCCATTATCTGAAGCCCTATACGCAGTCAATGTAAGGAGTTCAATTTTCATCAAGTCCGTGACCGATTTCACCACCTTATTTATAAACTCAAGACCATTATGACTTATCAAAATTTTCGGCCAACCAAACCTAGCAATGGAAGAGCACATCGCCTGGGCTAATGAATTTGCTGATTTATCCAACATTCTGTAAGTATGAGGGTAACGAGTAAATGCATCCACAAATATACATATATACTTATGTTGTGTTAAACCAGTAGGAAATGGTCCTACGACATCAATATGTGCCCTACAAAATTTGATAGTAATCACAGGCCACTTTCTGGTTTCCGGTACAGTGTTTTCATTTTCTTTGAATTAGTTACAAGTATGAAAACCTTTTCTATAATTTTCTATAGATTTTTCTATTCCTAACCAAAAGAAGGTTTCTCGTACTCTCCTTGATGTTCTATCGATCCCTTGCATGTACAATGTGGATGCCTCGATTAATTGAAGAGGGAGAATGAACTACCCATGCACTAAATTCCCCTCCCGTCTTCTCGTAAGCACATTATACTGTAAGATATCATTCTCTATAAAAAAGAACCCCACGAGGCACTTTCAGAAATGATGGATAACTTTCTGATTTCCTTTTAATCACTGTGCATACTCTTTCTATCCTTTCCTCTTTTTTTCCGTTCCGCTCGGATTTCCTTTATATCCCTACCTCCCAAGTCAATCACACTTGCATCATCAGGGCACTCATTCTGGACACCTTTGGTTGTGTCATCGGTCACCCACATGTATCCACGTTCTCTCTCTCTCTCTCTCTCTCTCTCTCTCTCTCTCTCTCTCTCTCTCTCTCTCTCTCTCTCTCTCTCTCTCTCTCTCTCGCATCTCATTTTCTGATTGCTCCTTGCATGAAGTCATATCCTGCTATTTATTTTGATGGGGGTCTTCAATATTTTGGTTTCATTCTTTGTTTCTCTTTTGAGCCCTAGTTATTACTCCTATTACTGCACCTATAGAGAGGGCATCTGCTACCTTCTTAGCTTTACCTTCTATGTGGTGAAACCCCTTTATGTTAAACTCCAGCAATCTTTCCATCCATCTCACCTTTCTAGATGTCAAGTCACCTTTGTGAAATAAATCATGTAAAGGGCAATGATCACTTTGCAACTCAATCGGCTAACCTAATAAAAAGAACCGATGCCTCTCTAGAACACAAAGAATAATCAATTCCTTGCTATCAAATGTATAATAATTCTTCTCTGCCCCTTTTAATGCCCTGAAAGCAAAGCAAATGGGTCGCTCTCTACCTTTATTATATCATTGAGAAACTACGCCACCAATAGCTGTGCTACTCTCATCTGTTGTCACTAAAAAACGGGCGATCAAATCTAGGATATGCAAGTAAGTCATTGCTAGCTTAGACAGCTTTCAAATGATTAAAGGCCCTGTCTTCTTCCACTCCCAAATTTACTACTTTTTGTTTCTTTGAAGCATCTAAGGGTCTTGCTATTTCTCCAAAACCTCTTATGAATTTACGGTAATACCCAGCGTGCTCAAGGAACCCAGCTACTTCCTTAGAGGTACATGACATGTTGAAATCTATAATAGCTTCTACTTTACTGAGGCAAGGTTAGATACCTTTTCGGATTATTATATGACCTAAAAGTTCAACCTGTTTACAGAAAAATTTACACTTTCACAAATTTATTATCATACCATTACGTCGCAATGCATCTAAAACTTTACGAATGTTATTATAATGTTCTTCGGCCATTCTCTTGCAATTATGATATCCTTTAAATAAGCAAGAAGATTGTGGCCAATCAAGGAAGACAAATCCGCCATC
>NC_090729.1:80774662-80817162 GCF_036898095.1 Palaemon carinicauda
TATATATATATGTAACATATATATGTATATACATACATATATATATATATATATATATATATATATATATATATATATATATATATATATATATATATATATATATATATATATATATATATATATATATATATATATATATATACAGCCCCATGAGGCCACGAGGGCATGAAAATAATTAGAATAGCACCAACGTATCCCTGCATGTATTAAAAGGCAACAATAAGGGACGGGATGAGGGGGCTGGGAACCCCCTCTCCTGTATTTACAATCCTTTGACACATCATCAAAGAAGTGGAGCTGTGGGGAATGTGACTGCTCCCTACACTCTAGTTTTGGGGTGTTTGAAAGTGCGTGAATGTAGTACGATAGAGAGTAAAAGATGTGAGATTGGTAGTATGTATAGGAATAGAAGGATATTGGCCTTGTGTGAGACAAAGATAAAAGGGAAGGGTGAATTGATGTTTGGTGAAATGTCTGTAGAGTGTCTGGGATTGAAAGGGGAATAGCAAGAGAGGTTGTGACTATATTGCTGAGGGAATGGATGACAGGTAAAGTAGTGGATTGGAAGGAGATAACATCTAGGTTAATGTGGTTTGGGTAAGGAATGTGTGGCTTTTGTCAGTACGTATGGGCCAGGTTGTGAGAAAAGTGAAGAAGAGCGGAATGAGTTCTGGAATGAATTAACTAGGTGTGTAGAAGGACTGGGTAGAAGGAATTATGTAGTTGTCATGGGTGACTTAAATGCTAGAGTGGGCACTGGAGAGGTAGGTGACGACATTGGGAAATATGGCGTACTTGGTAAAAATGAGTGGTGAGAGACTGGTAGATATATGTGTTGAGCAAGAGATAGTGATAAGTTCTAGCTCTTTCAAAAAGAAAGATAAAAACAAGTTTACATGGGTAAGAGTGGCAAATGGAAGAGTAGTAGAAAGGGCATTAATGGATTATGTGTTGATAACTAAAAGAATGTTTGGAAGATTGAAAGACGTGCATGTGTTTAGGGGTATGGCTAACGGTATGTCTGATCATTTTTTTTGTGGAAGGAAAATTAGTTGTAGCAAAAGAGTGGGGGAATAGAGTAAGTGGATATAAAAGGGAGCTAGCGAGAGTTGAAGAGCTGATAAAACTGAGGGTAAAAAGTAAATATCATAAAGGTTGAAAATGGCATAAGACGAAGTGAAAGTAAGAGTAACTGGTAATTTAGAGGAGGATGGAAGTTAGTCAAAGAAAATTTTGTTGGGATTGCAAGTGATGTGTGGGGCTAAGAAGTTTATTAGAGGCAGCATGAGGAAGGGCAGTGAATGGTGGAATGGAGTGAAGGTAAAAGTGGAAGAGAAAAAGAGGGCTTTTGAAGAATGGCTGCAGAGTAACAGTGAAGAGAAGTATGAAAAATATAGAGAGATAAATGTGGAAGTAAAGCGCAAGGTAAGTGAGGAAAAGAGGGCTGCTGACCTGAGGTGGGGTCAGGGATTGGGCCGTTCATGTGAAGAGAATAAGAAAAAGTTTTGGAAAGAAGTGAAGAGAGTAAGAAAAGCTGGCTCAAAAATTGAAGAGAGAGTGAAAGATGAAAATGGAAGGTTGTTTAAAGGAGAGGAGGCAAGGTAAAGTTAGGCGGAATATCTTGAAAGTTTACTGAATGTTAAGGACAATAGGGAGGCAAATATAATTGCTGTTGCAGGTGTTTAGGTGCTGGTGATGGGAGATAAGATTGAGAGAGAGATTACAATAGAAGAAGTGAGGAGAGCACTAGATGAAACGAGAGTAGGAAAAGCATCTGGTATGGATGGTGTGAGAGCTGAGATGTTAAAGGAAGGGGGTGTGACTGTACTTGAATGGTTGGTGAGAATGTTTAATGTCTGTTTTGTGTTTCAATTGTACCAGTAGATTGGGTTTATGCATGTAATGTACGACTATATAAGGGTAAGGGAGATGTGCATGAGTGATGTAATTCGAGGGGTATTAGTTTGTTGAGTGTAGTTGGAGAAGTGTATGGTTAAGTACTGATTAACAGGATTAAGGGTAAAACAGAGAATGCAATCTTAGAAGTATAGAGTGGTTTTAGAAGAGGTAGGGGTTGTATGAATCAGATTTTTACAGTTAGGCAGATATGCAAGAAATATTTAGCAAAAGGTAAGGAGGTGTATGTTGCGTTTATGGATCTGGAGAAAGCCTATGATAGAGTTGATAGGGAAGCAATGTGGAATGTGATGAGGCTTTATGAAGTTGGTGGAAGGTTGTTGCAAGCAGTGAAAAGTTCCTACAAAGGTAGTAAAGCATGTGTTAGAATAGGAAATGAAGTAAGCGATTGGGTTCCGGTAAGAGTGGGGCTGAGACAGGGATATGTGATGTCGCCATGGTTGTTTAACTTGTATGTTGATGGAGAGGTGAAAGAGGTGAATGCTCGAGTGCTTGGACGAGGATTAAAACTGGTAGACGAAAATAACCATGAATGGGAGGTAAATCAGTTGTTGTTGGCGGATGATACTGTACTGGTTGCGGACGCGGAAGAGAAGCTTGGTCGATTAGTGACAGAATTTGGAAGAGTGTGTGATAGAAGGATGTTTAGAGTTAATGAGGGTAAGAGTAAGATTATGAGATTTATGAGAAGGGAAGGTGGTGCGAGGTTGAATGTCATGTTGAATGGAGAGTTACTTGAGGAGGTGGATCAGTTTAAGTACTTGGGGTCTGTTGTTGCAGCAAATGGTGGGGTGGAGTGGAAGCAGATGTACGTCAGAGAGTGAATGAAGGATGCAAAGTGTTGGGGGCATTTAAGGGAGTAGTAAATAATAGAGAGTTGGGCATGAATGTAAAGAGAGTTCTGTATGAGAAAGTGGTTGTCCAACTGTGATGTATGGATCAGAGTTGTGGGGAGTGAAAGTGACGGAGAGACAGAAATTGAATGTGTTTGAGATGAAATGTCTGTGGTGTATGGCTGGTGTATCCCGAGTAGATAGGGTTAAGAACGAAGTAGTGAGGGTAAGAACGGGTGTAAGAAATGTGTTGAGGTGTTTTGGCCATGTTGAGAGAATAGAAAATGGCTGTCTGCTAAAGAAGGCGATGAATACAAGAGTTGATGGGAGCAGTACAAGAGGAAAGCCAAGGTTTGGGTGGATGGATGGAGTGAAGAAAGCTCTTGGTGATAGGAGGATAGATGTGAGAGAGGCAAGAGAGCGTGCTAGAAATAGGAATGAATGGGGAGCGATTGTGACGTAGTTCCGGTAGGCTCTACTGCTTCCTCTGGTGCCTTGGATGACCGCGGAGGTAGCAGCAGTAAGGGATTCAGCGTTATGAAGCTTCATATGTGGTGGATAACGGGGGAGGGTGGTCTGTGGCACCCTAGCAGTACCAGCCGAACTTGGTTGAGTTCCTTGTCAGGCTGGGAGGAACGTAGAGAGGAGCGTTCCCCTTCTTTTGTTTTATTTGTTTGATGTTGGCTACCCCCAAAATTCGGGAAGTGCCTTGGTATATGTATGTATATATACACAATAATATATATATATATATATATATATATATATATATATATATATATATATATATATATATATATATATATATATATATATATATATATATATATATATATATATATATATATATATATATATATATATATATATATATATATATATATATATATATTGAAACAATTTTCTCGTAAAGGCAAAATTTTCTTTTTGTATTTCCAATCTTCCCTCCTTTGCCAACACTAAAGATTTCTCATTAACATAATAATTACTCTTCTCCATAACCGAATCAAGTAAATTATTATTATTATTATTATTATTATTATTATTATTATTATTATTATTATTATTATTATTATTATTATATATTTTCAAAGAATCCATATACCAAGTATAAAACTAAATTAACTTAAGTCGCATCACCATGAAGTAGTGTCTTTACTTCAAGAAGTAAGTTTTTACTGTTTGATAAATAGTATGGTTTTATTGACAGTATTCATCTGTAACCAGAATTAGGACTATTTTTCGAGGCATAATTGTCTATGAGTATAGATTAAATGTTTTCATACTTTGGAGAAATTTCTTTAAGGTATTGGTAAGACTCTACCTTTCCCTACTTCTTACCCGATCCTTTACGGCGTTTAAAAAGCAATTTATGATTAGAATATGTGGCTAAATTTAAAAGTAATAAATTTTGACGAATATAAAACTTAGTACTTGCAGTCCACAACATAACGACCTTATTAATATTTACTGACTTTATGTTATCAAAAAATTTAAACAGGAAAGGTCTCGTATATGTACTGGGAAGGTGTTTAGTTTTAAATTTTTCCAATAGATATTCACCATTGTTAACGAATAAAACTGGAGGTAAATGCCATTTTCTCTGATAATTAAAATATTCTTAGATGAAGTCTTCTTGGTTAAATCCCAAGATTGTTTTTTACAAATAATAATCATGGTAATCTTATATACAAAAACTTGAGTTGAAAATTATTACCATCCATCGAGATTGCACTGTATTAGTAATTGTTTAACTTCATGTCAATATATTTCAAGATCTTATATCTTAACCAAAGACATTCTAAGTTATTATCATTATAATGAAGAAAAGGATTATTCTATTCCTATTAATTTTTATAGCATCAATCCAAATATGCGTGGTTCTTTGTATTATGAGAATATGATTTATTTACATAACATTTTTTGGAAAAACGATCATCGGTTCTTTATCAATCGCAAGTTATTATTTAAATGATCAACATTTCTGTTTAGATTTTGACCTCAAAGACCTAACCCTTAATTTTTATAGTGAAAATATTCTATTTACGAAAATAAAATTTAAAGTATTTCATCATTAGGCAGAGAATGTTAAAATACTGTATGAATAATGATAATAGTGTGAAATTGGGGAAAAAAGTCTTATATACTAATTTTATGATTTACGAAGTACTTTGTCTTTTGACTAAAATCTTAAATTGCAATATATATATTGGTTGTTTGTTGTGAGAAAGACTGTTGGTTTAATTGAGGTTGTTTGTTTATAGTTTTTTATTTATCTACTGTCAGATGCAGTTTTTTGTGCTTCGATTGCTGGGATCATTATATATTATTTCGACTAGCTTTGAAGTGACTATTTATATTAACAGAAAGTGCAATTTTGTTTTATCATTGCTAGGCGTAGTTGTGAATGATTTTGAAACATTTTAAAATTTTTATTTGATTATCAAACGATACTTTACTTAGCTAAGAGTATTCGTTAGTGTTTTTTTCTTTTTTATGTTCAGGCCGCAATTTCTCGTTTAGAGATTTTTTTATCTTTTTTTATTGAACTGTATTATTGACCTGGCCTATAATAGAAGATTTTATTTAGACTGCTCTTTTGGACTTCACAACCGTTGGTGACCTGGGCTGTATATTAAGATTACATATGACGATGAAGATGAAGATAGTGATGATGATGATGATTATTATGATGATGATGATAATTTTGACGTCTATGACCCTAAAGAGGTAGGGCCGTTGAGGCAAATTACCTGTCTTCTGTTTGTCATTAAGTGGTGTCGTGCCAATAAAGACAGTTGGCTCAGTGAATGATTACTTAAGTGTTTTTTCTTGTGATTGTTATCTTTCGAAAGTGTTAATGAAGACTCACGTAATATATATATATATATATATATATATATATATATATATATATATATATATATATATATATATATATATATATATATATATATATATATATATACACACATATATATATATATATATATATATATATATATATATATATATATATATATATATATATGTATGTATATATATATATATATATATATATATATATATATATATATATATATATAAATATATATATATATACATATATATATATATATATATATATATATATATATATATATATATATATATATATATATATATATATATATATATATATACATGTAATGATTAGAATAGTAATATTACATGTTTAAAACCAAATGACGTAATATGTCATGTTGGTTGGAAGAGCTAACCCTGGGATTGCTGTAGTCATTCAAATTATAAACAGGATGTATAATTCAAACCTCGGCAAATTGACATTCTTTCTTAACGTCAACACATTGTCTCCTCGTGTGAAAGTTTGTGACGTCACCGGATGCAGGTGTCTTCCGATTCCGTCACGTGGCTAAATTAAAGCAAGCATACGATATCTGTGATATCGATAATTTATTCAGTTCATATCTAAACTTCACCAGAATTGGTCGTCTGGACCAACACAGCTTCCTCCAGTGATGGAGATGTTTAACTCTGTTGTTTTATAGAATAAAACTTAAAAACCATTAAGATGTATTCAGTTAATCCATTTAAATACATCTGAAAACAACTCATACTCAAATGTGTGCTTAAGACAGTAGCACACCAATAAATGGTGGCAGCGATTAAACTCTAAGACAGCGGTTAAACTCTAAGAATTAGAGAAATATCTTCAAGACTTCAAAATAATAGCTGTAAAACCAGAGAAATATCTTCAAGACTTCAACATAAAAGCTGTAAAACCAGAGAAATATCTTCAAGACTTCAAAATAAAAGCTGTAAAACCTGATAAAGATCTTCAAGAACTCAACATTATCTACAAGAATCTACAATTTTGATTAAGTCCAACGGAAAAGCTAACATCAACATATGTTAGTATACAACTTGAATCTTCAATCAACATCCTAGGAAACCCAAGGACTGGCGTTCAACAATTGCAAGACATATCCAGGAAGAACTACATTCAACAAGAAACTAGAACGAGACATCGCTAACAAAACATCAAGAGAGAGAGAGAGAGAGAGAGAGAGAGAGAGAGGACGTGTCGACTTCATATATAAGCTAAGTACAGACGTTTTTGTATTCATTTCAGTTTGGGCAGTGAAGTGTAGTTATCACAAGTCGTTAGTCAATTGTTACTGGGGTGAGTGAATTCCTAAACTTTGTAATAAGAAACTCCGAATTCTCATTTAGAATTTTTCTTTCTTTGTGCTAATTCCTTTTTCTTTCAGAAACTCTGGGGGGGAAATGTTTTGGGATTAGTAACATTGTTGGGGGAATTTTATTATACATATGCGTTTACGCAGTGGGCGTCTGTACTCATATAGATATTTTGATAGGATTGAAAGGGGTCAAAGAGATAGAAAAAAAAAATACAGCAGTCATGGCTCCTCCTGTCAGCCCTACCCCTGGACCTAGTGGTGTAGGCCAGGCTAATCCTCCTCCAATTGTGACGCTTGTAAATGCCAGGTCAGCAATCCTTCCTTTTCAAGGTCGTGTCAACGGGTTCTTGCCACAAAATGTGGAGTCATGGATTTCATCCGTTGATGCCCATTTAAATGCCAAACAAATCGTAGATCCTTTTGTACAATTACAAGAAGCTAAAAGTTTTATAGATTTTTCTAAAGGGGATGCGAGTGCGTATTTAAGAGGTGTTTCATTTCAGGAAGCAGTTAATTGGGATGATTTCAAAGTTAGGTTACGCGCGATTTATGGGGGTGAGGAAGCTTTGGATGTAGTGTTAACGTTACGAAATACACTTAATCAAGCCACTATGAATCGGCTTAATGTTGTTGAGAGAGCAGCTCTCATAGCTGATAGGCTTAACGAATATTAGGACATTTTAGGTAATTCCACTTGGGTTACTAACGATAACATCTCCGTGAAAGATTTTTTACGATTAATGTATTTAACTTGCATGACACTTATGTTGCCTGAAGCTTTAGTGCGGTGCTTTGATAAGAAGTTAATGCTGCAAGTACGGAATTGGATGTCTATAAACAGATAAAGAAACACATGTCCAAGTGTCCAGATCTCGATCCCGTGTTAACTCAAGTTTTTGCTAAGAATGAAACAAAACCACAAACAGTGAACGTAATTAACAGTCCAGTAGCGGGAGTGACGTGTTACAACTGCAAACGTCAAGGTCACATAAGCGCAGACTGTAGAACGAAATTTTGCTCAGTTCACAACACAGCATCACATTCTTATAGTCAATGTTACGCGCGTAAGACACAACAATATCCTAGAAATACACAGTCAATTCCACAGTCAGTTCCATATGGAAATAAAAAGAAAAATCCTCATTTTAACAATAAGAAGAAACAACAAAATGTCAATGCAGTTCAGAGTCCGAAACAAACAAACACTTCTTCAAATATCGCTGAGCCTGGGCCGTCAAACCAAACCTCGCAAAGTCAGTCTAATTTTCAGAATGTGCAGAGCAAAGCAAATACCACATAGTTAACTCTAGAGGGGAAGAGAGTGATGTTGGGTCAAGGTCATTTATGTCAACATCAATAGTATTGAATAATCAATTTAATGTTTTATCAGATAATTGTGAGACAATAGATTTTCCTATGAAACACACGGCCGAATTAAGTAAAACAGCGCATGCTCCCGTAGATTTGCAACGAATTCATACAATAATAAGCCAAAATGAGTTACAGCCAACCTTATATGCTGTAAATTTAGAACACAAATCCTTTACGTTATTTTTTGACTCTGGTAGTCCACGTAATATTATGGATTTGAAGACGCATCATTTGTTGTTTTCGAACTTTCCGATTGAAAAATCAGGAATTAGACTTTCAGGTATAGGAAATAATGAATTAAACGTCATAGGCATAACTCATATTCAGTTCAGAGTCGGTAATCGCACGTTTGCCGATACATTTGTTGTAGTAAAAAACATTAATATGTATCCAGCTGTAATTATAGGATACCCATCTATGGGAAATCAAAACATTATCTTAGCTCCTGCCAAGCACGGCGTGTATATCAAAGGGAAATTCTATAAGTCTTCTAATACCTTAAAGTCAGTTTTGGATAAAAAGGAGACGACAAATGTAACCGTAACGTACGTTGAAGAACCAATAACTTGTCTCACTAATAAAGAAATAATATACGCGACCCAGCAGAATTCTCGTTCACCCGTAATATCATCTTGCACGCAATATATCGAACCAAACATACCTTCGAATTTAATAGTGCAAATAAAGAAAACACTACCGGGATCTGAAATATTAATCCTTTCCGATACTTTGAAAACTAACGGATTGTCTGTCACACAAGCTATTTATACAGTAGGCTCACATCAGCAATGTAATATCGAAGTCTGTAATCATTTAAATAACACTTTAGTAATTCACAAAAATCAACATATCTTGGATGTAGAAGTTTATAAACATCGTATTCTTACCGTTGCTGAAATCAATCACTCTCAATCAGTTGCGGATGAATCCCTTTTGCGATCTATTGAAAATAAAATCAGTAAGGACATTCAAGACGAAGAAATTCAGCAGAAAATTTTTGAACTTTTAACTAAATATACAGATGTCTTTTCCACTACGGATGGATCCTTAGGAAAAACAGATGTGATCGAGCATCAAATAAGGTTAAAAGACAAGCAGAAAATTATATATGTACCCTCGTACAGACTCCCTATGAAATTCCAGAATGAAATAAATGATGAAGTAGGTAAAATGTTAGAGGAAGGAGTCATTAGAAAATCAAATAGCCCTTATAATTTTCCTTTAATAGTTGTACTGAAAAAAGATCGAACATGGCGTATCTGCATCGACTTTCGTCGTCTAAACGAGGAAACGATCCCTGATCGATTCCCAGTGCCATGTACTGACGATATTTTGTCTTTGATAGGTCAGAATAAATATTTTACCAGTTTGGACTTACTTAAAGGCTTTCACCAGATATCATTAGAAGAAGATAGTATCCCATACACAGCCTTCAGCACTGCCAGGGGACATTATGAATTTTTGTGGATGCCTTTTGGTTTACGTTGTGCTCCTATAACATTTACAAGAATGATTAACATAGTGTCTGGAGACTTGTTAGGGGATATATTGCATGCCTATATGGATGATCTTGTAATCTTTTCCAACATCTTAGAAAAACATCTACGTAAGTTAGAACTAGTACTACAGAGATTAAGACAACATAACTTAAGGGTAAAGATTAGTAAGTGTGAGTTTTTCAAAACAGAATTAATATATTTGAGTTTCATGGTGTCAAGCCAAGGTCTTAAAGTAGTCCATGATAAGGTGTCGGCTATACGTAATTTTCCCATACCTACTAATGTCAAGGGAATACAGCAATTTCTGGGTTGTAGTGGATATTACAGGCGTTTTATACGCAACTATTCAATAATAGCCGCTCCTTTAACTGATCTTACGAAGAAGGGCGTAGATTTCATATGGTCTGAGCAACATCAACAGGCGTTTAATACTTTGAAAGATGAACTGTGTAGTTCTCCTATCTTAAAATTTCCTGACTTCGGTAAGGAATTCTTCATTGCAACAGACGCCTCAGACTTAGGAGTAGGAGGGGTATTGCTTCAGCAATATGATAAACAGTTTTTCCCGATAGCTTTCTATTCTCGAAAATTGAGAACTTCCGAAAGTAAGTATGCAGTAATAGACAAGGAAGGACTAGCTATTGTTAATTCGCTAGTGCATTTTAAGTTCATAACTTACGGTTATCCCGTTAAGGTTCTTACTGACCATAAACCACTAACAGAGTTCTTTAAAGGCTTCAATCACAGCCCTAAACGAACTCGGTGGCATTTAATCATTCACGATTTTGGCGCAAGAATCGGGTATTTACCTGGGAAAGCAAATATCATTGCGGATGCATTATCACGCAACCCCGTGTCATCTTGTACGGAGCCTTTAGCTGAATTAATAGATATATCAACATCCATGCCTATTGTAAAAACAATATCTGAACAAGAAGATTTAGGCTGGAGTGCTGAATTGTTACAGACTGAGCAAAGAAAAGATCAGAAAATAGAAACAATTATAAATGCTTTGAAAGGCAATCATAAAGAAAAGGAATATATAAAGTATAAGCAGCAGAATTATATAATCAAAGATAATATTCTGTGTAGGACTGTGACAAGGAAAACCCGCAATACACCACATGTAACTAACGACCAGGTAGTAGTACCAATCTCACTTATTTCCACTGTCCTGAATTGGTTGCATTCAAATCCATTACATGGACACCCTGGGTTCTCATTAATGTCACAGAAAGCCAAATCATTGTTTTATTGGCATACAATGCTTACAGATATAAAAAGACACATAGCTAATTGTCGCACATGTCAGGAAAACAAAGGGCATACGAAAACACCTGTCAGCCTAGGAGCTTATCCTGTTCCCAATCAACCCTTTGAAAGAATACATTTAGATTTGTTAACAGGATTTTACGAGTCAGACAGAGGAAATAAGCACCTCTTAGTAATTATAGATGCTTTAACACGATATACAGAACTAATAGCGCTTAAAACTAAAACTGCGATTGAATGCGCTAGGAAGTTTTACGAGTGTTACATTTGTAAACATGGAATTCCACACATGATAATCTCAGACTCGGGTGGTGAATTTAATAATCACTTTCTTACCTCATTGTGTGAATTCCTCAACATAAAGAAGATCAATACCATGATATATCACCAAGAGTCGAATGGGCTAGTGGAAAGAGCAAATAGGAAGATATTAAATATATTGAGGGTAACACTAGGGGGATCAGACCCCAACTGGGATATTGCAATACCGGCGGCACTGAGTACTCTGAATCATTCATATCATATATCAATTAAAATGTCACCGCATGAAGCATTGTATGGTACCCCAGTTAGAACACCTTTCCATGTATTAACGCCTACAACTAATCTATCAAATCCTTTAAAAGAATGTATAAATGCAAGTATAAGTCGATATGATATCCTTCGAAGGAATTTAGAAGAATCACAAATCATAATGAAAAGGAATCATGATAAAATAGCGAAACCAACTAAAACATATACCGTGGGTGATAACATCTATATTCAAATCAATGTCAGAAAAGGGCTAGACTATAAATTAACACCTAAGTTTGAAGGCCCATTTAACATTTTGGAAACATTAACGGCCAATAGGTTTAGAATTCAAAACGTAGCCCAACCCACGGATGAGAGAATAGTACCATTGTCTCACATAAGAAATTAAAAAGAAAAGAGAGGAAAAGAAGTGAGGGAAAATTTTATTTTATGTGATTAAAAGTTTTCTTTTTAATACAGGAGTAATTACATATATTTTTTCTCGTTACAGGTTTCCAAGATGAATTTTTTGTTGTTGGGAGTGATATTGTTCGCTCAGACATTTTTTTCGTATGGGATGAGTTCTAAGACTAAAAATATATATTTTAAATATGGCAATATAGTTGAAAGACAAGAAGACATTTTTATTACATCAACCAACGTAATTGTCGAAGTGCATATGCAAGCAATTTTTCTTCAAGAGAATGATGTCACTAGCTTAAGAACCGCCATTTCAAGGTTTTCTGCATCATTGGATGAGTTGCATAGAAGACATTTTCATTTGACTACTAAGAGTTTGCTTGGATCAACATTAAAAGTTGCAGAGATGCTATCTGATGACTTGAAAAATAAGACTGGCGAGACAGGATCTTTGGCTTATGACCTTTTGATGTGGACTGTAGGACACGAACATAAAGAAAGACGGAATCCGTTCATTTATGCTGCATTAAGCATCTTTGGGTCTGTTGCAAGTTTAGGTTTAGGACTTTCCAATCGTCTTAAAATTAGTAATCAAAATAAGAAAATTGAGTTCTTGACTCATAAAGGTGAATTGATTATGTCAGAACTAAGGGATCAGTTAGCTTCAATCAATAAAATTATGGATTTGTTAAATGAACATTCAGATAATATCGTTCAAATTATGGAAGTACAGGATTTGTTGGCAACATTAACGTATTATGATTCAAAGATAGATCACATACATAACAGAATTGCACATTTCATTGAGAAATCCAAGGATTATGTAGAAGCTATCACGTTAGCAACTAAAGGTGTATTGTCGCCCCATTTGTTGCCTATACGTTACTTAAAATTAGTTCTTGAGAACGGAAGGGATAAACTAGGCTATGTTCCTTTGTTAGACGAACATAGGTTAGAATTTTATTACAGCCTAATTACAGTAAACGTAGATAATAACAAGATTAGGATTACAATTCCCTTTGATTCTTTTGATGCCTGGCAATCTTACAGGATATCACCATTTCCGACTTTCATGACGAATCACTCAAATCCAGTAATATCCAGTTTGACAGGACACGTATTGATTTCCCCAGACAAGGAAACATATACGGTCATTAAAGACTTAAATCAATTAACTCACTGTTCAGACGTAATGGATAGAAAAATATGTACAGCTGACTCATTTGAATTCCGTAAAAACTTGATGGATTCATGCGAGTTAGGTATAGTGCTAGACGGTGCTCTCTCCCATACAAGGGAAAATTGTCTGAATAAGCTTTATCCCTTTGACAATAAAGAATTCAATTGCAGACTAAATAATGGCTCGTGGATACGATACGACAAGGACGGCTTCAATGTATCATGCCCTGACGGATCCACATCCTTCACCCACATCTTCGTCGCAGCAGATGGTTGTATCGGGACTTCCCCGAATTCCATGGTGACTGGCCTACGGACAATCATCAGAGAACGAGCCTACTTCGCGAACTTCACGTGGACCTCTACAATGCCAGCACTTCCTCTCCCATACAACGGCCGTGTGGCAAAGCGGTTGATGAAACTTACCGAAAAGGACCACCTGTCACCGACTTATGAAGAAATTCTTCACCCCATAATACTGGCTAGTTTGTGTTTCACGGTGATGATATTTATCGCCGTGAACATCCTTGTTTGGCGTAGGTTACGGCACAGCAAGCAGCTACAAAGGAATGAGTTCCATAGCCCTGACAATACCCCCTATTTAATCCAGTTCAAAGCTGTTTGAGTGGCCACCTCATTCGCTAAGGGAGTAATTTGTCGGGAAGATGTTTGTATGAAAAGCTGATTAGTACGCTAGTAATATGTAATTAAAGAAATTCTATACATTTGCATTGTTAAAAATATATTTTAAAACAACATTTAAAAAATAAATAAAATAAAAAAGGATATAAATCATTTTTTTCTCTCGGCATCTAATAAAAGTATATAAGCCGGAATGTTAAAAAAAAAGAAGAGAAAAAAAAATATAGTAAAATATATAACAGAATCTATGGGCATCTAATAAAATATATCAGTCCTATATATATATATATATATATATATATATATATATATATATATATATATATATATATATATATATATATATATATATATATATGTACGAAACCGTGGTACGTGTAGGTACCAGGAATTCGTGTTTGTGCACTAAAAATTGAGTATCTTGTTTCTGACAAAGGTAACAATTATTCTTTATCAAGTTACCGAATCATATGTAAGTCAGAATTTATTTTGTTTTTTGGTACCATGTAATCATTTGCTAGCAATGTACCATATGTATGATCTTGGTTTTATCATGCATTTTTCTTTTTGCTTTGGTAATATCTTTTTTGTATGCATTATTGTTATTATTTTTTATTGTGCCTATTTGGACATTCGTCCTCAGTTGATTATGGCTAAAGTTAAACAAAGAATGATACGTATGTCCAGTCACACCTAATAACCATGTTTCGGCATGTTGTTAAATTTTTGTAAAAAAATTGAGATAGCTGGCCGAGCTTATGTAATGATTAGAATAGTAATATTACATGTTTAAAACCAAATGACGTAATATGTCATGTTGGTTGGAAGAGCTAACCCTAGGATTGCTGTAGTCATTCAAATTATAAACAGGATGTATAATGCAAACCTCGGCAAATTGACATTCTTTCTTAACGTCAACACATTGTCTCCTCGTGTGAAAGTTTGTGACGTCACCGGATGCAGGTGTCTTCCGATTCCGTCACGTGGCTAAATTAAAGCAAGCATACGATATCTGTGATATCGATAATTTATGCAGTTCATATCTAAACTTCACCAGAATTGGTCGTCTGGACCAACACAGCTTCCTCCAGTGATGGAGATGTTTAACTCTGTTGTTTTATAGAATAAAACTTAAAAACCATTAAGATGTATTTAGTTAATCCATTTAAATACATCTGAAAACAACTCATACTCAAATGTGTGCTTAAGACAGTAGCACACCAATATATATATATATATATATATATATATATATATATATATATATATATATATATATATATATATATATATATATATATATATATATATATATATATGTATATATATATATATATATATATATATATATATATATATATATATATATATATATATATATATATATATATATATATATATATATATATATATATATATATATATATAAGTGTGTGTGTGTGTGTGTGTGTGTATGAAGTGTAAGTTATGCTAGTGTTTAGTTTTAATCTTTATTATTGATTTTGAGGGATTTATTTGATCGCGGATGGTTTTTGTGTTAATTGTTTTAGTTTAAGGTATATAGAATTAAGGTTATGTGTTTTTCCCGTCAGTCCAAGAATTCAGTTGATGACGCAATTGGAATGTCTGTGTTGTTAGATTGATCTATGATGTAGGGTTAGTTTTTGCAACATCCTGCCACACTACTGTCTCCCTCAAATCTTCCCGTTAGATTACAGACATTCCAAGTACCTCTTTGATCGTCCTTTCTGTTGCTACCTTTTTTGGCCCCATTCTTGAATTATGCAGTAACCCTGGTCCATTTATCACTCCAGCAGGGGTATTATTATTTTTTTTTCATGTATTCATTCCATGTTCAACAAAAGGATTATTCGAAACCATACCTACAGTATAGTAATTAATCTTTGATATTAAACCTATACTAGCAGACATAATAAAATATCTAACAGAAATTTATATTTACCTTTTATATCTCGATAATAACTATAAAGACCTCTTTATTTTACAACCTACTTCATTCACTTACGTTGCAAAGGATTACAATTCCGTTTTGGGAAAGACAAAAGCACTAAGCTCTCCAAGAAGTACTATACTGAATACATTCGGATTCAAACGGAATACTTGTTGCAAAATCTAAGCCGATGTTTCCAAGAATCTCCCTTAACCCTGGATAGGTACGGTGGGTCGTTTGCGACCCCGAGCGTCAAAAAAAAAACAGGTTTTTCTCACGTGACTCACCCCTGTGACTGAATTTGTGGGTGATCGACCTGCAGGAGGTGTCTCCCCTACACGCTCTAGTAGTGTCCAGATGTGCATTGCTGTAGCTGTACTCCTTCCCCGATTTCTGAGACGCGTCGGGGTCGTTCGCGTCCGAGTTTACCCTTCTGAGGTAGTTTGCATAATTATCAAAGTTATTACGTATTATGAAATTGTCGTAGAATGGTGCAACTTGTATAGGTTATCAGTTGTGGAAAGTCTTGGTGGATTGTTTGGCTACCATGTGAATGTTTTTTTTTTTAGTTAAAATGTCGTTCATCACCACGAGGACCATTTTACCGCGAGTGCCCCTTTTTCATTTTTTTTCATTTTTTTGCCAAGTCATTTTTCCGTAAGATATTGCCAAATAGTGTCGTAAAACTTTTGCTTGTTTAGTGTTGGAAAGTGTGTCTAGATGATCTGGCTACCCATGCATGACTTTGTTTTTGTCAGATACGACGTAGTTATTGGTATATTGGGTATTTAACTGCGGTTACCAATTTCTGTTTTTTTTTCAATATTTGTAAAAATTACTACGTAGTAAGGAATTGCCGTATATTATTCATTTTTTTTTCATGTTTATGTGTTAGAAAGTGTGCCTTGATGGTTGGGCTAACACGTGCATGTCTTTTTTTTTTATCTGAGATGTCGTATATTAGAATGTCGGGCATTTTACCGCGAGTGTCCCTTTTTAATTTTTTTTAATTTTTTTGCCAAGTCATTTTTCCGTAAGATATTGCGAAATAGTGTCGTAAAACTTTTGCTTTTTTAATGTTGGAAAGTGTGTCTAGATGATCTGGCTACCCATGCGTGATTTTGTTTTTGTCAGATACGACGTAGTTATTGGTATATTGGGTATTTAACTGCGGTTGCCAATTTCTGTTTTTTTTTCAATATTCGTAAAAATTTACTACGTAGTAAGGAATTGCCGTATATTATTGATTTTTTTTTCATGTTTATGTGTTAGAAAGTGTGCCTTGATGGTTGGGCTAACACGTGCATGTCTTTTTTTTTTATCTGAGATGCCGTATATTAGAATGTTGGGCATTTTTCCGCGAGTGCCCCTTTTTATTTGTTTTGCATTTTTTTGCTTAGTCATGTTACCGTAAGGAATTGGAAAGTAGTGTCGAAAAACTTATATTTTTATAGTGTTGGAAAGTGTTTCTAGATGATCTGGCTACCCATGCCTATTTTTTTTTTAGCCAGATATGGCGTATATATAAGTATGTGTTCGATTTTCCTGTGATTGCCATTTTTTCGTTTTTTCCCATTTCTCTCAAAATTACTACGTACTAAGGAACTATCACAGAGTAATATTTCATTTATATGTTTATTTGTCGGAAAATATGCCTTGATGGTTTGCCTAGCACGTGGCTGAAATTTTTTTTTTCTGAAATGCCGTATATTAGAATGGCCATTTTTCCACAAGTGCCCCTTTTTATTTGTTTTGCATTTTTTTGCTTAGTCATGTTACCGTAAGGAATTGGCAAGTAGTGTCGCAAAACTTATATTTTTATAGTGTTGGAAAGTGTTTCTAGATGATCTGGCTACCCATGCCTATCTTTTTTTTAGCCAGATATGGCGTATATATAGGTATGTGTTCGATTTTCCGGTGATTGCCATTTTTTCGTTTTTTCCCAATTCTTTCAAAATTACTACGTACTAAGGAACTATCACAGAGTAATGATTCCTCTAGATGTTTATTTGTCGGAAAATTTTGTTTACTTTTTTTTTTTTATTGAATATCATCAAATTTTTTTAGCTAAAATATTGTTATACATTTTTTTTTTTCGATTTTATTTCCCTTCAAAAAAAATTATTTGGGTCAGAATTTTAATTTTATAGTCGTAAAATAATCGACAATTATCCAGCAACCCACCATACAATTTTTATGCATATCCAATAATAATTAGATTAGTAAATAACACCTTGAAATTGACATACCCTTCCTACATTTCAAGTGGCACATTAGGGAGTCTGAGTCAGTGTGGTTGGCGGCCATTTTGTGGATATATCCGAAGCGTAAGCTGCCCTATCTATATATATTCTTGTTCCCTATAAAATTTGTGATATTTTTGTATATTTTTACCTGCATAAATATCATATTATATATTAAATATATGTATTTTTTTACGAAATTTCCAAGTACTCAAAAAATTACCTTTAGATATGGCCCCTGATATAAATGTAATTTACAAAATAATGAAGATTTTTTTACATATTTCTATTTTAGGATAACATATGTTTATTCCCTAAAAAAAATTAGCCACTTCCTATTTCATTTGGGTACCCAAAAAAATTCATGAAATTTGGACAATTTTTTTTGGCCAAAAAAAGTTACCCTTTTTTTCTCATTTCAGATCTTCACCTCCATGGGTCTGACTTCATCCAAAATACATCAAGATGTGTCCTAAACATTCAAGAATCAATTCCTAAAAGGATTTTTGTATATATGTATAAACTTTTTTTTTATGAATTTTTATGTCAGGTCTTTTTTTTTCTTCTTAATTTTTTAAAATATTTATAATAAATAGTTTTTCTGCAGATGAGTAGTATTTATCTTTACAGTTGTTTTAAGCATTCATTGAAGTTTTTTTTGGCAAAAGAAAAAAGGAGGTTACTGCAAAAACTGATTTTTCAAGAATTTTTTTTGGCGTCGGGGTCGTTCGCGTCCGAGTATACCCTTAAAGGGGTGTCCGAGGACCGTACCTATCCAGGGTTAATAGCTTTCTAAAACTCCAAGCACTAATAATATTACGTCATGCCGGTATCTTCCAGTATTATAGATAGGTAGACACACCCTTTTTTCGTTAAGTTAAATTTTGTTTATCTATAATTTGAAAATTTATATAATGGCTCCAATACAGTATATAAAGATCTCTTTATTAATAGTTTGTATAGTGAAATGTTATATGATAATCCCTTGTTAGATATAAAAGAACGAACACGTATTCGCTGGATGTATGTTATCAGGGGATGCATAAAACGGGGTGGGAGCTGCGTGAAATATCCATCCAAATATCGAGAGAGAGGAAGTGAGATATAGAGAGGGGGTGGGGAACAGGAACCAATAAAGAACTAAATCATTTGCATTCAAGGTACCTGAGCTTTAAAATCAATGCGAGAGAGAGAGAGAGAGAGAGAGAGAGAGAGAGAGAGAGAGAGAGAGAGAGAGAGAGAGAGAGAGAGAGAGAGAGAGAGAGAGAGAGAGAGAGAGAGAGAGAGAGAGATTGTTCTCACGTTGTGAGCGATTCGTACCTTTTTTTGGAGAAAGTTGCAAGCTTATTTGAGTGAAGTAAATAGATTAAGAAATGGAGGACCATTGAAAGTCATATCAGTGTTGTGTTATTTTCCACCTCTCACATCGAAAGATCATTTCAGTTTCGTTAGGTTGGGTTGAGAAATCCAGTTGTTGTTCTACATAGATACGATGACAGTAGACTTGATATACGCTTCTTACAGCTAAACATTTTATTCAGTAGCAATTGAGATAATTTATGATTAAAATGGCGCCCAGTCATCCTTTGAAATGCTGCTAAAGAGAATTACACTATAATGCATCTATGGCTGAACCTCAAAATTATTTAGGATTTAATGATAAAGATAATCCAACAAGTGTACAATAAACTAATTACAAGGCATACTGAGGAAAATTTAAGTCAATATGATTTACCGAATTCAATTCTTATCCTGTGTGGGCTATATGAGCATAAACGACTTATTTAAGGCTGATTTTCACTGTCCATAATATGCCCATGGAGTTGTAGACTTGGAAACCAAGCCCAATAACAATCTTAATCTTAACAATAATAATAGTACCTTACCAAATGTAATTTTATTTTTTTTGCAGTTACTAGAAAACTGATACCAGAAATAATACCTTAGCACTAATAATATGAATTGATAACGAGTGAAGAATATTATCATAGAATTTAATATTTCAGGATGCCTGATGGTGTTAATGTAACTACATTGATATTAATATTATCCTTAAAAATAAAAATGAAAAAAAGGCATAATATTCTGACAAGTGTCTGGAATGAGGACCACACATTTTGACTAGCGGGTATTGTGAGATGCAGCATATACCTTTCCAGATTAGCCTGGTTCTCATATGAATGGAATTGTGATAATCTAGCCTTTGAGCTATTCCAGATACTTTTGATAGATACCGACGACTGCTAGATGAAAAAATAATCCTGATATATCTTTCTTATCCATGGCCAGTATGATATCAGTATCCATATACAAGTTTTGAATCTAACGAATTCATCTATCATGGGATCATAGTGATTAAAAGATAAGAGAATAAAGAAATTCAAGATTGTAGGTGAACAATGTAATAACCCTGAGCTATTTTTTCTCTCACAGATTTATAAGAAACAGATTCATATTAGCATTTTTTTTTTAAATTCGTTGATATTTCATTTTCTGTTGAAAATTATAGTTTAATAATGCATGTATGTTTTGCAAATATTAGAAGAAAACCTTTTTTATAGGACAGTTCAATTAACAGGTTGTGTTTGTTTTCGGGAGATATCACACTATAGTAGAACATGGCTGGTAGATATCACGCTTTATTAGCACCCTTACTTTTGTTAGAAAACTTCGAAGATAATATATCTCCAGACATGAAGCTATATATACATATACATATACATATACATATACATATATATATATATATATATATATATATATATATATATATATATATATATATATATATATATATATATATATATATATATATATATATATATATATATATATATATATATATATATATATATATATATATATAAGAGATAGGCGTGAAAAATCTTTTAGAGATGCGATAAGGTTGGCAGATGAGTAGAGTGTTAATAATAGTTTATGTGACAGTAAGAAGAAAAATAATCTTCTGTCTGGTAAGATGCGACATAGTAAGTGTAGTTTTGCAATAGTAATACAAGGAAATATGTTTATTATTTTTAATGTTATACATGTGGAAGACCAGGTCATACTGCCAGGTTTTGTAAGATAGTAAGTCAGAGATAATTTGTTTTCGATGTAATAAATAAAGGGCATATAGCAAGGAATTGTATAGTAGAGGAGAAGAATGTCAGGAAACTAATGTCTCTAGTTAATAAACTTTCCTCAACAATGAAGGACATTATGAAAGAAACTAGGAAATTTTACCAAGATTTTTTGTTTGAAGGTATGGTTTCTTCACTTGAAGGAGGAGATTCTAGAGAAGTTGTCTTGGTTAGAGACACCGGAGCGGCCATGTCCCTTTTTAGGAAAAGGCTGAAATTAGTATGAAAACAAAAATATGTTAGGTGAGTTTCCAAACACTTGCGTAGTTTGTCCTTTGTTGAAGATGAACTCAAGAAGTCATGGAGTGGCAAGAGAAGTGAAACTAGCAGTTGTAGACTATTTGCCCGTTGACGACGTTGACATTATTGTCTTTAATGATTTAACAATATCCCAATGTCTGAATCCTATTTCAAATGAGATTGATTCTAGTACCTGAAATGGTAGCAACTAGGTCAGGTTTAGATACAGATATAGACTATGGTCATAGTTTCTTAGAGGATTCTAACATATGCGATGGAGGCGGTGAGATTGAACTTATGCTATGGTCACATTTAGAAATAACAATGCCGGATTTTTTATATCGGTAGCCGATAAAGGAAATGACAGGGCACAAGGGTGGCCGGCCAATTTTTGTTATAAAAATTTTAGTGTTGACTGTTCTAACAGTGGCCAGCCGGTTCCAGGCCAATTTCAAATTTTCTGTTGGCCGTAACGTCACAGAAAACCGGTCGGTGCCCGGCCGATGAAAGGCCGTGTGCAAGACTGATGCCAGCCGGTGACAGCCGGAATGAAAGGTGGGCGGCTGGCCACCTGATGATAATACAACTCCACTGGCCAGCAACTGGCCGGCACCTGCGTGGTCACACGAGGAGTATATAAGGCCGCAATTTCAGCAGCAGCAAAGCTTGCATTTGCTTTTTTTCCATGGCAGAACTATATTTTCATTATCATTTATAATTCGTTATTTGCAATTTTAAAATTGCAAAATGCCTCCATATAAAAGAATAGTCTCAATCTTTATATGGGTCCGCCATACAGGAAAAAATCACCGGCAGAGTGCCGGTAGAGCCCTCGTACCCCCCCGGCCACCGTCCTATCACGGCCGGATGTCCGCCCTGCCACCACAGGGTGCATGGGCGGTTGCCGCCTGGTGACTGCCATGCGGCAGTTGGATCAGGAATATCATTGCGAGAATTATATGATCTTTTTTACCTCCTGATCTAAGAATTCTCGCCCTGTTACCGGCCTGTCACAGAAGGGTGTTTGCCAGATGCAGAAATTCGACCAGTCGGCCACCAGGCGATTAAAAATATTTCAGACAAATCCGCCAGCCCAGAGGAGATTTTACTTTTTTGTTAAAACCTCAGTGTGGAGCCCCCACCATGCAAAAGCTGGATTGCCACCGACCGATAGTGGTGATTTCCATCTAGGCACCGACTGAAAATACCCCAAAATCCATCGTTTACATGCCGGGTGGTGACATTCCGTGAAATGTAACCATAGCATAACAAGCGTGGGGCTGAGAAGCCTGACACCATCGGTGTTGACAATTTTAGTGAAGTTGATGATGTAGCTGTCGAAAGTAGTGAAGTAGATATAGTCGATTTAGTGAAGTCAAGTAATAGTTCCTACAATAGTTTAGGTGTGGTCATTTTGAAAATAGATAAGCTAGTTAAGTTGCAGAATGAAGATGAGACACTGTCTCGAATTTTTTAAGTGAGTGGGATGATGATCCCAATAATGTTTGTAAGGAAACCTTTTGTTTAAAAGACAAAATTTTGTGTCATTATCTTAGTCCCAAGTCACTTAGCAAAGACGATGTTATAGAACAATTAGAAATTCATAGGAAGCTTTGGAAATTAATTTTAAAATTAGCACATGATCATCAAGTGCATTTGGGGGTAAATAAAACTTTCAAGTGTATAAGTAAGACGTACTTGTGACTTTAGATTAAAAGTGATGTGAAGTGATATATATTAAGCTATACCGAATGTCAAATTGCTCCTAAACCTAACCAAATAACTCCCGGGGCTCCCTTATTTAACATTCCGTCAGTGGAAGTAATTTTGAAAATGTTTTAATTGATATAGTTGGACCATCGCCTATAGGTAAAGGAGGGAATGTATATCTTAATAATCATTGATAGACTAACCCATTATCCAGAAGTAGTCCTAGTAAGAAGCTGCAATGCGAAAACTGTAGTTAGAATCTTGTTGAGCTATTTTTCCAAGTTTGGTCTGCCTTGCGTTATACAAACTGAAATTGGCAGTAATTCAGTGTCCAAATATTTCAAGGACAAAATGAAAGAGCTATGTATCAAACTTGTAATTTCCACATCGTTTAATCTAGAGTCCTAAGGAATTGTAGAGCATTTCCATCAAATGTTAAAAAGTTGCTTACAAAAATTGTGTAAAAACTTTGAACGTGACTGGGAAGAAAAACTACGTTTTTTCTTGTAAGCCTTGTGGTTGGCTCTTAATGAAACTACAGGATTTAGTCCTTTTGAGTTGTTGTTCTGTCACACCGGTAAAGGACCTTTAGAAGTTTGAAACTATAAATTAATGCTTCATGAGGGTAGAAAGGGTTACATTCAAAATTTGGAGAAATGTATGTATATATATATATATATATATATATATATATATATATATATATATATATATATATATATATATATATATATATATATATATATATATATATATATATATATATATATATATATATATATATATATATATATATATATATATATATATATATATATATATATATATACATACATATATATACATATATACATATATATATATATATATATATATATATATATATATATATATATATATATATATATATATATATATATATATATTGTGATGGCTGGCTTTGACCACCACACAAAACACTACACTTATCAAATAGTATTCACCATCATAACGTACTAAGTCCACTAAAGGTGGAATAGTATCCAAACATTAATACGAGTGCAAAGTCAACTCAAGGGGACAAAGAAAATACCACAAAAATCTCCTTAATTTTAATACATAATATTTAGACAGAAATAACACCTGAACCACAATAATACAATAATAAATGATACACACTCACTCTTAAACTCCCTGCAAAAGAAAACAATTACACAATTAAAGAAAGGTCATCAACACAAACACACTAAAAGGAGAGAGGGTCCAGAAAGGAGAAGGCCAACGAAAAGTGAGAACATCCTAACAAAATACAAACTAAATATCCCTATCTAGTGGACGGTGGCTGGTTTGAGTGAAAGGCTTTCACAAGCTCCAGTAATGACGTCAGCTGACAGGTCGTGATCACTATACTTAAATAGGTATAAATATTATTACCTTGGGACAGAGAGGTCCCCTTGGCTTTTACTGAACCAAGGACAGTATAAAGAATGTATGATGAGACGTCTTGCTGCAGAGAAAGGATATCCAAAACAAGCTCAATAGCTTCAAAATGTGGCTCTGCAAAGGCGTGGAATAATATAGATCCAATCACAAATGTCGTGCCCTACAAGGTTGGAGGCTCAGAAACACACTAAGGAACCATCCTCAAAAAAAGCCCCTCCAAAACTCCGTTCACGCAGGAGCGCAGCCACGTAACCAACACCACTTGAAAATATAAAACAGCCGTTAGTCCATTATAACCACTAACATAACCACCAGTGAAAAGACAAACAATTAAAGCAAGAAACAATAATCCTACAATATATTCAACCTTATACATCTATAAAAACTTAAATAATTTAGAAATATTAAAGCAATAATGTTACACCTCCTCACCCAACCAAAAAAAAAAAATTTTTTTTTCTAAAGTGATTTGAATTACAACATACAGGTTATCACATAATGAAATATTAAACCAACACTCAAAAATATTAAATATTAAACCAACACTCAAAAATAATTATTAAACAAACTGCAAAAACATGACAAACAAAAGGAAAGAGGGGGGCAAGTACCAAGGTTTGCAGCTCACAAGGATAGCAATATATAACCAATACTAAAAAAAATCTTAAACCTAAATTAATCACAAGTAAACTTTCCAAAACCAGAAAACCAAAACATCACCATCTGATAAATAGGTACCCAACCTAAAAATTTCACATCACTCATATCGTTAATAAACTTAATTAAGAGTCATTGCACTAACAACCGGATTCTGTATATATAGTCCAAAAGCTATAGCCTTTTCCACACTTGATACACTGTTCATTTTCAGGGATACACATCACTCACTATCAATAAATGTTGATCACAAAAACCACTGTCTATTTCAGTGTTATATATCACACTTATCACTATAGTGTCCAATACATACACACACACCGAACGACACAGAAGACCACCACAAGACTCCCCTGCGCAAACAAACAAACAAACTCGATGAAGCGTAATTATTAGCCTGAAAATACAGAATACCAGATTAGTGCCTATCTCTTTTCTTAGCTTATTATAAACCTTATCGTACCTGACACCTCTAAACCTTAGTTGATTAACCTTAACTCAGTCTAGGGTACCACTCATACACCAGCCTGTAGCGCCTAAAAAACGACTGTTGTGCTACAGACCCGTGAGCCCATGACCCATCTAATTAATCAATCATTAGAAAGTACCAGTGATCACCCTCACCTTTTAACCTTAAAGATCCCATATAATATACCCAGAACATTATAGTCTTCTGTAAACAAACCATGATTAATAAATCTTAAATATACATTTACTTCTACTCACTACGTGCCCACTTCAACAGCACACACACCATAATTAGAACGATACAGATACTACCTTTAATAACTGCATAGCCCTCTGTCAATCAACTAATATTCAACGCTGCGAGAGAGAAAATCGGCAACAATATTATCTTTTCCTGGGATGTGGGAAAATTCTAAATTCCACTCTTGCAGCATGAGACTCCACCTCATCAATCGTTGATTTTTATTTTTGTATCTGCTGATGAAGGTCAGGGGATTATGGTCTGTCAAGACCTTAATAGGTGTATCTGAGGAGGAGAGATAAACCTGAAAATAATTAATAGCGAATATTAACGCAAGTGTCTCTTTCTCCACAGTTGAATACCTACGTTGGGCGGCGGACAATTTTTTTGAAAAGAATGCGACAGGATGAGAAACTCCCTGCTCGTCATTCTGCAACAACACCGCTCCTACACCAACGTCACTTGCATCCGTGGCAAGAGAAAAAGGAAGGTCAAAATCAGGAGCTCTCAAGACAGGGAAATTAATTAAAACTCTTTTTAAATTATCAAAAGCCCTTTGCGTTTCATTCGTCCAGACAAATGCTACATTCTTTCTCAAGAGATTTGTTAACGGATCAGCTATATCCGAAAAATTCCTAACAAACCTTCGGTAGTACCCACTCAAACCAAGGAATCTTCGGACATCCCTCCTACATTTAGGGACTACCATATTTTCAATACTTTCGATATAGGCCTGCTTAGGAGCAACTTTACCATTACCAACCTCATGACCCAAATATACCACCTTCGCCTTTGCGAAATCGCTTTTCTTTAAATTAATTACCAAATTTGCCTTTTTCAACACCTCAAATAGTGTCCTAATACGTTTTAAATGGGTTTCCCAATCATCGCTATAAATAACAATATCATCAATATACACAACACATCCTTCTAAACCATGGACTAAAGTATTCATTAACCTCTGAAAGGTAGCAGCCGCGTTCTTCATACCAAACGGCATAACTTTACATTGAAACAATCCCTGTGGTGTTACAAAAGCAGACAGGGCCCTTGCCCGCTTTGAAAGAGGAACTTGCCAATAACCTTTCAACAAATCGAATTTGCTAATGTATTTGGCCTTCCTCATTTGATCAATACAATCCTCAATTCGAGGTAATGGATAACAATCAGATTTAGATAACTCATTCAACTTACGGTAATCAAAACATAACCTGAAATCACCGTCGGATTTCTTTACCAATACAACAGGTGATGACCAAGGACTTTGACTAGGTTCAATTAGGTCATGTTTTAGCATATAATCCACTTCCTTTGCTACAACATCATTTTTGAAGGGATTCAACCTGTAAGGAGATTGTTTCACAGGAGTGGCGCTACCTACCTCTACATCATGTTCAAGGACCGAAGTCCTACCCGGTACATCCGAAAATAATTCTTTATAATTAGATACTAAATTTTTCAAAGACCTTTGTTCTTCCTTACCTAAATGTGAAATTACTCCCGAAAATTTTTCCAAAGACTTTCTATTATCCGACCGCCATTCACATCCATTAAAACAATTATCATCAATACCCTCCCCCTCTGAAAAAGATAAATGGTTATTGTTCTCAGAATCTACCGTGTTCCCAATAGTTGCCACAGGAATGACTTTTTCCCGTTTCATATAAGCTTTCAACATATTTACATGACACAGTTGAAAAGGTTTCCTTCTTTGAGGTGTCTCCACTAAATAGTTAACTTCACTTACTTTTTTCAAAATTTTCCAAGGACCTGAAAAAGAAGCTTTCAATGGATTCCCTGGGAAGGGTAACAAAACCAATACTTTATCGCCTACCGCAAAGTCGCGTGCCTTGGACCTTCTATCAAAGAAAAACTTCATTCTTTTTTGGCTACATAATAAGTTTTCACCAGCAAATTTCCAAGCTTTGGTTAATTTATCGCCTAGATTAGACACATAATCCAATAAATTAACCTCAGGGACGTCTCCCTCCCAAGACTCACGAACCACATCAAGAGGACCTCGAACACAATGGCCAAACACAAGGTTGAAAGGCGAAAAACCTAAAGACTGACTTGGGACAGAACGAAAAGCGAACAACAAATAAGGTAATTCCTTATCCCATTCAGAACCATTAATCAAACAATATTTCTTTACCATGGATTTCAGGGTCTGATGAAATATCTCCAGAGCTCCCTGACTTTCTGGATGATATGGAGAAGAGGTCACATGTTTTATATTTAACTCTGCCATTTTATCTCTGAAATACCTGCTAACAAAATTAGAACCACAATCCGATTGAATAATCTTAGGCATCCCAAACCTGGTAAAAAAGTCAATTAGTACATCTACAATTTTAACACTTTTTATTGTACGTAGTGGTATTGCCTCGGGATATCGAGACATCCTATCCATGATTGTCAAAATATACTCATTACCACTACGCGTCTTCGGTAATGGTCCAACCACATCAATAATGACTTCCTTAAAAGGTTCGGAAACTACAGGAATAGGACATAGAGGCGATTTTGGAGTCCGCTGATTGGGTTTACCGACCCTCTGGCACACATCACAACTATTGACAAACTTCTTTACATCTGCCTTCAACTTCGGCCAATAATAATTCCCTAACAATTTGCAAGAAGTTTTATGAATTCCAAAATGGCCGGCCAGACCACTTTCGTGCGCCAATGACATTAACTCCTTCCTGTAACCAAAAGGAACCATTATCTGTTTCACAATTTCATAATCAACATTATCCACCCCCATAGGCCTACTCAACCTATATAAAATATTATTAAATATCTTAAATTTGGGACCAGTCATATCAGACACCTCCCCTGACTCGATAGAGTTTTCCCAAAACTCCTTTTTCTGGGCTTTGATTAGCTCTTCAGTAGTCCAATTTAACTTGTCCGTTAACATTCCAAGATCTACAGCTAGGCTATCACTACGATCTAAACTACTTAAATCTACATCAATTGTTGACTCCGCAGCGTCAACAATTCTAGCACTAGAACGAGTAACTGCTGCTACTTCACTATCAGGGTTTATCAATATCGGACAATTATTATTCTTCATAGCCACATCATTCCCTAACACAACATCAACCTCCTTAACCGGGAATTTATCAACTATGGCCAATTTCAAATTCCCTGCAAAGGAAGGGCAGATTAAATTAAAATTTTCAATAGCATACGACTTTACGGAATCAGGAAAACCAGCCAATAACACAAATTCCCCACTTTTGGGTACAAAATTACAAGGTAATGCCTCCCTTAGAATCAAAGACTGAGCTGCACCGGTATCACGCAAAATACGCACACGTCTTTTCTCGGATGAATTGGCGAAAGAGACACTACCGAAGGACAAATATCTGTCAAAACAACCAGGTAGTCATTGATCAGCGGATGTTGTTGTAGCGGGATGTATACAAACCACAAACCCCCACACTCTTGATCACTCTTACTTTCTCAATATCCCACAATACAAACTTTCCCCTGACTACTTCAAATTGGACTCTTGGACAGAAGGAAAATGAAAACAAAACATAGCCTTAAAATTATATTCACCGCAACCAAAAGCAAAAAATTCTGCATTCAAAATAAGCTTAACATATAAACCACCAACAACCAAAATAATTACACGTAAAACAAATCATTAAATTCATAAATATACCAAAAAAAACCGTATCACCATTCAAATAAAAAAACCTAACAAACTTAATAATAAACCGCACACCAGCTCAAAATATGTGTTTATATATATTACGACACCAACACTGTCGCCACACAAGCCGAACTGTCCTTTCACGGCAAACTACCACTACAGTTTATGGTAACCTAAGAGTTCTTAATTTGCCATAACGGCCTCAACTCCTTGAGTCACAGGTGTCAGTATCATCATCATCATCATCATCTTACACAATCTTTATAAACAGTAATCCAAACGGAAAATCCTTCAAACGGGCTGGGTCATTATGGCATCAAAATCAAGGAAATCGTTCAGTGCAATCAAATCGTAATCCTAATCGTAGTCCAGGTCATCAACGGTTGCGTAATCCAAGAGCAGTCTTAAAACAATCTAATACAGGCCAGGTCGTCAACTAAAGATCGGCATTCAAAAATAACTCTCCAAAGGAGAAATCACGGCCTGCCAAAATAAAAAAAAACACTTGTGAACACTCCTAACTAACAACTATCGCACTATAATCAAAGATAAACAATAAACTTTCTATCATTCACGAACGCGCCTAACAAAAATGAATAAAAACAGTACTTACTCAGAACATAAAAACACTAAACAGCCGGCTTCCGAAGAACAAAAAAATGCAGAACCGACTCCTTCTATCGTCCAAGATCTAATGCTTTCGCCCAAGACATTCATCACCACCCTATCCTAGCTAAAAAAAATGTAAACAAACAACCTCAAATATACCAACAATCTTTCCAACTTCAAACAATCATTCGCTAATTACCCTTTTTCTTCGGCGCACACCGCGGACACACAAAACACGCACACACAAACGCACATACACATTCTCTCGCGCACGCGCGATCTAACAAAACTAAAGCACATGAAATTCTTTCTCTATCTCTCTCTCTCTCTGACAAAACTAAAGTAAATAAACACTTTCTTTCTTTCTTTCTTCTCTCTCTCTCTCTCTCTCTCTCTCTCTCTCTCTCTCTCTCTCTCTCTCTCTCTCTCTCTCACAAAACTAAGCAAATAAACACTTTCTTTGCGGTTTGACAAAACTTAAGTAAATAAACACCAACACTCACTCACTCACTCTCTCTCTCTCTCTCTCTCTCTCTCTCTCTCTCTCTCTCTCTCTCTCTCTCTCTCATTAATGACAAAGCTAAAGCAAATAAAATGTCTATATTTAACAATACTGAAACAACACTCTCTCTCTCTCTCTCTCTCTTTCTCTCTCTCTCTCTCTCTCTCTCTCTCTCTCTCTCTCTCTCTCTCTCTCTCTCTCTCTCTCTCTCTCTCTCTCTGTGACAAAACTAAAGCCAATACTGTAAACTCTCTCTCTCTCTCTCTCTCTCTCTCTCTCTCTCTCTCTCTGTGACAAAACTAAAGCCAATACTGTAAACTCTCTCTCTCTCTCTCTCTCTCTCTCTCTCTCTCTCTCTCTCTCTCTCTCTCTCTCTCTCTCTCTCTCTCTCTCACACACTCTTGATTTGGCAAACAAAAAAAATAAATTAAAATAAAATTAATCCTCCACATTCCTCCCCCCTTACTTTGCCAAATCCTCACACAACACTTACCTATTTTCTCATAACCCAGTCGCAGTCTGGAACGGGACCTCGGCTTCGAGTAACTGGGCTTTCATATACCTGCACTCTCTCATTCACTTCTTCCATGTCGTTTTCATTCAACGTACTATTACGATTCCCGTCTATGCTCTGCTCGTCTAAGATATCATTCACTATTTCATCTACCTCAGTTTCATCTGGCCCGAAAATCCCACTAATTTCTGTCAACAATTCATCCATTACATCTAAACCATTTTCTACTTTAACAAAAGAATCATTCATACTGCTTATCATTCTCCTATCTTTCATTCTCGTGTCCATCATACGTTCTCTTGCCTCATCTAACGAAAAACCACACACACTATAAGTATCATTCATACTCATCCAAGTTTCATCTGTATTAATACATTTATCTTCCATACTCACCTGTACATTTACACCCTTGTCCTGCTTATTCTGATTCCCGCCAACAACTACAAAATTTTCCTGTCTTTTACCCCCAGTAAAATTCTCAGACTTCTTTTTCTTTCCATACTCTACTAACACCAATTGCTTATCTTCTAAACCTAATGCCTCACACATACTCGGTTCATACTTGTTCGTTTTCAGCCATTTATTCATACCATTCTCCTGAATATATCTTGGTACCTCCTTCCATTTCCGCAACTGATTGTGGTGTGCCCTAACCTTTTCCACACTACCATCCACACTTACTTTACCTAAAACATAACTCAACCCACTAGAACCAACATCTAACACCTCATATGGACCTTCAAACTTATCACGTACCTTATTGACATTCATTCTTCCTTTTTCAATTACTTCTTTTAACACTTTCTCTCCCACTTTGTAGCTTTCAAATCTCTCATTTGCTTTCTTCCAAACATCTCTATCATTCTCGGACACACTCAATCTCGGTCTTACTATCTTTTCAAAATTCAACACAAACTTACACGGAGACATACCAGTACTCTTGTGCACCGTCGCATTATACGCCCACAACGCACGCCCAACATACAAATCCCAATCATTATCACATGTACTCATCATCCGCAAAATTTCTGTCAAGGTTCTTACAGTCCTTTCAGCCAAACCATTCGCACTTGGCATATACGGAGTCGAATACACATGTTCAATGCCCCATTCTCTCAACATCTGCTCAAACTCCCATCCAACAAACTCCGGACCATTGTCACTTAACATTTTTGCAGGCTTACACACACTCGTCGGCAACATCACTTGACTTACCATTCTCGCTACAGTCTCACTTCTTTTATTCTTGATGGGTACGGCATACGCAAACTTACTCATATGATCGACCATGACAATCATTCCCACATGTCTTCTCGCAGTCACAGGCAACGAAACACAATCAATCACAAACATCTCAAATGGCTCTTTCATACGTAACCTCAAAACAGGCGGACTTGCATGCATGCTCTGATATTTTCCCTTCTGACAATCCTCACAAGTAGTCGCTACATCCCTACAAATTTGACTCAACCCAGGTGTAAACAACCTCTCTCGCATGCATTCCCACAATTTATTCTTCCCCATATGCTCATACCTGTCATGCACTACCATACACATACTTACAGCTGCATGCATTGGAAACACAGGAACATATATATCTTCATCCATTCCCCTATGCAAAAAATACACAATATTCTTACAAACAACAAATCTTTTAACAACTTTCTTATACGCTTCCAAATCACACGGCCATTCTTCCACCCTAATACCATTTAAAATACATTCACGTAACCTATTTATCTCTAAACATTCACCTTGCATTTCTTCCACCTCTTCTTTGCTCAACAAATCATCTTCACTTTTTGCAATATCAATCATGCCAACAAAATTCGCCATGAATACACTATTATCCTCAATTACTATTACCTTACAGCCATTCTTTGAAAGCAAACCCTTACCAACATCAACTGACACATGGTGCAACCTCAAAAAATCTATTCCCATCAAAAAACAACTAGGCATTTCATTCTCTCCCATTACAATAAAATTATGTTCCACTTCCATACTCCCTAGTTTCACCTTCAACCTCACTTCTTCCCAAACAAGTAAACTTCCCTGACCTATTCCATGAATTCTCACACTCGTACACTGTCTTTTCACTTCCCAATTGTACCTCTCAATTTCCCTGATAACCGACTCATTTACTAATGACACTTGAGCACCCGTATCAATTAAACTACAATATTCATTCTCATTTATATTCACATATGTCATCATCCTTCCTTTTACACCATGCATACATACATTTACTCTCCTTTCAATTCTGTCACTCACTTCACCAATATGTTCAGCATCATGTTCACTGTCCTCTATACCCCCATATCTTAGATTAAGGTCACTTGCACCATTATCCTTCTCACTCAACAATTTGCAACATTCCTCCTTACATTGAATCCTCAAAATATATTCCCTATCATTCTCCTTACATGCCCTATATTCCATCGGTCGATTCCATCCAAAATACAAATACACAGTTACACCATACAACATACTTACCACCAAAAATATCCTTGATAATACTTCCCCTTCTAGTACACTACTCTCCTCCTCATATACCATTTCTTTTGACACTTCATTCATCACCCTTCTTTTAAGCTCAGTTACACTACCTGGTATTTCCGTATTTAACCCCTCTTGTACCAACTTACTTAAACCCATTAGGATACACTTATATACCATATCTTGCCCTTCACAACTCTGCTCCACAACTAAACCTTCAGGCAACCTTTCAGAATTCTGATTACTCTCTTTATCTTCCATCCTCCCATGCATCCTCGACATCGCATCTGCTATCACATTCTTATTTCCCGGTACATATTCTAACCTAAAATCAAATTCATTCAAATCCTCTATGGTCCTAGCAACCCTTGCATTCACACACTCTTTCCTTATCATATACACTAGGGGTTGATGGTCAGTACGCACAATGAATTTTACACCATACAAAAATACTTTCAATGCTTTCACACAAAATCGTATTGCAGCCAATTCCCTGTCAATCGTCGAATACTTCCGCTCAGCTTTATTAAACGCTTTACTAACATACGCTATTACTCTCAATTGCTCTTCTCCATTTACTCTCTGCATTTGAACCAAACAACCACCCATACTAACCCCACTCGCATCCGTATACAACTCTAGCATACTCGCATTTTCACTGTAGTCTGGAAATGCCAAAGTGACGTCTTTCGCGGCCTCTTCCTTCAACCTTTCATACGCTTCTATCATCCGATCATCCCATTTTAATTTCGTACTATTCCTTTTACCCGTCCATTCATTCAAAGGCTTCCCTATACCTGAACAATCTCTAACAAACTTGCGACCAAACTCAACCAAACCAAGAAAACCACGCAACTCACGCACAGTCCGGGGACGTGGAAATTCTCGCACCTTATTCACAAACTTGTCACTCTTCCTTATACCAGATTCACCCACTACATGCCCAAGAATTTCCACCTCCCTGGACAACCATGTACACTTCTCAAGCTTAATTTTCACACCAACTTCAATTAACCGCCTCAACACTGCCTCAAGCAACCGCATATGTTCCTCAACAGTCTCGCTCGCAATCAGAATATCATCTATAAAAACAGTCACCTTCTGTCGATCGAAACCAGCCAATACAACATTCATCGCTCTTTGGAAGGCAGCAGGTGCATTAGCAAGACCAAAACTCAACCTTTTAAATTGAAAGTGACAATTCGTACTTGAAAATGCGGTAATGGGCCTGCTCCCCTCTGCTAGAGGCATCTGATAATAGCCCCGCACCAAATCTAATTTAGTAAAAACTTTCATTCCATGCATCTTATAAACACAATCAGACACCACATTCATTGGAAAACGTTCTTTAACAGTCACCTCAGACTTGAACCTTCCTATAATCAATACACATACGTAAACTTCCATCAGGCTTTCGTACAGGGACAATAGGGCTATTCCAGGCACTCTCACTCCTTTCTATTACACCCATACGCTCTAATTCCTGACACTGCTCCTCTATCTCCTTGGCAATAGGCGGAGAAAAATGCCTGGGACGCTGATATATGGGGGTATCATCACTGAGAACTATTTTAAATTCTGGCAGGTCTGACCCCCCACAATCATCGTCACCGAGACTCATAACTCTCCGCTTATCCCATAACATCTTAAGCAATCGTTCCCTTTCGACCTCACTTATACTCTCATCTAACTTAATTCTTCCTTTCAACGTATCGTAATCCCAATCGTCATCGTTCTTTACCTTACCAGCCATTACCTGTCTCGCTTTAACATATCTTCCATCCTCTACATTGATCAGTGTATACATACATCCCATGCAATCGCCCTCACGTATTCCACGTACTCTCTTCCTCCTAACACTCGGCAACAACCTTACATACACCTGAGGTTCCTGCATATTCATAACACCATCATATATATACGCACTTGTTTTCACCAAATTACCTGCTTCCATACCTTCCACTACATATTCATCCTCGTCACTATTTGAAATTCCCAGACTGCTCGGCCATGCAACTTTTACACTAATAACCTCGCCTTTCTTACCCGATAACTTTACACTTTCCTTTGCTACCAACGGCACTCCCTTCCACACCTTCGTACTCACTCTACCGTCTTCCCTTAAATAAAATTCCCCACAAATATTACCTTTAACCTTTATTTCAATCATATTCACACTTGGATGTACAATCATACCACATTTTTTTAGAAATTTATACCCAAGCAGTACATCATATTTCTCATTCGCTCCCTCGACCACGTAAAAATCATTATCCTCCATCATCAGCCCCCCAATCATAACATTTTCCCGCAACTTTCCTTGCACAGGCATACGCAAGTTACCAATACCTTTTACTTCACCCTTACATCCCTTAAATTCACAAACCTCTTTTACCTTATCATATGCATTCCTAAACATTAAATTGACACCACAACCAGTATCAATCAAACCAACCAACTCTACACCATTAAAAATCATTTTCACACTCATGCAATCATGTGCTCTTTCTCCCATCACATCTTCATGCAATAAACCCTCACGAACATGCATCACATTCACTCCCCACACACACTAGGACTCACCCAGCTGAACCCTCTGACTAATTAGTTTCCCGAACATCCTGGCTGACTTGATCCCTTCTTTCTACAAACCCTAGCTACATGCCCATCTGCACCACATTCAGTACACTTACCCCGCGGCTCCTTGCACATTCTAGCATAATGACCATCCTTACCACAATTACCACAAATTACATTCATACGATTATTACGGCATCCACTCGCTATGTGTCCAGTCATACCACACCGATAACACTTAACCACTTTCTCTTTCTTACAGTCGCTAATACGATGCCCTGTCTCTCCACACCCGAAACATGCTCCTAATGCCCATCTATACTCGTTCTTTTTATGTCCTACCTTCCCACACCTATAACACCTCTCTTCACGGATACCACTACCTAACCTAACTTGCTGCGTACTAGCACTTCTATCTCTCCAAACTTGATTTCCCTGTCTAAACCCGTCATTTCTCGGCATGGGTATTCCTACATTACTCACCCTAACACTTCTATCTATTACACTATCAGCTACCCTCATTGGCCCTCTCATAACAGCATCTCTAAAACTACCAAATTCTGGCACACATTCCTCCATTCCAGTTCTTACACTCACAGATTTACTTTCTTTCATACACCTATCCAACTCGTAATCCTCAACTATCTCTAAAATATAATCCCAAGTCAATCTCTCTCTAGTCCACCTCATTTTCTCCTTCCGTTTCAAATTAATAAACTCGCACACACTCTCTGGTACTGTACCCAAAAACTTCTTCATTAGTTCCTTATTTTCATTTGTTCCTTCGTCCCCATACTTCTTTCTAGCCAATGTTTCTAACCGACATACATACATCGAGATTGCTTCACCCACCTTCATTCTTGCTTCATCAAAATCATTTTTTCGCTTATACCTAACACTACCTTTCATACGTTTTACCTGTTCAATTATCCTCTTCTTTACACTTTCATACTCAACCTCTCCTACACTCATTATCACCCCATACATCATCAACAAATATCCTGACAAAAATTCTCCCAACTCCCTAGCCCAAACTCTCTTACTATCCCCATACTTAGCCTGACAAAACTTTTCATATTCCCTAAAGAAGTCATATACATCCCTACTGCTATGTTCATTAAACCTTTCACACCTAGGTACCTCTCTCATAAACACTGTCTTACAAACTTCCTCTACTTCATTCTCACTACTATCTTCACTGTCTACTCCCTTCTTGTTGCCTTCTTCATTTGAATACAATGAATCTAATTCTACACTCAAAGTCCTATCTTTAACTATTCCCTTCTTACCCTTTTTCTTACTTACCACATTCACCCAATCATGATCATCCTCACTCACACCCTGACCTTTCTTCTTTTCTTTCTTCACATTATCTTTACCTTTCTTCTCCTTCTTCCTATCACCCTTCGTTCCAATCTTACTATGTCTAGGCTCTTTACTTTCAATATCACTATCACTACCTTCCCCATTATCACTTACCCTATCCTCTTCCACCATCAACCCGTTACCAGAAGCAGAAGCCAATCCTCCGACTGCACCTTCACCTATAACAGTTTTCATCATCCCCATTACTTGCCCTATCATAGCTTCCATTCGTTTCTCATTTTCTCGCATCCTCATCTCAACACCCTCTTCCACTCTCTCTACAGTTCCCTGAAGTTCCCTAAGTTTCCTTTGCATCTCCTCATTCTCACTACTTAACCTCGCATTCTCCAACAACAACCTCTCCTCTCGCTCATTAGACAACCGCAATTCCTCCTTTAAAATATGCAACTGTTCTTCCATTAACTCCATTTCAATACCATTAATATTTTAAGTAATTCCAAAACCTATTTACCCTTGTCCAACAGTCCAGTTTCAATCCCACCTTCAACAGTCGTCCCTGTTCGGGCGCCAAATTTATGTAGCGGGATGTATACAAACCACAAACCCCCACACTCTTGATCACTCCTACTTTCTCAATATCCCACAATACAAACTTTCCCCTGACTCTACTTCAAACTGGACTCTTGGACAGAAGGAAAATGAAAACAAAACATAGCCTTAAAATTATATTCACCGCAACCAAAAGCAAAAAATTCTGCATTCAAAATAAGCTTAACATATAAACCACCAACAACCAAAATAATTACACGTAAAACAAATCATTAAATTCATAAATATACCAAAAAAAAACCGTATCACCATTCAAATAAAAAAACCTAACAAACTTAATAATAAACCGCACACCAGCTCAAAATATGTGTTTATATATATTACGACACCAACACTGTCGCTACACAAGCCGAACTGTCCTTTCACGGCAAACTACCACTACAGTTTATGGTAACCTAAGAGTTCTTAATTTGCCATAACGGCCTCAACTCCTTGAGTCACAGGTGTCAGTATCATCATCATCATCATCATCGTCATCTTACACAATCTTTATAAACAGTAATCCAAACGGAAAATCCTTCAAACGGGCTGGGTCATTATGGCATCAAAATCAAGGAAATCGTTAAGTGCAATCAAATCGTAATCCTAATCGTAGCCCAGGTCATCAACGGTTGCGTAATCCAAGAGCAGTCTTAAAACAATCTAATACAGGCCAGGTCGTCAACTAAAGATCGGCATTCAAAAATAACTCTCCAAAGGAGAAATCACGGCCTGCCAAAATAAAAAAAACACTTGTGAACACTCCTAACTAACAACTATCGCACTATAATCAAAGATAAACAATAAACTTTCTATCATTCACGAACGCGCCTAACAAAAATGAATAAAAACAGTACTTACTCAGAACATAAAAACACTAAACAGCCGGCTTCCGAAGAACAAAAAAATGCAGAACCGACTCCTTCTATCGTCCAAGATCTAATGCTTTCGCCCAAGACATTCATCACCACCCTATCCTAGCTAAAAAAATGTAAACAAACAACCTCAAATATACCAACAATCTTTCCAACTTCAAACAATCATTCGCTAATTACCCTTTTTCTTCGGCGCTCACCGCGGACACACAAAACACGCACACACAAACGCACATACACACATTCTCTCGCGCACGCGCGATCTAACAAAACTAAAGCTCATGAAATTCTCTCTCTCTCTCTCTCTCTCTCTCTGACAAAACTAAAGCAAATAAACACTCTCTCTCTCTCTCTCTCTCTCTCTCTCTCTCTCTCTCTCTCTCTCTCTCTCTCTCTCTCTCTCACACAAAACTAAGCAAATAAACACTTTCTTTGCGGTTTGACAAAACTTAAGTAAATAAACACCCACTCTCTCTCTCTCTCTCTCTCTCTCTCTCTCTCTCTCTCTCTCTCTCTCTCTCTCATTAATGACAAAGCTAAAGCAAATAAAATGTCTATATTTAACAATACTAAAACAACACGGTGCTACTATAGCGTGAGGTCTACCACACTATAGTGTGAGATCTACCTCCCGTTAGCACTATAGCGTGAGGTCTACTGCTGAGTTATTCGTCCCTCATAGATAAAACAAATTTCATACATTTGTTTAAGCAATAAGCACTTCATTTAAACATATCTTAGAAATTACTTAAATAGATCATTGGATTTCTAATTACATTAAAAAAAGGAATTAAGGTAAAAATAAACATGTTATCATATATTTCCAAACATTTATTCTAGCGATACACTTCGTACATCAAACATGTTATCATATATTTCCATACATTTATTCTAGCGATACACTTCGTACATCAAACATGTTATCATATATTTCCATACATTTATTCTAGCGATACACTCTTCGTACATCAAACAGGTTATCACATTTCCATACATTTATTCTAGCAATACACTCTTCGTACATCAAACAGGTTAATCTAGCGATACACACTTCGTACATCTTCTAAGAATGATACAAATAGATCATTGGAATTTTTTCTTATCACCTTCCAGCAAAAATGATCAAGATGAGACTGGAACAGCTGACGACCAACACCTCGCATTCTCTTCAGAATCATCGTTTTAGTGTCCAACCACGATCGCTTAATTGATATCTCTTTTAGGCCGAGGGAAAAACTGATTTAGGAGCTCCATTTGCTTCCTTTTATATGGACAGGTCACGTTTTTGATGGATTTGGGCAGTTCACATGTTCGATGGTTAGGTGCGGGCCTCTGGGACGCTGGTAACGCGGTAGACCTCACCCTCCACCTGGGTAGGCGACATATGGCGGTAGACCTCACGCTATAGTAGCACCAACAACACTCTCTCTCTCTCTCTCTCTCTCTCTCTCTCTCTCTCTCTCTCTGACCAAAACTAAAGCCAATACTGTAAACTCTCTCTCTCTCTCTCTCTCTCTCTCTCTCTCTCTCTCTCTCTCTCTCTCTCTCTCTCTCTCTCTCTGTGACAAAACTAAAGCCAATACTGTAAACTCTCTCTCTCTCTCTCTCTCTCTCTCTCTCTCTCTCTCTCTCTCTCTCTCTCTCTCTCTCTCTCTCTCTCTCTCACTCTTGATTTGGCAAACAAAAAAAATAAATTAAATTAAAATTTTCAATAGCATACGACTTTACGGAATCAGGAAAACCAGCCATAAACACAAATTCCCCACTTTTGGGTACAAAATTACAAGGTAATGCCTCCCTTAGAATCAAAGACTGAGCTGCACCGGTATCACGCAAAATACGCACACGTCTTTTCTCGGACGAATTGGCGAAAGAGACACTACCGAAGGACAAATATCTGTCAAAACAACCAGGTAGTCATTGATCAGCGGATGTTGTTGGGGTAGGTTCTCTCTCTCTCTCTTCCACGCCCATCACTGGCCTAACATTAGCATTTTGGGATTTTCTAAACGCATAACACATACTCTTTACGTGCCCCTTCTTATTGCAAAAGAAGCAAGTCAATGTTTTCAATTTCTCTGGATTGTATATATTTGGCCTATTGCCTCTGTTAGGAGAAAAATTATTATTAGCATTACCCTGATTATTATTACTTCCCTGATTATTTCTACTGAACACCTTAGCATTATTATTAGGATTAGCATTATTATTCCTACCCATCTTAACCCAACCAGAATTCACCTTTGTCGTTACTCCCCCTAACTCACTCTTATGAGACAAGCAATATTCGTCATTAGCGATGGCTACCTCCTGAACAGTCTCGAGTTTTAACTCTTCGAGGTGGACCTTCAGCTTATCCGGGACACACCTCTTAAACTCCTCCACCAACATTAACTCCTTCAATTTCTCAAAATCTCCCACCTCCTTGGACTTGAACCAATCGCTAGCATACTGTTCCTTCGCCCTGGCAAATTCAACAAAAGTTTGTTCCCTACATTTTTCTAAGTCCCGGAAGCATTGCCTATAAGCTTCAGGGACTAACTCATAGGCCTTCAAGACAATAGCCTTCACACTCTCATAATCTGCTGATAGATCCTCCTCCTTGTTACATATACCCTCTGAGCTCTTCCAACCAATTTACTTTGTATAAGAGTGGTCCAATACTCTTGGGGCCACTCCAACCTTGCAGCAATCCTCTCAAACGATACAAAAAATTCTGCTACATTATTTTCTTCAAATTTAGGTACAAATTTGAGAGCCTGCGATAAATTGATAGCAGGAGTTACTAACCTATTTGGGGAATGGGCGGGGGAAAAAGAACCTGGGTTTCTCATGGCAATCTCATGCTGCCTCTCTTTTTCTCTTTCCCCTGCCTTAAACTTTTCCATTTCAAAATCCATTTGTCTCAGAACAATCTGCTTATCCAAAATTTCTATAGACACTACTTCATCCGGTTTCACCTCTTGTTCCCCACCTGTCTTTACAGTTTTAACATAATCATAAATGAGCAATAGCAATACACCCTTTCTTATGGACACATCATATTCCAATTCAAAATGTTCTGCTACAACTTCCAAGTCTTCCCTATTTAACTCTGCCAACCTCTCTTGCCACCCCTCTCCTCTAAGGAGTTCGAATACGTTAACAGCCATGATTACTTATTCAAACAATACTAAATTTGCACAAAACAACACCGAGAAGGTGAAAATACACTGCCTGAAAAATTACCCCAAGAATTAACTTTGCACAAACACTGGTGAATACTCAGGAACGAAATATCCAGTCACGGTCGCCACTTGTGATGGCTGGCTTTGACCACCACACAAAACACTACACTTATCAAATAGTATCACCATCATAACGTCCACTAAAGGTGGAATAGTATCCAAACATTAATACGAGTGCAAAGTCAACTCAAGG
>NC_090729.1:80822162-80823584 GCF_036898095.1 Palaemon carinicauda
TTGTTCACTGAATAGGTTAATGCATTTTTTCCTAAATTTATTATTATGGAGAAAGGGAAATCTAGCAAACATACGGAGCTTGGGGACATTGTGGACTATTGGGGTTGGATTGAATTTCAGATTAAGTAGCTTATTAAGGATCTATGAAAAATTGCTGGAGGGAAATAATTATCCTTAAAGTAATCAGCAAGGAAAGTCACTTCAGTATGAAAGGTAGACCAGCTTGATGTCAGATTAATGGCTCTATGGAGGAGAGTTGACACGGAATTCAGTTTAAAGTTAAAAAAACATGAGCTATAAAAATTGGTCCCCAGGCCAGTAAAGGTGCTCTTTCTATAAAATACCAGTATGAAATACCATAGAGCCATTAATACTGACATCAAGCTGGTCTACCTTTCATACTGAAGTGACTTTCCTTGCTGATTACTTTAAGGATAATTATTTCCCTCCAGCAATTTTTCATAGATCCCTTAATAAGCTACTTAATCTGAAATTCAATCCAACCCCAATAGTCCACAATGTCCCCAAGCTCCGTATGTTTGCTAGATTTCCCTTTCTCCATAATAATAAATTTAGGAAAAAATGCATTAACCTCTTCAGTGAACAATTGCCTGCCCTTAATTTAAAACTAATTCCCATAAACCCCCGAACTATCGGCTCACTCTTCCAAGTCAAGGATAAGATCAGCCCCCTGTTTGCCTCCGGTGTCGTTTATAAGTATAATTGTCCCAGATGTGATCTCGGCACTTACATCGGTTGCACCAGGAGGCTGCTAAAAGTCCGAGTTTCCTCTCATCAGGGAATTAGCTATAGAACGGGTTGTCGACTATCAAATCCAGAACAATCAAACATAAGAAATCACAGTAAAAGTTGCAAAACACACATAGATACCAGTCATTTTAATATAATAGGAAGAACCCGACATATAGATGAACTACCACCTTGAATCAATAATGATTAAGCTAACTGTACCTTCTCTTAACCACCAGTCGTCTTCCACCCAATTGTTTATTGCCTAATTACCTGTTGTTTTGTTTACACTCCCTTCCATAACAATTTTTCATGTCAGTTCTCCTTACGCTACCGCTGTGGGTAGGTGTCTTGTTCGTTCTATTACTATTATTATTATTATTATCATTATTATTATATATTTTTCTATTATTATTATTATAATTATTATTGAATTAATTTGTTTCTCTATATTCGCTCCAAGCCCTTTCACTGTTGTTCTGTGTTTCTGTTTTTACTCTGTTTTTATTCTTAATTTATTAAAAAGCTTTTTAATTTTGGTGTTGGTAAACGTTGTGTGTATCTTTTTACTTATACACAATTGATTTGTAATCGTTTCAGCCTGGAAAATGTATCAAGGTGATACGAAACGTCGGCGCAAATAAATGAATGAAAAAAACCGAACGCGTCCCC
>NC_090729.1:80824084-80851584 GCF_036898095.1 Palaemon carinicauda
TTTCTCAACATCTGGATCTCAGTATTGATAATGTTTCTTTAAATTTGTATGACTCTTTTAAAATTTTATGTGTGATTTTCGACAGAAAAATTTACTTTTCAGAAACACATTAGGCCTGTGTCTTCTTCAATTGCACAAAAAATTGGCTTATTGAGAAAGTCTTACCAAAATTTTCGGTGATCAATCTATTCTGAAGAAGTGTTATAATTTTGTCATTCTACCTCGTTTTAAGAAATTGTTCTCTTGTCTGATGTTCAGCTGCTGATTCTCATCTTAATTTGTTTGACAGAAACTTACGGTCTATCAAATTTCTTATTCCTGATCTAGATATTAATCTTTGGCACCGTCGTTCAATTAGTTTATTTTGTATGTTGCATGAGATTTTTCAGAACTCTGACCGTACTTCACATTTAGATCTCCCTGGACAAGTGTTTCCTGTTCGTAATACTAGGCAGGCAGTTAATTTTAATAGCCAGGCCTTTCTCCATCAGGAGTCTCAATACTACACAATATTCTAGAAGTTTTATTCCAGTTGCTATCAAGTTGTGGAATGATATGCCTAATCGGGTAGTTGAATCAGTAGAACTTCAAAAGTTCAAAGTGGGAGCAAATGTTTTTATGTTGACCAGGTTGACATGAGTCTTTTTATAGTATATATATGACATATCTGTTTTTGACGTTGTTAATAGTTTGTATAGGACATATCCGTTTTGACGGTATTACTGTTTTTAGAAGGATATATTGTTAATTTATTCTCATCATTTATTTATTTTCTTATTTTCCTCTCTCACTGGGCTATTTTTCCCTATTGGAACCCTTGGGCTTATAGCATCTGTTTTTCCAACTAGGGTTGTAGCTTCACTAGTAATAATAATGATAATATATATATATATATATATATATATATATATATATATATATATATATATATATATACATATACATATACATACATATATATATATATATATATATATATATATATATATTATATATATATATATATATATATATATATATATATATATATATATATACATACATACATACATACATACATATATAAATAAATATATATATATATATATATATATATATAGATATATATATATATATATATATATATATATATATATATATATATATATATATTATATATATATATCTATATATATATATATATATAACGGATTTTGAGCGAAGCGATAAATCTATTTTTGGGTGAGGTAGCCATGTCGTCCTGATAGAAGTTCGTATTAGGTAGCTTTCTAGGGTATATTTGACTACAGTGATATTCCCAGAGAATTTAACCTTAAGGTATCCAGGATTCTAACTCCTGGAGCGAATATGCCTAAATAATCTCACAGGGATATCGCATAATATCAGAGGACGTATTCTTGACACGTCACATAGCTATCTTCGCCCCGAACAGTATTAACGCTTCGAGGGGGTATAGTGACAAGAATCCGAAGCGAGAATGAAAAGAGAGCCGCTCATAAGGCATCTCTCTTATTCCGTTTCCAGTGTGTATCTGATGAAGGCGGTAGCGCCCTCTTTATTCCTTATAGCGATATACGAGGTGTTACAGATACTGTACTATAGGGAGGGTCAACAGGTCCTTTTACAATAAAAGGAAGGGCGGGTCCATCAGGACGACATGGCTACCTCACCCAAAAATAGATTTCTCGCTTCGCTCAAAATCCGTTTTCTGGGGCTCAGGCCATGTTGTCCTGATAGAAGTTTACCAGAGCATTACTGTATCTGTGGATTCTCAATCAGTGCCGTACTCTCAAGAAAGTATTTTCCTGGTCCGTCTAGACATAGAGACCTATGATGTTACCGTCATACATCATTTCATCTAAGCATGAACTATGTTAGTGCTTCCTGTCCCCTACAGGGAAGAGTCGTACTAGACTCTGGAAAAAGTCTCGAGGAGTACATAAAAATTTATGGATGACAAAATGACAAGCTTGTATAGTGGTCTCGCCCTATACAATATGAAGCAAAGTTTGTATAAGAGTCACCAATGTCAGAATGAATTTGTGACACCTTCCCCAATGTGACTACTCTTATAAACTATTGGATAATGGTTGTATCCGCATAGAAACAAATTTTGCCTCTTTGCCACCAACCCGTTAGGGTACCACGTCAACCCTTCCAAGGAAGGGTTAGAGTGAGTGGACTTTTGCTTGAATCAGGGAACAGTCTTGAAAGACATACCATGATAAAAATATCCATGTTTTAATCTTAATGCCCATTACATTTCTAATAAAATGAGTGTGGGCGAATAAGACGCAGGGTTCACTATGAACTAGTTTATTGATATTTAATAAACGTACATATCAGATCAACATTTATAAGATTCATAAAATGTGGATGATATGCGTAAAAGCATTAAGGAAAACAGTCAACAGAAAATATTGTTTCATCTACTAGGAAACAGATTTGCCACTTCAATTGAATTATTAATAATAATGATATAGTCTGTATACTGTTTACATACACTAGCGTAAAAATGCTTGGCACAAGTGTCCGTATATGCTATAGATTACCGACGTCAATGGAACAGTTCGTAAGGACACTTTCGTGGCCTATCGCTCAGCGTGTAGTAACATACAGTGACTACACGCGCACCCTCTTAATTAATCGTCCCAATTCAATTACACTGTTGCTCGCAGACTTAAAACAAAAGGTTAAATAATTCTACCTGCTGCTACCACAGATCTCATAAGTTGCTCCACTTGCTTAGCATCATACATAAAGAACGCCTTGGATGACTACCAGCCAGTGTGCAAACAAGGATGTTCAAAGTCCATATAATTAAGGAAATTTTATGGAAGAGGCAACTTTCCTTGGATCATGACTAACGGGTGTACTGTCTGGATCCGTTCTGCGAATAACACGGGTGAATTTCGCCCATAGTTATAGATAGCTTTGAACCCAGGGTTTCACTTCTGAACAGCTGTCCTCCCATAAAGTCTGAAGTTCTATGAGATAGACCTTTAGGCACTCCACTGAACATAGAGATGCATCTTCCTTCAGAGGGCAGATTCTCTAGGGACCCCACCTGTTGGTGGGTAGCTTGTTCCTGGAAAGAAATATTGGGTCTGGAAATAGATTCAGTTCTCCCTCCAAGAACTGGATGTGGCCTTCCTCTCTAGAGAGAGCCACTATTTCATAACTCTGGCCCCCAAAGCGAGTACAAACAGAAATATGACTTAAATTCAAAACCTTCTAAGCACATTCCTCATTGTTCATTATTTATACACAATGAGGAATCATATCTAATGACCATGCAAAGGGTCTTTGGAAGCGCTGGAGGGCTGGTTCATTAAGAACGTCGTAAGAAAGGTCGACCTATAAGGCATATGGTATCTGACTTGTCAAGGCAGGCTTGAACAACAGAATTGTGTTGGCTGCTAAACCTTGCCCATGAAGGTGAATGAAGAATGATAAATAGGAATCTGTTGGGATTTCTTTCGGTTTCTTTGACTTAACAAAGGATAGCTATCTCTTCCCTGAAGCCTCGTAATGTCTTCTGGTTTCCTCCAAAAGTCTAAACTGACTTTTAAACACCGAATCTTTTTCTCATCGTTAAGGAGAGAAAGTCATGAGATGTAGGTTCCGTGTTTTCTGTGATGGAGCGAAGACAGTCAACTTCTGTACTCGCTGAGACAGGGATGGATCCGGTAGCGGTACGAATTTTAGTCGTAGTTCCAATGCCAGAGGGAACCACACGCTATTTGGCCACTTGTGGGCCACTATTGCTGCTTTCCCTTTGAAGGATCTCAGCTTATCGAGGACATTCAAAGGGAGGTTGTTCGGAGGGAACAGATAGATACTGGACCATCTGTTCCAGTCCAGGGACATAGCGTCCACTGCCTCCGCTGACGGCTCCTCGTAAGGGGACACGTAATGATCTATTTTCTTTTTGTCTTTCGTCGCAAAGAGGTCTATCTGCAGCTCTGGGACTTGACTCGAGATGAAGGAGAACGATCCTGCGTCAAGGGACCATTCTGACTCTATGGGTGTAAACCTAGATAGAGCGTCCGCTGTCACATTGCGGAACCCTTGAATGTGAAACGCTGACAGGTGCCATTTCTTCCTTTCCGCCAAACGGAATATGGCCAACGTCACTTGGATCTCTTCGCGCGTTTGATGCGTATTTTCTCCAGACTCCTGTTGCATCCTTAAGCTGTGCTCTTAGCACTAGATCTGTTATTGAAGCAAACTATAGAGAGCCCAGCACTCTCTCCTGTTCGCGTCTTGATATCCGTTTGGATTTCAATAGTCTCTCGATAGACCCTGCTATTTCTTTCCTCTTCTTACTAGGAACGGAAAGCCGATGTGACTCCAAATTCCAGTGGATTCCCAACCACTGAAATTTTTGAGCTGGAGAAAGACGAGACTTTTTGATGTTGATCTTGAATCCCAGATGTTCCAGGAACAGGATCACTATCTTAAAAGCTTGCATGGATTCTGTCCTGGATGCTGCCCGCATCAGCCAGTCGTCCAAGCAGGCTACTACTTGGACCCCCTTTAGGCGTAACTGATGGACGGCTGCGTTCGCGAGCTTCGTGAAAATCCTTGGGGCTATGTTTAACCCGAAAGGCATGGCTCTGAAGGCGTAAAGTTTTCTATGTAACTTGAAGCCTAGGTAGGAGGAGAGGTGACGATTAATTGGAACGTGCCAATAAGCGTCATACAAGTCTATAGAGACAGTATATGCCCTTCTGGGCAGTAGGGTCCTTATGTGCTGAAGCGTGAGCATTCTGGGCTTGTAGTTCACTATGAACTTGTTGAGTGGCGACAAGTCTAGAATAACTGAGTTTTTCTGAGTCCTTCTTTGGAACACAAAACAGCCTTCCTTGGAATTTTATGGACTTAACCTTCCAGATTACTCTTTTGTCTAAGAGTTCTCGGACATATTCTTCCAGAACAGGGGTTGAGTGTTGGAAGAATTGAGGAGATTTAGGTGGAGGACTGCTCAAGCTCCAACCTAGTCCATTTTTAATTAGGCTGTGGGCCCAGGGATCGAAGGTCCAGCGATCCCTAATTAGCTGTAGTCCCCCTCCTACTGGAAGTATCTTACTTCTGCTGTTGTGGATCTGAGGCCTTGCCTCCTTGACTGCGTCCTCCCCTGTATCCCCTTCCTCTTGAAGGGCGTCTAGAAGAACCTCTGGCTGTTCATCTAGCTCTCGAACGAAAGGAAGAAGTTTGCCTTTCGAAGGCTGGGTTAAGAACTGGCGACTGTGTCGCCACTTGTTGAGGTACCAGCTGGTACGTGGTTGGAGGTTGTGCCACTATCTGAGGCACCGCGGTCACAGAAAGTTGTTGTTGTTGCTGTCGGTAGGGTTTAGCCGGCCGAGAGGATGGCCTAGGCATTTTTGTCTTCCTCTTGGGTTGGAGACCCTCATCTGGAGAAGACTTTCTCTTGAGATCCAAGCCCCACTTTTTGAGAAGGTTCCTATTCTCTGTGGCGGCCTTGTCTACTACCTCTTTAACCACTTCGTTGAGAAAGAGGTCTTTACCCCAAATATGAGAGGAGATCAGTTTCCTCGGGTCGTGCCTCACCGCAGCCGAGGCGAACACGAACTCTCTACAGGCTCTCCTAGCTTTAATAAAGCTATAGAGATCCTTTGTAACTGTGGCCAGATGGGTTTTGGCCACTACCATGAACATGTCCTGGATCTTGGGGTCACTTGCCATCGTTTCTAGTGTCATTTGCAACGACATCGATGCCGCAAGTCTTTCCTTTGTCTCTTGCTCTCTACGCAAGAGAACCTCCGACAGTTTTGGAAGTGCCTCACCGAACTGGCGTTCAGCAATATCAGCTTCCAGCTTCCCAACTGAGAAGGTAAGGTGTACGTCCTTCCAGTCTTCTTGGTCCAAGGGCAAGGTCAGATATATCGGCTTGCACTCCTCCAAGGAGGGGCATGGTTTCCCTGCCTCCACCGCCTTTAAAGCTGCCTTATATCCCTTTTCCAAGAAGGGAAAGGCTCTGGTAGGAGAGGCCAAAAAGGAGGGAAGCTTCTTACTCCAGGCGGGCACCTTTGAGTTAGTGAAGCCCCTCTCTTTCATCGAGCTCGCTAGTAACGTCTGAGCTTTACTATGGTAAAAAACTATGACCTCCTTCGGCTCCGTCTCCTCCTTTGAGGCTAGCTCCTTCCTGAGACGGACATAGCAGTCCGGATAAGAATCTTTGTTGGGCCAAAATTCCACTTCTTCCAGGGGAATTGCTCCCAACTTTTCTGAGATCACGATCTACCCGATTGTCATCGGCATGTGTTCGGCATACCTCCAATGATTATTATCCGAGCACAAAGGAAGATCCTTCACACTGAGCCGCTTCTGGGGCCCACGTGATGCTGCAAGTCTACGTATCTCCAATTTCATTGCAGCTTCCTTCTCATCATTCTTCCTTTGAATTTGTTGGATCATCTCAACAATGGAAGAAAGAGTCCTTCCCAGTTCATCTGGGATAGCAGACGATGGAGACGGAATAGGTTCTGTGTCTGGAACCAATGTAACCGACACTTCGTCGATTTCTTCCTCTTCTACTTGAGGAGCCTGGAACAGCTCCTCCTCCTGACCTTCTCCTATAAGTTCCTTCTCAGTAGAATCCGACACCTCCGACATCCTATTTTCCAATTGGATGTCTTGAAGGGTGGCTGAGACTTCAGAATCTACTGGATTCTGGGCAATTGGTATCTCCAACTGAGGCTGGGGGATGATTGCATCAGCCGATGCTTTAGGGAAAAGGTAGGCCCTCATCTTCTCATTTGGAAGGTAGGGACCTGAGGTGTTTTTCTGAAAACTCCTCACCCAGGATCGTAAAGTTTCCCTGGCAGCATCCCTTGACTCCGTTGACTTAGGGTTGTCAAAAGCCTCGGTAATCAGGTTAGAACAAACTGTAAAAACCTGAGGGTCCCAATAGCGGAGATGACCTATGGAGGCTGCGCATGCTGCGTGCCTCCGGCAATATTGATCTCCACAGGAGTTATTATTGCGGACATTACAGAACACACTCCCGCACTTCGGATGGTCCTCCTGTAAAGAGAAGAAAAATCCATGAGTATCAAGTGAAGGCTTTTATTTATATTGAAACATTTAGCTTATATAGAAAAGCTATAAAAGAAAGAAGGAAAGACACATACTTGTATTTCCTGTCCAGTCAATTGCTGAAACCTCCCGAGATATTAAAACTAAGGTTAATTCTATTCTAGAATACCTTATGTAATTTCCTAAACGGAAATTTAAAGTGTAGTTCACACCTTGAGATAAAGTTTTTTAATATACGGGATAGAAAGAATACAGAAAAAACTTACTTTCTATATATTGTACGGTTTCAACAAAAGGCTGTACAAGATAACATTAAGTCTGATAAAGAACTTTAGTGTTATCACAAGCTCTGTACAGCAGTTTCTGCTAATGCAGTGTGTACTGTTATGAACACTTCCTGTAAGGAAGCTTAGTTTGTCTTCCAACTTGGCTATTTAAGTTAATTTGTCATTTTGATGAAAACCCTATATCATTTCCCTTTTTTATCACAAGGAATGCATCTTTTTGTCTGAGTATCAAATCCTTTGTATAAGATCATTTGTTTTATCTTTTTGCTGTTCTTCGTGATATTTTATATATTTTATTTCCTTAAGATTAATCCACATTCTATTACATATGATAAGACTTTAATCTTAAAAGAATTCATAAGAATTATTTGCAAAATAGTTGTGTTTAGAGCGCATGCTCAATACCTGTCCCTTTCTGTTGCATCACTTTCCTAAACACACTTAATTTGCTCATCTAATTAAAATTCATAAGTTTTGTATCATCTGTGTGCATGTTATTTTATGTAAGCCGACTATGACCGTCCCAAGTGAGCATGGGAGTGAAAAATCTTAGATAGGATCATTGATATAATGTTAAATGTACCCATACGAACGTTTCTATCTCCGAATATTTTCACAGATACATGGCAAACAAGAGGGCTCTCTCTCGCCCACGAGGACCCATAGAAGACGGATCTGTTGTGATCTGTGTCAAAAAGTTAAGTTGTCCTACCACCCACTTGTTGAGATTTTATTGAAGCCCAGCATACCTGGTGAAGTATGCATTATTCTCAACAAACGTGGACTGCTTTGGGATCTTTTCATTGTAAAATAAGCCGTCTTCTGTGTAATTTTCGTTGCCCTTGTGAATCGGGATCTGTTAACTTGTGAATCATAATCCAAATCCTACGACCTTGAACTTGGACACGGAGTGTTTGATAGTGCCTTATAAACTTTGTTTGCTTGTTTAATTTTGGTATCCGTACTGTAGCCAATATATTTTGTTTATTACCATTTGCTATCAATGCTTATTTAAAGTAAATATTCAGTTTCATTTTGTTATTAAGAAACAAAGTATAGATATTATTTAATTCTCAATCAAGTTTGTTTTCCTTTTTCTTTAAATTTTGTATGGTTACATTAATAAATAATTGTTAAGTTTTTGTGCGATTGATTGAATCCATTTATTATTTATCATGCCCTTTATATCTATTATACAGTCCACTTGACTCTTTTATGTATGCTATCTAGCGTGAAATCATTCCCTATCGAATGCTAGGTTGTTGTCTTTTAAGTGTGAGAGCGGGAACACACATATGCAATCTTGAGGCAACAATTAGTAAGTGTTGAAATCGATACCATTCACCACACACTAGTAATCGAATTTGGTCCTTCGAACCGGATGGATTCAATCTCGTTTGGTATCATAAGCATTAGTCTGTTTGTACATCGTACAATTCTCGAAAAAGAAAAGTGTTATTCTTTTTATTAGATTTCGTTTTGATTCACATGGCAACCACGCATTTCTTTCGATATCCCAACGCAGTTGCTTCACGACGGTCCTAGTTAGTATTTGTATGAATCAGGTCGAAAGTGACTGGAAACTTTTTGAGAATAGGTATAATTCGATATTATTGTTAATTTGAGCCTGTAGAGCTCAATTTATTATCATTTTTTGTTTAATGATATTATGGCACTCATGGTTGCCAAGAGCAAAAATTGTTCAAACATGTTTGAGAGGTAATTTTCGTGTTTATTAGGCAAGTTGTGATCAAAGTGATCATTGGTTTCTTGTTTAACTTAGCAATTTTATTGCTTAATTTTTATTGACAATTTTTCTTGTGTATTTTATTAATCATGTCAACAGAAATGAAACCTGTACAGATTCTTAATCTTTATGTAGCACTTTAGAGGAAGTGCAGGATTGGGGCAATGCTAGTACCTCTAAGGCTACCTTTGAGTTAGTTGGTCAAAACCTTAATGGTCAATTAAATTCACTTACAAATCAGTGGGAAACCCTCAAAGTTGTACTTAGTGAGGATGAGGAAAAATTGAAGTCCTTTGGCAGGGAATTTAGACAATGTCATCGTTCATGTCAGAAAACTTTACAGTGTGTGCTTGATAGAGTAGCTAGTCTGACTGTCAGTACTATTCAGACCCCACCTGCTAATCCGACTGTGGTTACAACTTTACCCACACCCAAATTGCCTGCAATTAAAATTCCCAGCTTTGATGGTAAACTTGAAAACTGGTCATCCTTTTGGGATATTTTTGATAGCCTTGTCCATTCTAGGACTGATTTGACAGATGTGGTTAAGTTTGCTACATTGCGAAATTATCTTACTGATCGAGCATTTCGCTCTATTGAAGGTTTGGCTGTTACTAACAGTAATTATGCCATTGCTATAAAAACCTTGAAAGATTGCTTTCATAATACGGATAAGCTTCTTAGTCGGCTCATTCGAGAGTTGAATGATTTACCTGTTCCACGTCATTCACATGATGAACTTTTGGACTTTAAATTAAGTTATGAGAAACTGTTAGCTCAAATAAATCACTTGGAGAGACAAGACACCTCTACTCGTCTTTTCAGAGAGATCATAATCAAGAAGCTTCCTTCAAAAACTTTTAAAATTCTTGCTAATAAGTACAATGCTTATCATTTTTCAGTGGAACAAATTTCAGAAGGCTTGACTAAGATAGTTGATTTGATGGAAAGGTGTAAAGAACAACTCCGTTCTGAGCGCTAAACAGAAACCGTTTCGACAATTTCATCACAGTGTGATAGTAGCAATGCTAGAAAGCTTAACAACTCTTCACAGTCTCAGTCTAAACAAAAGCAAAATCCTGCTTCAAAAAATGCATCCTCTCAAAATAATCAGAATTCTTTTCAGAGTAATCGGTGTTCATCTCAGAATACCCAGGCTAACATTGCCAAATCTTGTATATTTTGTGAGCAGTCTCACAGTTCTAAATACGGTGTTCGCTATCCAAGTCTACAGTCTCGTAGAGAAAGGGTCCGTTCTCTTAATCTATGCTTCTGTTGTTTGAAAAAAGGTCACAGAGTAAGTGATTGTCAGGTCAAATTTGAGTGCCGCAATTGCAACGGTAACAATCATCATACCTTTTTGTGTGCAAAATCGTGTGATAACACTGTTGCCAATCCGAGTCAATATGCTAGTACTAACATAGTAAACTTGACACCTCTTAATACAGCTGCCGCTGATAATACCGGTAGCCTAACTAACTTTAACCCTGCCCATCCTCCTCCTCCTCTTCCACGGGACGGGAGTAACCCTATGGTCAGTGTTGCCAACTCTGCTAGTCCTACTGTTACGACTACTACTTCTTCAGTTAGTGTAGCTTCTTTCACTAATTCATGCTCGGGCAACACTGCTTCTTCTTTGTCAATAACAGCTTTGCCTACTGCTTTTGTTCAAATATTAGGGGGTGGATATTGGGTTCCTACACGTACTTTTTTTGACACTGGGTCACAGCGCACATTCATTCAGTCAGATCTTGCTAAACAGCTGAATTTACCTATTGTAGATCGTATTACCCTTTCTCTGACACCTTTTGCTAGTCAACCAGTAGAAATTGTGTGTAATATCGTTAAAGTAGTCATTCGTTTTGGGAAATCAAGAATTACTTTGAAAGCAGTTGCTTTTGACAAGGTAAATACTGTAATACGAACTCCTGGCCTCATTAATGTTGTAAATTGCCTTAAATCAAAGGGTATTAAGTTAGCTGATGGTCAATTAACCAGTGATGATGTTACACAGATTGGACTTGTTATTGGTGCTGAAATTATCATAAGTTTAGAATGGGTCAAAGCAAATGTGCTGGAGTTAATTTGTTTACTTGTGCTGGTGGTGCAATTATTTTTGGTCCCTTACCTCAATGGGCAACTCAAGACTATTGTAATAGCAATTCTGTTACTGTACAGTATGCTGTTTGCGCACGCACTAGCGTAATGCCTATTGAAATAGATCCTCCTCAAATTTAAGATTTATGGAAATTGGACCAGGTTGGCATTGTTGATGAAACTTATTCTCCTGCAGAAAAGTTAACTGTAGAGAAATTTGAGAGTAATATCACCTGTATTGGAAGTCACTATTCTGCAGATTTACCTTTTAAGTCAAATTTACGACCTCCAGTTAATTATCGTAGAGCTTATGGTCAACTTTTTTCATTAGCTCGCTCTTTTCAGAATAATACTGAATTTTTTGAAGAGTACAATCAGATTTTTGATAATTATTTGCAATTAGGATTTATTGAGAAAGTCAGTGAGCCAATATTTGGTCATTATCTTCCACACCATGGAGAAAGACTCGGCCACAACTCCTCTACGCATTGTTTTGAATGCCTCATCAAAGCAAACTGTTTCTGATCCTTCATTAAATGATTGTCTTTTGACAGGCCCTAGTTTAACTGCTAAATTGTTTGATTATTTGCTTGTTTTCAGAACTAACCCCTTTGCTGTTGTCTCTGACATCAGTAAAGCATTTTTTTGCGTATAGGCATCAACTTCAATTCTAGAGATTACTGTAGATTTTTATGGTTTGAAAATTCTAATTTAGACAAAATTGTGACATATAGATTCAAGGTAGTGATGTTTGGAGCTACTTGTAGTCCATTTCTTTTACAGAAAACTATAGTTTATCACCTTGAACATAATTCTGATCCTCTTGCTTCTCAACTGATACCACATTTTTATGTAGATAATTTTTGTAAGACCAATAGTTGTCTCGATTCAATGCTCAAGGAATATCCGCGCATTAATCAAATTCTTTTGGAAGCAAATATGCCTCTCCAATCATGGAGAAGTAACTCAGTGAAATTCAATGAAGTAATAAATTTAGATGTTACAGAAGTTGAAATAAATGTATTAGGTATTAATTGGAATGTAACACATGATTCTTTGTCAATCAAATCCAGTCAGTATGTGTGTAAGAATGAATGTCTCCATCATCATCTCACTAAGAGACAAGTTGTCTCCATTGTATCATCCATATTTGATCCGTGAGGTTTGTTGTCTCCCTTGTGGATTCAAGGTAAAATTTTCATTCAGTCCTTGTGGAAGAAAAAATTTAGTTGGGATGAATCATTGCCCAAAAAATATTGTCTTGAATTTAAGTCTATTTGTGAGTCATTGCATCTAGTGTCGACCATCACTTTCCCTCGCTTTGCTATTATTCCTGGTAATTGTCATTTGCATATCTTTGCTGATGCTTCCAAGCAAGCATATGGCTTAGCAGTTTATGTAGTTACCCCTTGTTCAAGCAATTTGCTTTTATCAAAAGCCAGAGTTGCACCAAGACCCGAGCTTTCTATCCCCAAATTAGAACTTACTGCTTTGAACTTAGGTAGTAAAATAGCAAAATCTTTGATGTCAAATTCTGCCATAGCTTTTCAGTCTTGTACTTTGTGGACTGACAGTGAAGTTGTCCTTCATTGGGTTCATTGTAATAAATGCACATATGTGTATGTCCGGAACAGGGTCAAGGACATTCGCGATGGGGAATTTCCCAGTAAATACGTTCCTACCAAGGAGAATCCAGCAAATTTGGTGACACGTGGTGTCTCTCCTTCAAAACTTCAGAATAGTGGCTTGTGGTTATGTGGTCCAACTTGGCTTGACTCTCCCAGTAAATATCCAATTCAGAGGGAATTTGATCCTACACTTGTGAATGAAATTTTGGTCGAACCAGTTCAGACTGAACCAATAATTCCTTGTTTGAATTTATCTAAGTATTCTCTCCTGTTTAGGGCTTTGAAGATTGTTCGTAGAATAATTCAATTTTGTAAAAAGCTAATGCCTAACAAACCTATTTTTTGTTTAGATCCTTTAACTGTTCTGGTACGAATGGAACAGCAGTTTCATTATCCTACACTGATTAAGTATTTGCCTACTGCCTCATTTATTAATGTCCCTCAGGATATAACAAACTTTGCTAATCAGCTTGGGCTACATCTAAACAGCAATGGTGTAGTGTGTTCTAAAGGTCGGTTACAGAACTCTGAATTGCCCAGTTCAACCCAAACGCCTATGTTACTACCTCCTAAAAGTCATTTAACCATGTTGAAAATTAGGCACTATCACATTAACCATCATCATTCTAGTGTGAATACTGTACTTGTATTGCTTCGTGAAACTTTCTGGTTACCAAAGGCCAGAAAGACCATTAAATATCTTCTAGCCAAATGTGTTCTTTGCAGAAAGTTGCGTGCACAAACATTCCCTGTGCTTAATCCTCCACCTCTCCCCAGTGAGCAAGTTACATTTACGCGTCCTTTTGACTGTATTGGTGTTAATTTTACAGGAGCATACAATGTTTATGATGTGAGCTCGAAAAGTTTAAATGACATACCGAGTAAGGCTTACATATGCTTGTTCACTTGCACTTCATCTCGTGCAATCCATCTTGAACTTGTACGCACACTTTCAACTGTAGATTTCCTGCTTGCTTTGCGCAGGTTTTGTGCTTTTTATTCCACTCCCAGAGTTATTATCTCAGATAATGGCTCTAATTTCCAAGGTTGTAATCAGTTCTTACAACAAATTAAAGATAAGCCTGAAGTGCTTGCACATCTAAACCATTTGAGTATTCAATGGAAGTTCATAACTCCAAGAGCCCCATGGTTTGGCCGGTTTTATGAAAGGTTAATTGGGGTAGTCAAAGGTAGCCTAAGTAAAGCACTTTATCATAAGAGGGTTACATTTGATGAACTTCATACTGTACTTTGTGAAATTAAAAGTATAGCCAATAACCGCCCTCTTACTTATATTAGTGACTCATGTGAGGAAGAATTTCTTACTCCTAACCAATTGTTGTATGGTAAAAAAATATAATTATTGCACCTCCTTTAAATAATTTAGCTGACAATGCGATTCCTTATGGAGAAAATATTGATGTACGAGAACAATATGCTCATCTATGCAGTGTCCTCAAAAAGTTTGAAAGCATTTGGCAAAATGATAATTTAACTTCACTTCGTGAACGCCATTATGGTAATCAATCTTCTAGTGACAATCCTCTTTCATTGCGCGAGAATGATATTGTTTTGGTGAATCTTGAAAATAATCATAAGTTCTTATGGCCTTCAGGTAAAATAACCAGACTAATATTTGGTAGAGACAACATTGTGAGAAGTGTTGAAGTAAGCGTTCATGGGAAATTATATGAACGATCTATCAGTAAGATTGCGCCATTAGAAATTCGTAACCCTGTACTCACTGAAGAGTTAAATAATGATAAATCCTATGAGGATTTCAGGCTACCTGAGGTCCCTGTGCCAGATGTTCCTTTAAGACCTCAAAGAAAAGCTGCTAAAAAAGCTGCCTTAAATAGTAAGCAGCTGCTAATTGATGGACAGCTGTGAAATTGATTGTTTTATTATTATGTAGCATGTATTTTGTGTATTTACCATGTTTTTTTTTTAATTTAGCATAGGAACCATGCTCAATTGAAATTTACTTAACTTTTGTTGGGGAGTGTGTTATGAACACTTCCTGTAAGGAAGCTTAGTTTGTCTTCCAACTTGGATATTTAAGTTAATTTGTCATTTTGAAGAAAACCCTATATCATTTCCCTTCTTTATCACAAGGAATGCATCTTTTTGTCTGAGTATCAAATCCTTTGTATAAGATCATTTGTTTTATATTTTTGCTGTTCTTCGTGATATTTTATATATTTTATTTCCTTAAGATTAATCCACATTCTATTACATATGTTAAGACTTTAATCTTAAAAGAATTCATAAGAATTATTTACAAAATAGTTGTGTTTAGAGCGCATGCTCAATACCTGTCCCTTTCTGTTGCATCACTTTCCTAAACACACTTAATTTGCTCATCTAATTAAAATTCATAAGTTTTGTATCATCTGTGTGCATGTTATTTTATGTAAGCCGACTATGACCATCCCAAGTGAGCATGGGAGTGAAAAATCTTAGATAGGATCATTGATTTAATGTTAAATGTACCCATACGAACGTTTCTATCTCCGAATATTTTCACAGATACATGGCAAACAAGAGGGCTCTCTCTTGCCCACGAGGACCCATAGAAGACGGATCTGTTGTGATCTGTGTCAAAAAGTTAAGTTGTCCTACCACCCACTTGTTGAGATTTTATTGAAGCCCAGCATACTTGGTGAAGTATACATTATTCTCAACAAACGTGGACTGCTTTGGGATCTTTTCATTGTAAAATAAGCCGTCTTCTGTGTAATTTTCGTTGCCCTTGTGAATCGGGATCTGTTAACTTGTGAATCATGATCCATATCCTACGACCTTGAACTTGGACACGGAGTGTTTGACAGTGCCTTATAAACTTTGTTTGCTTGTTTAATTTTGGTATCCGTACTGTAGCCAATATATTTTGTTTATTACCATTTGCTATCAATGCTTATTTAAAGTAAATATTCAGTTTCGTTTTGTTATTAAGAAACAAAGTATAGATATTACTTAATTCTCAATTAAGTTTGTTTTCCTTTTTCTTTAAATTTCGTATGGTTACATTAATAAATAATTGTTAAGATTTTGTGCGATTGATTGAATCCATTTATTATTTCTCATGTCCTTTATATCTATTATACAGTCCACTTTACTCTTTTATGTATGCGATCTAGCGTGAAATCATTCCCTATCGAATACTAGGTTGTTGTCTTTCAAGTGTGAGAGCGGGAACACACATATGCAATCTTAAGGCAACAATTAGTAAGTGTTGAAACCGATACCATTCACCACATGTACTACACTACAAATAAAGCAACTACTGTACATCGCATGCTGTTGTGCCGGCTAGCACGCACCGGTACGTGCCGGCGTGCGCCTGCACGTGCCGGCTGGCAACTACCCCTGTATAGTTCAAAGATATACTATCTTTAACTAATAGGCGGCAGCCCCCTGATTCGCGACTGTGTGCCGGCCGGCAATCATTGCCAGGCGACTGCTGAAAACACTAATACCCGGCTGCCGGCTGCTAATCGTAGTGGCCAGCAGATGTGGACTGTGTTTCCACTGCCGGCCGGCAAAGGTAATAAAACCCATGCCCGCCGACAGTAGCCAAGAACCAGAGAACCTCCACCTGCCCGGCTGTCGGCTGTTAAGCCGGCAGCCGGGTTAGGGGTGCAACACAATAGTCAGAGAAACAGTATGGATATAAGGTTATAAGGCGGCATTGCCGTACGACCTTCCATCTAGAAAGAGTAAACTTATGGAAGGGGAGAATGTAGCATTCAGGATTCCAAAGAATCCAAAGCCTGCCGGGCTCTACCAGCAGACATGGAAGGGAGACCAAAGGAGGTCTGGGGTTCACTCTGCAAAGAAAAAAGGGTCTCTGCCGGCCGACACGTAGTGCCAGCCGGCAGAGAGCTGAGCCTGTCCTCCATCCTAACCTATACTAGGTACGGAAGTAGGACTGCGGCCAGAAGAAAATAAAAGAAAGAGAGGTGGGGAAGTGATAAGGGTCCTATAGACTTCGTTCTAGCAGGAGACACACTCAGCCGTTAGAGAAGCTCATCCTAACCAAGAGTTGTCTATTAGGGAGGAAGACTGGCAATACTTGTCAACCTCCTCCCAACCAGAACAAAGATAGGTTAAGTTATTTCACCGGGCAGCAGAGAAAACTCATTCTCCAACCTGAGAAAAACAACACAGGACAGTGTGCTAGGCCACTAGAGGAAGGAATCATCCTTACGGAATCCTTCCAACATGGACTAGGGAAGCAAAGCTTCCTGTGTCCGCCCTAACCTAGCAAAGGAGACTCTTTCTCTATGCTAGGAAGAAGGAGACCACAGACTAGAAACTCTGATGTTCTGCCCTAACCCAAAAAACCAGTCACTCAGGTTATCAGGTCAGGACAGACATATCCTAGAATAGTTATACATGAATTATTATACAGATAGAACCACTAGGATTATGCCTAAGACTTACAGAGGGAGAGAGGGATTGAACTTTGCCTCCGGAGGAGAAAAGAACAATCGGGGATGTGCGAAAGTATACTACTGTACCTAGAATACTAGACTAGGTAAGATGAGAATCGATTACCTAAATCACGGAAACTCTCTCGTATACAATCTTGGAAAAAACATTCAACAATATCTTACATGTATAAAATATTTGCCTATAGCTTCAATAATATAACATTCGGAAAAACTTATATCATGCATGAAAGTACTAGTGCCAGACGTCTAGGCTACGACGCCTCACGAAGGGCAAGATCGGTACCTCGACCCGTGTCGAAATCACCGAGCTAAAACTGACGGTATATTATAAGCATTCCTAGTGGAGCTAAATAGCTAAATTATTAAAGCATAACAAACCAGGAACGTCGCTCCAGCTAACTAAATGACCCCTAAGAGCGAGCGATAGCATCCAAGATGCCTCTGGTAGGCAACAGCTCTTGTTTACGTTAAAATCCCATTTGATTTAATTCAAAACGACATGATATTACATTTATACATATTAAAGATAATACTCAGCTTCCTAGAGGCAGAAGAGGCCGGAGAATTAAATCCAAAATAACGAGAGAACACAAGAGAAAACACTGAGTAGTAGAGCCACACGAAAGGGAATAAAGAGGGTGCTACCGCCTTCATCAGATACACACTGGAAACGGAATAAGAGAGATGCCTTATGAGTGGCTCTCTTTTCATTCTCGTTTCAGATATTTGTCACTATACCCCCTTGAAGCGTTGATACTGTTCGGGGCGAAGATAGCTATGTGATGTGTCAAGAATACGTCCTCTGATATTATGCTATATCCGTGTGAGATTATTTAAAGATATTCGCTCCAGGAGTTAGAATTCTGGATACCTTAAGGTAAAATTCTCTGGGAATATCACTGTAGTCAAATATACCCTAGAAAGCTACCTATTAGAAACTTTCATCAGGACGACATGGCCTGAACCCATATATATATATATATATATATATATATATATATATATATATATATATATATATATATATATATATATATATATTTATATATATATATATGTTTATAAATGTGTATATTTTTATATATATATATATATATATATATATATATATATATATATATATATATATATATATATATATATATATATATATATATATATATATATATATATATATATGTATATACATTACATATAATGTATATATCTATATTTACCTATATATATATATATATATATATATATATATATATATATATATATATATATATATATATATATATATATATATACATATAACGGATTTTGAGCGAAGCGAAAAATCTATTTTTGGGTGAGATGGCCATGTCGTCCTGATGGAAGTTCCTATAGGGTAGCTTCCTAGGGTATATTACAACTACGGCGATATTCCCAGAGAATTTACCTTAAGGTACCAGAATTCTAACTCCTGGAGCGAATATCCCTCCTGAAAGGGATATCGCGACATATCAGAGGACGTATTCTTGACACGCCATATGGCAATCTGCATCCCGAACAGAGATTTCATCTCGCAGGGGGCGATTGGCAAGAAACGAATTCGGGAAAGAAAAAGGGGGATCCGCTCACAAGGCTCCCTATCTTCCGATTCGTATGCGTGCCTGGCGCCAATCCTGGCGCCATCTGTATTCCTTGTAGCGTACACGAGGTTCTACAGATACTGTATGTAGGGAGGGGTCCTACGGCCTTTCTTAGAAAGGCAAGGGCGGGTCCATCAGGACGACATGGCCATCTCACCCAAAAATAGATTTTTCGCTTCGCTCAAAATCCATTTTTTGGGCTCAAGCCATGTCGTCCTGATGGAAGTATAGCAGAGCATTACTGTATCTGTGGATTCTCAGAACGTGCCGTACTCCCCGGATGTCATTTTTCTTGGTCGACTAGACCTAGAGACCTAAGATGTTACCGTTATACATCTTTTCAACTAACTATAAACCATGTTAGAGCTTCCTGCCCCCTACAGGGAAGAGTCCTACTAGACTCTGGAAAAGTCTCGAAGAGTACATATACCTATGTATGAATACCAGGCAAGCTAATATAGTGGTCTCGCCCTATATTAAGTAAAGCATAGTTTGAAAAGAATCACTGCGTCAATATGAAATATCGACCAGTTCTCCGCACAATACTTGTATTGGACAAAGGTTTTATATCCGCATAGGAGGAAAACCAATGCAACATAGCTTGCATAAAGGAACAATTCTATTAGAATTATCCCAGATAAGGTACATAGAATGAATGCTCAATTATACCAATAAATTAACACAGGTGAAGGAGACGCAAGGTTCTCAAGAACCAGTTTATTGACAGGCAATAAATAGACAGGTTAATCACAATTATATATATATATATATATATATATATACATAAGAAGAGGATAACCCAAAACTTTAAGCATAAGTATGATAGTAAACAGAACTTGTTTGTCTGAAAGAAAAAACATTAAATGCCACTTTTAAGATACCGAGGTATCGAAGTCATAAAAGTCTGTATTACAAATCAATGACATTAGCGTTAGAAACGCTCGGCACACATGTCTGCACTTATGCTAGGTTCACCTTCGGAAATGGAACAGTCTACATGGGCAACACAGTGCCCTCACTTAGTTTGTAGTACAGTATGTAACTACACACTCACCCTGGAATTAATCGTCCCAATTAAGACCACTGTTCCTCGCAGAGTTAAACAGTAGGGTTAACACCGCGACCCACTGCTACCACAGATCTCTTTAGTTCCTCTACTTGCTTCGCATAGTGGCGAAAGAACACTCTGGAAGACTTCCAGCCAGTGTATGAACGGAGATGTTCAAAATCCATACAATTAAAGAAATTTAAGGATGAGGCAACTTTCCTCGGATCGTGACCTGCGGGTGTACTGTCAGGATCCACTCTGCGAATAAAATATGTGATTTTCGCTCTGAGTTGATTCAGAGATAAATTTGAGCCTGATGTTTCTCCCCTGAATAGTTGACCACCCTTGAAGTCTGAAGTTCTATGAAGATAGACCTTTAGGCATTCTACTGGACATAGAGATGCATCTTCTTTCAGAGGGACCCCACCTGTTGGTGGGTAACTCATTCTTGGCGAGAAACGTCGGATCCGGAAACAGGTTCAGTTCTCCCCCATCCAGGAACTGAACACGACCTGCCTCTCTCGAGAGGGCTACAATCTCACTAACCCTGGCCCCGGACGCGAGTGCAACATAGGAAAATAACTTTTTGTGTCAAATCCTTTAACGCACACTCTTCATTGCTCAACAGAGAAGCGAAATGAAGAACTTGTCTAAAGACCATGAAATGGGCTTTGGAGGTGCTGAAGGTCTGAGCCTAGCGCAGGCTTTCGGGACTTTATTAAAGATCTCGTTACCTAGGTCGACCTGGAAGGCATATAGAATGGGTCTTGTCAAAGCAGACTTACACGCTGAAATCGTGTTAGCTGCCAATCCTTGACCATGGAGGTGGAGAAGAAAGATAAGCAGAAGTCTGTCAAGATCTCCTGCGGATTCTTCGCCTTGACAAAAGGCCACCCATTTTCTCCAAGATGACTCATATTGCCTTCTAGTAGATTTGCACTTATATTCCTCAAGGAAGTCTATGCTGGCTTTCGAAATCCCGAAACGCTTTCTCACCGCTAGGGAGAGAAAATCATGAGCTGCAGGGTCCGGGTTTTCTGTAATGAAGCGCAGACAGTTGACTTCTGGACTCGCTGGGTCAGAACTGGATCTGGTAGCGGTACAAACTTCAGCTACAGTTCCAATGCCAGGGGGAACCACACGCTGTTCGGCCACTTGTGGGCCACTATTGCCGCTACCCCTTGAGGGATCTCAGTTTGTTGAGGACCCTCAACAGAAGGTTGTGAGGAGGGAACAGATAAATCTTGGACCATCTGTTCCAGTCGAGGGACATCGCGTCCAATGCTTCCGCTAAGGGGTCCTCGTAAGGGGCACGTACAGAGGCAACTTCTTGTTGTCTTTCGTCGCAAAGAGGTCTATCTGCAGTTCTGGGACTGATTCAGAATGAAGGAGAATGATCCTGCGTCTAAGGACCATTCCGACTCTATCGGTGTGAACCTGGATAGAGCGTCCACCGTCACATTGCGGACTCCTTGAAGGTGAACTGCCGACAGGTACCACTTCTTCTTTTCCGCCAATCGGAAGATGGCCAACATCACCTGGTTGAGAGGTGGTGACCTCGATCCTTGTCGATTCAAGTATCTCACAACTACCTCGCTGTCCATCGCCAACCTTATGTGGATCGAGTGACGCGGGGAGACTTTCTTTAAGGTTAGGAGCACTGCCATAGCTTCTAGAAAGTTTTTTGTGAAAGGTCTTGAATAGCTTGGACCAAGTCCCCTGGACTTTTTTCCGATGAGAGTGACCTCCCCATCCCTCCTTCGAGGCGTCTGAGTGAATCGTCACCGACGGGGAGGTGGCTGAAGAAGAACCGACTTCTTTAGATGTCTGGCTTGGGACCAAGGCCTGAGAAGAGTACTTAGCCGCAGTGGCTGGTCTTCTCAGATCTCTTCGCGCGTTTGATGCATAACTTCTCCAAACTCCGATTGCATCCTTTAGCTGTGCTCTTAGCACTGGTTCTGTCACCGAAGCAAACTGGAGAGAGCTCAGTACCATCTCCTGCTCGCGTCTTGATATCCTTTCGGAATCTAGAAGTCTCTTGACAGAACCCGCTATCTCCTTCCTTTTCTTCGTCGGGATGGAGAAACGGTGTGACAAAAAGCCCCAGTGGATTCCCAGCCACTGGAACTTTTGAGATGGAGAAAGTCGAGACTTTTTTCTGTTGATCTTGAAGCCTAGGTACTCTAGGAACTCGATCACTTGACTGGAAGCTTGCAAGCATTCTGTATCGGATGCTGCCCACACCAACCAGTCGTCCAGGTAGGCTACTACCTGAATTCCCTTTAGGCGTAATTGTTTGAGAGCTACGCTCGCAAGCTTCGTAAAAATCCTTGGGGCTATGTTTAGCCCGAATGGCATGGCTCCGAAGGCGTATAGTCTTCATTGTAGCCTGAACCCTAGGTTGGGGGAGAGTCGATAGCTGATTGGAATGTGCCAATAGGCGTCTGACAAGTCTATAGAGACGGAATATGCCCTCTTGGGCAGTAAGGTCCTTATGTGTTGCAGTGTTAGCATTTTGAATTTGCAATTCACTATGAACTTGTTGAGTGGCGACAAGTCCAGAATGACTCTGAGCTTTTCCGAGTCTTTCTTGGGAACACAAAACAGCCTCCCTTAGAAATTGATGGGCTTCACCCTTCGGATCACCTTTTTTCTCCAACAGTTCTTGAACGTACTCCTCCATAACGGGGGTGGAGTGATGGAAAAACCGAAGGCACGGGGGTGGAGTGCTGTACCAGCTCCAGCCCAGTCCATTCTTGAGTAGGCTGTGGGCCCAGGGATCGAAGGTCCACCGATCCCGAAATTTCAGAAGTCTCCCTCCTACCGGTATCACCTCACTTGGACTGCCGTCCTGAGGTCTTGCCTTCCTGACCACGACCACCCTTGAATCCCCTTCCCCTTGAGGGGCGTCTAGACGAGCCGCTGGCTGCTCCTCTAGGCTTTGCTCGAAAGGAAGTAGACTGCCCTTCGAACGCTGGGGTGAATGCCGTGGACTGTGTCGACACGGCCTGGGAAACCCACTGAAAAGTGGTTGGGGTTTGTGCCACGATCTGGGTCACTGGGGGCAATGGCAATTGCAGTTGCTGTTGCTGTCTAACAGGCTTGGCTGGCCGAGACGGTAGCCTAATCCTCATAGTCTTCCTCTTTGGTTGAGGACCCTCATCCGGGGAAGACTTTCTTTTGATAGCCAGGCCCCACTTCTGGAGAAGGTTTCTATTCTCCAAGGCGGCCTTATCAACAACTTCTTTGACCAAGTCGGTAGCGAAAAGATCTTTTCCCCAAATGTTGGAGGAGATTAGTTTCCTTGGCTCGTGCCTCACCGTAGCCGAGGTGAACACGAACTCCCTACAAGCTCTCCTTGCCTTGACGAAGCCATAAAGGTACTTCGTCACTGTGGCCAGATGAGTCTTGGCCACCACCATGAACATTTCATGGACCTTGGGGTCACTTGCCATCGTCTCGAGAGTAGTCTGAAGAGACATTGAGGCAGCCAGTCTTTCTTTTGTCTCGAACTGTCTTCGCAAAAGAAAGTCAGACAGCTTAGGGAGGTCCTCGCCGGACTGACGTCCGGCAATATCAGCCTCCAACTTTCCAACTGAGAACGTAAGATGGACGTCCTTCCAGTCTTTGTGGTCCATAGGCAGGGCCAGCGACAAGGGTTTACACTCCTTTAGGGAGGGGCAAGGCTTGCCGGCCTCGACTGCTTTTAGTACAGCCGCAAACCCTTTCTGTAAAAAGGGGAAGGCTCTAGTAGGCGAGGACACAAAGGAAGGGAGCTTCCTGTTCAATGCGGCTACCTTTGAGTTAGAGAAGCCCCTCTCTTTCATCGAGGATGAAAGTAGAGCTTGAGCCTTAGCATGGTCCATCACTATGACCTCCTTCGGCTCTGTCTCCTCCTTTGAAGCTGGTTCCTTCCTCAGCCGGACATAACAGTCCGGATATGATGCCTTGCTGGGCCAGAATTCCACCTCCTCCAGGGGAACTGAGCCCAGCTTTGTCTCGAACTCTCTTCGCAAAAGAAAGTCAGACAGCTTAGGGAGGTCCTCGCCGGACTGACGTCCGGCAATATCAGCCTCCAACTTTCCAACTGAGAACGTAAGATGGACATCCTTCCAGTCTTTGTGGTCCATAGGCAGGGCCAGCGACAAGGGTTTACACTCCTTTAGGGAGGGGCAAGGCTTGCCGGCCTCGACTGCTTTTAGTACAGCCGCAAACCCTTTCTGTAAAAAGGGGAAGGCTCTAGTAGGCGAGGACACAAAGGAAGGGAGCTTCCTGTTCAATGCGGCTACCTTTGAGTTAGAGAAGCCCCTCTCTTTCATCGAGGATGAAAGTAGAGCTTGAGCCTTAGCATGGTCCATCACTATGACCTCCTTCGGCTCTGTCTCCTCCTTTGAAGCTGGTTCCTTCCTCAGCCGGACATAACAGTCCGGATATGATGCCTTGCTGGGCCAGAATTCCACCTCCTCCAGGGGAACTGAGCCCAGCTTATCCGAGATGACGATCTTTCCAGTCGTCATCGGCATGTGCTCAGCATACCTCCATGGGTTAGCATCTGAGCACAAGGGAAGGTCTTTCACATTGAGTTTTTCTGGGGCCCATGTGATTCTGCAAGGCACTGCATTCGCAGTTCCATTGCAGCCGCCTTCTCCTGATTCTCCTTCTGCATTTGTTGGATCATTCCAACAATAGAAGAGAGGGCCTGTCCCAGCTCTACTGGGAGACCGGCCGATGTTGAGGGAATAGGCTCCGGAATCTGAACCGGAGTAGCCGACACCTCGTCGACCTCTACCTCTACAACGTCTGGGGCTTGAACTTCATCCTGGCCTTCTGCCAGGAGGTCTTCCTCCAGACACTCGTCCACATCAGACATCCTGTCATCTAACTGGATGTCTTGCATCGCGACCGCGACTTCAGCATCCACCTGGATCTGAACTTGGGGGATCTCCTCTTGAGGCTGGGGAATCACTGCATCAGCTGATGCCTTAGGGAAAAGATACGCCCTCATCTTCTCACTTGGAAGATAAGGGCCAGAAGTGTTCTTTTGGAAGCCCCTTACCCAGGTACGAAGCTTCTTCCTAGCTATATCCCTTGATTCCGCCGTCCTAGGGGAATCAAAGGCCTCAGTAATCAGGTTAGTGCACACAGTACATACCTGAGGGTTCCAATACCGGAGATCATCCTTGGAGACAGCGCATGCTGCGTGTCTCCTACAAAACTCATGTCCGCAGAGGTTCTTGCTGCGTACGTTGCAGAAAGCACTTCCGCACTTCGGAGGGTCCTTCTGTAAAGAGAAGAAATTTCCATGAGTATCAAGTGAACTATGTATCACTGGATATGCATAGTATAGCATAACAATTCAGAAAGGAAAGACACACACTTGTGTTTCCCTCACAACCCATTGTTGCAGCCTTCCAGATAATAAAATCAAATGGTTAGTCTCTTCTAGAGTAACCAATGCAAAGTTTCCAGAGGAAACAGGTGGAGCTCACACCTAAGCAATGATTTTAAAATCCTGGATAATAGACTGGAAAGAACTCACTTTCCTATCTGTAGGGCAACAGCAAAGGACTGTGCAAGAAAACACAAAAGTGTTAGAACACATAGTGCTGTACCAAAACCCATACTATAGTTTTCCTCTTACTGTATATGTTATACTGAAGAATACTAGTACAGTATAGGAGGATACGTGCCGGCCGGCAGGTACTAGCTTTAAAGTATACTACTTAACAGCTATAAGGCGGCAGAACTCTGGTTCAAATGCATGTGCCGGTCGGCAACAGCCAATGTCGGCCGGCAATGGCTGCCGGCCGGCAACTACACAAGGTAGTACCCAGCTGCTGGCCACACTCTTGGTGACCGGCAGACAAGGGCTGACATTAGCCGGCCGGCAAAGGTACAGGACCGATGCCAGCCGGCAGCAAAAGAACCAGAGGACAACACCTGCCCGGCTGCCGGCCTCATAGGCCGGCAGCCGGGTCGGGTACAGCACTAGAAGAAAAATAGGATGGATGCCGGGATAAGAGTGTACACTACCTCCAAGCCCGGCAATCCGAAAAAGTGCATATAAGGAAGGGGAGATTCTAATTCAGGCTTCCTGGCCAATGCCGTCTGGCTCTACAGGCAGGCATGGATAAGGGACCAAGGGAGGTCCGGGCAGCACTCAAAATATAAGACCCTTGCCGCTGCCGGCCGGCAGGGGGCTGAGTCAATTCCACATCCTAACCTATACTAGGTCCAGATGTAGAACGACGTACAGTACTGTAATGGCTAGGCCATTACGGAGATAGAGGGGGAAGGGACAAAAGAGGGTCCTACCAACCTTGCTTTAGTGACGGATCACCCGCAGCCAAGAAACTTATCTTAGCCTAAGGGAGATCTAAGGGGGGAGGCCAGCAATATTTGCCAGCTCCCAGAGCACCAAAGCAAGGAAGGTGTTGCCACTCCCAGGGAAAGAAACTTATCCTCCCCCGAGAACAGCAACAAGGACTAGTCTGGTAGATCACAAAAGAAGGAATCATATCCACAGAAACCTTCGGTAGTGACCTAAGGAGGCTAAGCCACCTTTGTCTGTGTCAGGCCAGCGAGGGAGACTCTACCCCAAGCCAGACAAGCACAGACTCAGACTAAAAACTCTGTTGTTCTGTCCCTCTTTGAACCAGACTTACTGGAACAGGAAGGTACAGTAACACCCCAGGATAGTTTTATCGAAAATTAATTCGGAAAAAACCACTTAGGGATAAGCCCAAGGCTTAAACAGAGGGAAAGGGATTGCAGACCTTCTCCGAAGAAAAGAAAGCAACCGGGGAGAAAGTATACTAAGGCTCCATAAGCAACTTAGCCTAGGCACCAAGAGAATCGATTACCTAAATCACCGAAACTCACTCGTATACTATCTTGGAAATATTCCACACAATCTTAAATGTATAAAACATAGCCTAAAGCTTCAATAAAATTTTTATTACACTCGGAAAAACCAAAATCATGCATGAAGTACTAGGACCAAACGACTAGGCTACATGGCCTAGCGTAGGCCAGAATGGCGAATACTTCGCCAAAATAATACTAAGCACGAAAGGAAATCCTATGTAATGCTAAATAGCTAAAATTTATTAAAGCAAAACAATCGGGAATGTCGCTCTGACTGACTAAACTTATACCTAGCGAGCGACAGCGTCCATGACGCCTCCGGTAGGCTACGGCTCTTGTATCAAAGATTAATCCTATTAATCACTCAAAAATTTACCAAGAGCCTACATTTATACATAAAAGACATTATACTCAACTTATCAGAGGCCGACGAAGACGGAAAAGCCATGAAAAGTAGAATAAATCCAAGATTTGCGAGAAACAGGAAAAAACACCGAGTTGTTAAGCTACGCAAAAAGGAATACAGATGGCGCCAGGATTGGCGCCAGGCACGCATACGAATCGGAAGATAGGGAGCCTTGGGAGCGGCTCCCCCTTTTTCTTTCCCGAATTCGTTTCTTGCCAATCGCCCCCTGCGAGATGAAATCTCTGTTCGGGATGCAGATTGCCATGTGGCGTGTCAAGAATACGT
>NC_090729.1:80856584-80864084 GCF_036898095.1 Palaemon carinicauda
TGCATGTTGATTATAACAGCTTCTCTGTCTTGTCGATGGATACTCACGACTATATCATTCAAGGTCGTCCGAAAGGTGGTCTCTCATTTCTATGGCATAGATCTTTGGTAAAGTGCCTGAAACTAGTGATATATCAAACAGACAGACTTCTCGGCCTGCAAGTAAAGTTTTAAGGTAAAACCATATTAGTGATTAATGCATATTTTCCCTGGGAGTGCCAGACAAACTTTGATCAGTATTTTATATTGTTAGGAGAAGTTCAAGGTATTATTAATGAGACCTCCACTGACCATGTGAGCTTAATAGGAGACTTCAATTCGCACCCATCTAGACTATTCTATAATGAATTACAGCATCTCTGTCTTTCAACAATCTCTTCATATTAGAGATGTTGCCATCCTGCCTTCTTCTTCCTTTACTTATATAAAAAAACAGAAATAATATGTCCAGCACATCCTGGCTTGATCATTGTATTACCACTGACCGCCTGCATAGCTCTATCACTGAATTTCTTATACGATACGACCTATCGTGCGCATTCGATCACATACCCCTGCAGGTCACATTTCATACATCCTCCCTCCCAGTGGTATCCATCCAAAGGGAGAGGCTACCATCCGTCACATGGGACTTCTCCAACCTCCAAAGATCCACGGCATTCAAATGCTCATCTGAAAGTAATCTCCACTCGATAACTCAACCTGCTGAAGCCCTGCTCTGCAATAATCCTATTTGCCGCAACGAACAGCATAAAACAAAACTAAAGGAATTCTACGTAAATATAATAAATGCCTTACGGAACTCGGGAAGAGACACATTTAGACTCTCTACAGGTAACCATCGAAACATACCTGGTTGGAATGATTTAATTAAAGACCTCTATGCACACTCTCGAGAAATGTTCCTTCTTTGGAGGAACGATGGTATCCAGAGAGAAGGTCCCTTTACTCTACAGCTACGACCCGATGCATTGTCCAGAAAATTGACCACCCATTACTTCCCCCGTCTTTGGAAAGATATTAATTCACTAAACCCAAAGTCAAACAAATTATCCCAAAGAGTAGGGGATGCAGTTGGCGAAGAATTCATTGCAAGAATGTGGGGGGATCACTTTCGCACCATCCTATATTGTATAAATGACCAAAATACCCGGAATGAAGTGGATACTCTCATCAATGTTAATATGGAATTTCAATATAGTGACCGTATTTCTCCATGTGATGTGTGCAAGGCTATCAAGACATTACCTGGTAAAAAGGCATCCGGCTGCGATGGCCTTCCCGCCAAGGCTTTCAAATTCTGCCACCCTATAATTTATATCATATTTACTGCACTATTCAATGCCTGTATAATACACCAATATCTCGCCGAAACCCTTCTACTTGTCCACTTAATACCTTTCTTAAAAAACAAACTGAAGGGTGCGAGTGACCCAGGAAACTACCGCCCAATCGCCATCACAACAATTTCATCAAAAATATTTTAATCTCTTCTATTTCGTCGCCTTGCACCCTTTCTCCACACCGCAGACCATCAATTTGGTTTTGAGACTAACCACTCGACTGACACCTGTATATATATTTTAAAGTAGATAATGAACTTCTATATATCCTCGGCCTCACCCATCTACTTATGTTTTGTAGACGTGCGGAAGGCATTTGACGGAGTAAACTTTCTGAAACTCTTTTTGAAACTATGCAAAAGGGGAACTCCTCTATATCTCATCGGCATATCATACTGCTGGTTTTCAACACAGCAGTTCTGTGTCAAATGGGGCAATGTCCTATCCCAGCCATTCGATTCAACTAACAGTCTCAGGCAAGGAGGCATTCTCTCACCATATTTATTTAATGTGTACACAGATGATATGAATATCGGACTGAATTCACTTCCCATTGGTTGTACGGTTAATGGCTTTACCATAAATAACCTTTGCTACGCTGACGATATGGTTCTCATCTCCCCCCACTGCCCAAGGCCTACAACGTTTCATCGACACCTGCAACGCATACGTTAATGAACATGACATAATCTATAAAGAATCAAAGACACAATGCATGTCTGTCCTTCCTAAAGCACTCCGATTCGTAGAAGACCCACATATTTTCCTCCGAAACCATCAACTAGCATTTGTCAATGATTTTCCTTACCTAGGACATATCATTACGGAAGATTTAAAGGACACATCTGACATTGAAAACAGGCGACGTAAACTGTGTTGTCTAAGGAACATGGTAACGAGAAGATTTGCCTTCTGCCTCCAGGATATAAAAAAAACTCCTGTTCCAAACCTACTGCTATAACATGTACGGCTCCTCGATATGGGCAAACTATACGCGTGAATCGATGAGCCGTATCACAATCACTCACAATGATATCCTAAGGCCGCTCACCAATACACAGACGCACCATTGAGCTTCAGCGATGTTTGTTGAAAATAGACTGAATAACCTAAAAACCATGATTCGACGCTCTATAGTAAGTCTCACCTCACGCCTATGATCAAGTGAAAATCCTGTAATTCAAAATGTACTTGCAAGTGCAGCTAGAATAAAATCCAAAATATGGGAAATCTGTAGCAGGGAAGCGTCAGTGTAATGAATTGTATTTACTTATTTTGCTGGTGTGGATATGCAAAATATTAATCACTAAATAACTTAGTTATAATACCCAGTAATGTTATGTTAACGTGTTCTTTTATATTATATTTTTTGCTGTCTGGAAGTCCTGTATTTCCTTCACACTACCTGCTCTGTGACTAGATTTTTTATCCCCAGTATTATCATTATCCAAGCATTTTTTGCTCCAACATAATTATCATTGTCATCGTCATTCTTTTTTTTTCTCTCTCTCTTTTTGTTTGGCTGATATACATGTTATCATCATTGTTAAGCGTTAATGTTATTGTGATTTTATTACCCTGACCTTAGAACTCTGCGGTCAACCTGCTAATTGATGTTTGTACTGTATCACTGATAGTATTGCATATCTCATCTTTTTTATTGATGTCATGAGTGTAAGATCACCGTACCCCTATTGTAACTGTGTATATGGCTTTTGCTGAATTAAAGATTATTATTATTATTATTATTATTATTATTATTATTATTATTATTATTATTATTATTATATACACATCTATATATATATATATATATACATATATATATATATATATATATGAATAAATAAATAATTATATATATATATTTATATATATATATATATATATATATATATATATATAAATAAATTAATAATTATATATATGTATATATATGTATATATGTATATATATATATATATATATATATATATATATATATATATATATTATATTTATATATATATATATATATATATATATACACATGTGTATATATATATATATATATATATATATATATATATATATATACACATATGTGTATATATATATATATATATATATATATATATATATATATATATATATATATATATGTATATATATATATATATATATATATATATATGTATATATATATATATATATGCATCTATCTGTATATACATTATATATATATATATATATATATATATATATATATATATATGTATATATAGATGTATATTTATAAATTTATATATATATAGTATGTATATATATATATATATATATATATATATATATATATACTGTACATATATATATATATATATATACATATATATATATATATATATATATATATATAAATATACTGTACATATATATATACATATATATATATATATATATATATATATATATATATATTTATATTTATATATTATATATAAATATATATATATATATATATATATATATATATATATATTTATATATGTATATATATATATATATATATATATATATATATATATATATATATATATATATATATACAGACATATATTTATATATATATATGCATATGTATGTGTATATATATATATATATATATATATATATATATATATATATGTAATATATATATATATATATATTATATATATATATATATATAAATATGTATATATGTGTAGATACAAATATATATAGATATATATATATATATATATATATATATATATATATACGCATATATATATATATATATATATATATATATATATATATATATATATTTATATATATATATATATATATATATATATATATATATATATATATATATATATATATATATACATATATATATACATATATATATATATATATATATATATATATATATATATATATCTATATATATATATATATATATATATATATATATATATATATATATATATTTATATCTATATATATACATATATATATATATATATATATATATATATATATATATATATATATATATATATATATATGCAGAAGAACCACAGGGAAAATGAAAATACAGAATATACACTTGAGTCCTGACTAGTTTCGTGATACTTCCTCAGAGGACTGATTTATTGAGAGAGGTTTCTTACAATTTATAAGGAAAGCAAAAGTACGAACATACATATAGAGATTTAGAGAACAATGACACTCCCTTACCCGCTACCTGGGTTTGACTCAGGTGTGCGTAGGAGGAGTCCGAAAGCTCGTTAGACACCTGCTAAAAAGGGTCATTTCTAGTGGCGGGTATATTCTTGTTTTCTTCTTATTTTACTTTCATTACAGTTATTTATATGTCAATGCGGTAGCCTTATCTATATAAATACATAAGCAAAACATACACAAAAATACAAATATATATACATATATACATATACATACGTATATATATATATATATATACATATATACATATATATACATATACATACATACACACATACATATACATATACATACACATACACATATACATACATATACATACATACAGATACAAATACATATACATATACATAAATACTTACACATACATATACATACACACACATATACATATATATACACATACATATATACACATACATATATACATATATACATATATACACATACATACTTATGCATATATACATTTATATGTATACAACATTAATATCATAAACATATAATCATGTATATATCAATACTTATATCTAGCATAACACTATATAGTGCCAATATACTTATGCATACTATATAAAATAATTGTTTCCTTTAATGAATGGTAGCTTAGGTCTAAATATTAATTTCACACCGACGTTAATTATTCACAATACATTCAATTCTACATTAAGTGGTTAATGTTTTTTTATATAGTTTACAAATCTCTTTACATATAAAGGCGTCGAGTTTATAATTCCATGACCAATATTCAAGTTGTTTTCAAAGGTTTCTTTTATGAAACTGGACTCTATGATGTTTCTTTCTACTAAGTTATTTGAATGAACCAATTTCTTTGCACCTGACCAATTAATAGGGTGATTTTTATCTCTAACGTGGGCAAAGAGTGCATTATTATCTTGAGCATACCTGACACTTTTCTTATGTTGTTCAATTCTCTTTTCTAGGGCTTTACCAGTTTGACCAATATAGTATTTTTCACAAGCATTGCATGGAATACGATATACACATCCCTTGGTAATGTCAGGAGAATTCTTTATTAAGGGTAGGCTCCGGGTTGAGAGGGTGCTAATTGTAAAAATATTTGCCAAAAATACACTAATCAAGACAGGCTAATGAAATTTTGAGGCATTATTAGCACTATAATAAGGCATATCCTCTGTAAGTTTTATCATCCTACAGGGAAAATAAAGGATTTTATGAATAAAAATGTGAAAATTGGAGCTAGCGACTTAAAGTTGTTTGGTGACCAGTGAGAAACTAATGTCTTGAATTGAAATTCGCTCTGTAATTATGTTTGTTTATCCATATGGAACAAGCAGACCAAGTTTTATCAAAATCGAACAGTAAATAAGCACACAGAAAGAAAAAAACGAGGAGGTTAGGTTAGGTTAGGTAGTGATGGTGATGGAGGGATACCTAGAAATAAATATTCACCAAAAATTAAAATTTCGATTTAGGGAAAAAACCTTCTGTGTTTATCTAGGTATTATGTCACTTAATGGCCTAAAACATCTAAATATTATATTACTTAAGGCATAAGAGCAGGACAAGCAAAGAAATATTTCTCGTTTTTTCTTTTTCGGGAGAGGGGTGTATTTCTTTGCTTGTCCTGCTCTTATGCCTTAAGTAATATAATATTTAGATGTTTTAGGCCATTAAGTGACATAATACCTAGAAAAACACAGAAGGTTTTTTCCCTAAATCGAAATTTTAATTTTTGGTGAATATTTATTTCTAGGTATCCCTCCATCACCATCACTACCTAACCTAACCTAACCTCCTCGTTTTTTTCTTTCTGTGTGCTTATTTACTGTTCGATTTTGATAAAACTTGGTCTGCTTGTTCCATATGGATAAACAAACATAATTACAGAGCGAATTTCAATTCAAGACATTAGTTTCTCACTGGTCACCAAACAACTTTAAGTCGCTAGCTCCAATTTTCACATTTTTATTCATAAAATCCTTTATTTTCCCTGTAGGATGATAAAACTTACAGAGGATATGCCTTATTATAGTGCTAATAATGCCTCAAAATTTCATTAGCCTGTCTTGATTAGTGTATTTTTGGCAAATATTTTTACAATTAGCACCCTCTCAACCCGGAGCTTTAAGGCTGTTTTTATTGTATTTTTACTCTTAAATGCTACATTTACATTGAAGTTTTTTAACAGTTGGGGAATTTCTTTAAATGAATCACAATAAGGTAGTACAAGTAAATTTTGTGTGTTATAGTTTTTTCTGTTATCATTACCGAAAAAAGTCTTTTTTGCTGTTCTTAGGGCATCATCTAATACAATTTCAGGATACTTTAGTTTTTTACCTATTGCTCTAATACCATTTATTTCGTCATCAATATATTCAGGGCTGCAGACTCGGAATGCTCTTAAAAACATAGAAGTAAATACAGATTTCTTAACTTTGTTGCCTTGGTTTGAGTAATAATGGACATATGCCGAGATATTCGTTGGCTTTCTGTATACACTGAACTTGAGACTATTATTACATCTATGTATGCGACAATCCAAAAAAGGTAGGGTACAATTATTCTCCAGCTCCATAGTGAAATTTATTGATGGTACCAAACTATTCAATCTAAGAAGAAAGTTATCTAAATTTTCATTTCCTGGCCACACACATATTATGTCGTCAATGTATCGAAACCATTTTACATTATTAGGTATGATGTTATTTACGATTCTGCTTTCAAAAAATTCCATATATAGATTGCTCAATACTGGGGATAAAGGGTTTCCCATAGCCATACCAAAAGTTTGTGCATAAAATCTCCCATTGAATTCAAATTTACAATCTTTTATACATAATTTAATTAATTCTATTAAAGTGTGTATGGAGAATGGTAGATTCAATTGTCTATTATCTAATGTTTCAGATAAAAATTCCAAC
>NC_090729.1:80874084-80884084 GCF_036898095.1 Palaemon carinicauda
GCTCGAAGATGAGTATAGTTGTTCCAGGTCAAATCTGATCTGTTACCCTTCTAAAGATGATAGGCCTCCTACTTCTCCAAATAAGCACGGCTATAATCATCACTGAACCACGGTTTGTCCTTCAGTCGGTACCTTAGAACACAAGAAGGGATACGCCTATCAATTATGTTGACTAGATTCTCATTCAAAGGGACAACAGGATCTACACTACTATATAATTGTGACCAATTAAAGCACGAAGGATCATGCAAAATCCCACTCCAGTCTGCTTGGGATTTCATATATATTTTACAAGAGTATGATATATCAGGGACAGGCTGCTCAGTCTTCGCCACTAATGAAATCAAGGCACGATCAGAGATCTCGACTGGAGAACCAACCTTACTAGTTATAACGCCAGGGGAGTCAGTGTATACGAGGTCGAATCAATTACCAGACCTGTGATTAGCTTCATTTATGATTTGCTCACAGCCTGATTCAGAGGCAAAATCTGAAGCTCTTAAGCCCTGGTGATCGGTAGAAGAGATAGAACTTCACCACTCCTATGGTGAGCATTAAAATCACCAACGAGGACAAAAGAAGCCTTTCTATCATCTTGTATCTTAGCCATGATGGTAAGAAGACAATCGAAAATAGAATCATCCATGTCTGGATTCCGGTAAAGCGAACACAAATAACAGTTGTTATGCCTGCCACAAACTTTTATTACCTGAATCTCAGGACATCAACATTGATAGCAGGACTTGTGAGAAACAGGGTACTCGTTCCTAATATACAACACCATTCCCCTGGCCCAAGGGATGGCATCACGTTTCAACATTACTGGCTTCTTAAAACCAGTTATAAGGAGCTCAGATGAGTGCCTCATATTAGAAACCAAAGTTTCCGAGTACAAAAGAATGTCATACTTTCTGGACGCAACTGAAAGGACCTGGATGTTAGCGTGAAGACCACGAATATTGCAATAAAATAGACGACATTGACGAAATCTAGGACGTACTGATCCTGGATTTCACTCAATGTCTCCAGACAGCATAAGGATTAATAGAAATAAAAAAGAGCATTCATACTTAAAAACTAGATTAACAAGAATTATAACAGAAATAATATGTACAGAATTAGAAATAAAGTGATTGATGATACCCAAAGACTATAGTAAAAAGTCGGAAAAATTGGTCAACATGGAGGAGCCGATACACCATACAAGGCTAAATATCCTCTATGATAGCCATATGAAGGGAGGACAGTAGGGATGGTTTTGAGAAGGAAAAGAATCAGAAAAAGGAAAAGACAACCTCTTGATAAACCACGAGGCATTCATAGCCCTTCTATTAAGCTTGCCCAACACACCATTTCAAATTAACAAGAGGAAGAAAAATAAAATAATGATAAGATAAAATAGTGTGCCCAAGTGAACCCTCAAACCTAAATATATATATATATATATATATATATATATATATATATATATATATATATATATATATATATATATATATATATATATATATATATATGTATATATATATATATATATATATATATTTGTATATATATATATATATATATATATATATATATATATATATATATATATATATATACATATATATATATATATATATATATATATATATATATATATATATATATATATATATATATATACATACATACATATATATATTATTTATATATATGCACACACATATTTATATATATATATATATTTTTGGGCTCAAGCCATGTCGTCCTGATGGAAGTTCCTATAGGGTAGCTTCCTAGGGTATATTACAACTACGGCGATATTCCCAGAGAATTTACCTTAAGGTACCAGAATTCTAACTCCTGGAGCGAGTATCCCTCATGAAAGGGATATCGCGACATATCAGAGGACGTATTCTAGACACGTCACATGGCAATCTACGACCTGAACAGAGATTTCGTCTCGTAGGAGGTGATTGACGAGATACGAATTCGGGAAAGAAAAAAAGGGGAGCCGCTCCCAAGGCTTCCCTATCCCCCGATTCGTATGCGTGCCTGGCGCCAATCCTGGCGCCATCTGTATTCCTTTTTGCGTAGCTTAACAACTCGGTGTTTTTTCCTGTTTTTCTCGCAAATCTTGGATTTATTCAGCTTTTCATGGCTTCTCCGTCTTCGTTGGCCTCGGATAAGTTGAGTATAGTGTCTGTTATGTATAAATGTAGGCTCTTGGTAAAATTTTGAGCGATTAATAGGATTAATCTTTGATACAAGAGCCGTAGCCTACCATAGGTGTCCTGGACACTGTCACTCGCTAGGTATAAATTAGTTAGTCAGAGTGACATTCCTGGTTGTTTTGCTTTAATAAATTTTAGCTATTTAGCTTTACATAGGATTTCCTTTCGTGCTTAGTATTATTTGGCGAAGTATTCGCCATTCTGGCCTACGCTAGGCCATGTAGCCTAGTCGTTTGGTCCTAGTACTTCATGCATGATTTTGGTTTTTCCGAGTGTAATTAGAATTTTATTGAAGCTTTAGGCTATATTTTATACATGTAAGACTGTGTGTAATATTTCCAAGATTGTATACGTGTGAGTTTCGGTGAATTAGGTAATCGATTCTCTTGGTGCCTAGGCTAATTGCTTATGGAGCCTTAGTATACTTTATCATACTCCCCGGTTGCTTTCTTTTCTTCGGAGAAGGTATGCAATCCCTTTCCCTCTGTTTAAGCCTTGGGCTTATCCCTAAGTGGTTTTTTCCGAATTTATTTTCGATAAAACTATACTAGGGTGTTAATATACCTTCCTGTTCCAGTAAGTCTGGTTCAAAGAGGGACAGAACAACAGAGTTTTTAGTCTGAGTCCGTGTTGTCTGGCTTGGGGTAGAGTCTCCCTCGCTGACCTAACACTTACAAAGAAAGCTTAGCTCCCTTAGGTCACTACCGAAGGTTTCTGTAAGTTATGATTCCTTCTTTTGTGATCGACCAGACTAAGTCCTGTTGCTGTTCTCGGGGGAGGATAAGTTCTTCCCTTGGGAGTAGCAAGGCCTTCCTTGCTTTGGTGCTCTGGAAGCTGGCAAGTATTGCTGGCCTTTCCCTTAGATCTCCCTTAGGCTAAGACAAAGTTCTTGGCTGCGGGTGATCTGTCACTAAAGCAAGGTTGGCAGGACCCTCTTGTCCCTTCCCCCTCTATCTCCGTAATGGCCTAGCCATTACTGTACTGTACCTTGCCGGCCGGCAGAGCTGGCCGGCAGGGGTATTACTGTAATGTACGTGGTTCTACTTCTGGACCTAGTATAGGTTGGGATGTGGAATTGACTAAGCCCATTGCCGGCCGGCAGAGATGCTGGCCGGCAAGGGTCTTATGTTTTCGAGTGCTGCCCGGACCTCTCTTGGTCCCTCATCCATGCCTGCCGGCAGAGCCGGACGGCATTGGTCAAGGAAGCCTGAATTAAGTTTCTCCCCTTCCTTATATGCACTCTTTCGGTTGCCGGGCTTGGGGGGTTGTGTACACTCTTATCCCGGCATCCATTCTATTTTCTTCTAGTGCTGTACCTGTCCCGGCTGCCGGCCTATGAGGCCGGCAGCCGGGCAGGTGTAGTCTTCTGGTTCTTTTGCTGCCGGCTGGCATCGGTCTTGTACCTTTGCAGGCCGGCTTATGTCAGTCCTTGTCTGCCGGTCACCAAGAGTGTGGCCGGCAGCTGGGTACTACCTTGTGTAGTTGCTGGCCGGCAGTCATTGCCGGCCAACACTGGCATTTGAACCAGAGTGCTGCCGCCCTATAGCTGTTAAGTAGTATACTTTAAAGCTAGTTGTGGTGTGTGCCGGCCGGCAAAGGCGGGCCGGCACACATCCTCCTATACTGTACTAGTATTCTTCTGTATAGCATATACAGTAAGAAGAAAACTATAGTAAAGGTTTAGGTACAGCACTGTATCTTCTAACACTATTGTGTTTTCTTGCACAGCCCTTTGCTGTTGCCCTCAGATAGGAAGCAGAGTTCTTCCCTGTCTATTATCCAGGATTTTAAAATCATTGCCTAGGTGTGAGCTCCACCTGTTTCCTCTGGAAACCTTGCATTGGTTACTCTAGAAGAGATAAACCATTTTGATTTTATTATCTGGAAGGCTGCAACAATGGGTTGTGAGGGGAACACAAGTGTGTGTCTTTCCTTTATGAATTGTTATGCTATACTATGCATATCCAGTGATACATAGTTCACTTGATACTCATGGAAATTTCTTCTCTTTACAGGAGGACCCTCCGAAGTGCGGAAATGTTTTCTGCAATGTCCGCAGCAAGAACCTGCGGACATGAGTGTTGTAGGAGACACGCAGCATGCACTGTCTCCAAGGATGATCTCCAGTATTGGGACCCTCAGGTATGTACTGTATGCACTAACCTGATTACTGAGGCTTTTGATTCCCCTAGAACGGCGGAATCAAGGGATATAGCAAGGGAAAAGCTTCGTACTTGGGTAAGGGGCTTCAAGAAGAACACCTCTGGCCCTTATCTTCCAAGTGAGAAGATGAGGGCGTATCTTTTTCCCCAGGCATCAGCTGAGGCAGTGATTCCCCAGCCTCAAGAGGAGATCCCTCAAGATCAAGTCCAGGTGGACGCGGAAGTCGCAGATGCGATGCAAGACATCCAGTTGTATGACAGGATGTCTGACCTGGACGAACGTTTGGAAGAAGACCTCCTGGCAGAAGGTCAGGATGAAGTTCAAACCCCGGATGTCGTAGAGGATGAGGTCGACGAGGTGTCGGCTACTCCGGTTCAGATGCCGGAGCCTATCCCCTCAACATCGGCTGGTCTCCCAGTAGAACTGGGACAGGCCCTCTCTTCGATTGTTGGAATGATCCAACAAATGCAGAAGGAGAATCAGGAGAAGGCGGCTGCAATGGAACTGCGTATGCAGTCCCTAGCAGAATCACATGGGCCCCAGAAAAGGCTCAATGTGAAAGACCTTCCCATATGCTCAGATGCTAACCCATGGAGGTATGCTGAGCACATGCCGATGACGACTGGAAAGATCGTCATCTCAGATAAGCTGGGTTCAGTTCCCCTAGAGGAGGTAGAATTCTGGCCCAGCAAGGCATCATATCCGGACTGCTATGTCCGGCTGAGAAAAGAACCAGCTTCAAGGGAGGAGACAGAGCCGAAGGAGGTCATTATTATGGACCACGCTAAGGCTCAAGCCCTACTTTCATCCTCGATGAAAGAGAGGGGCTTCTCTAATTCGAAGGTAGCTGCATTGAGCAAGAAGCTTCCTTCTTTTGTGTCCTCTCCTGATAGAGCCTTCCCCTTTTTACAGAAAGGGTTTGCGGCTGTCCTAAAGGCAGTCGAGGCCGGCAAGCCTTGCCCCTCCCTGGAGGAGTGTAAACCCTTGTCGCTAGCTCTGCCTATGGACCACAAAGACTGGAAGGATGTCCATCTGACATTCTCAGTGGGAAAGTTGGAGGCTGATATTGCCGGACGGCAATTCGGCGAGGACCTCCCCAAGCTGTCCGAATCTCTTTTACGAAGAGAGTTCGAGACCAAAGAAAGACTGGCTGCCTCAATGTCTCATGAGACTACTCTTGAGACAATGGCAAGTGACCCTAAGGTCCATGAAATGTTCATGGTAGTGGCTAAGTCTCACCTAGCCACAGTGACGAAGGACCTTTATGGCTTCATCAAGGCAAGGAGAGCTTGCAGGGAGTTCGTGTTCACCGGGGCTTCGGTGAGACATGAGCCAAGGAAATTAATCTCCTCCAACATTTGGGGAAAAGACCTTTTCCCTACCGATGTGGTCAAAGAGGTTGTTGATAAGGCCGCCGTGGAGAATAGAAACCTTCTCCAGAAGTGGGGCCTGGCTATCAAAAGAAAATCTTCCCCAGATGAGGGTCCTCAACCAAAGAGGAAGAATATGAGGACTAGGCTACCATCTCGGCCAGCCAAGCCTTATAGACAGCAACAGCAACTGCAATTGCCTTTGCCTCCAGTGCCCCAGATGGTGGCACAAACCCCGACTGCTTTTCAGTGGGTACCCCAGGCTGTGCCAGGTCAGTCAACCACATTCACCCCAACGTTCGAAGGACAGTCTTCTTCCTTTCGTGCTAAACCTAGAGGAGCAGCCAGAGGCTCGTCTAGGCGCCCCTCAAGGGGAAGGGGATTCAGAGGTGGTCGTGGTCAGGGAGGCAAGACCTCAGGACGGCAGTCCAAGTGAAATGATACCGGTAGGAGGGAGACTGATGAAATTTTGGGATTGCTGGACCTTCGATCCCTGGTCCCAAAGCCTACTCAAGAATGGACTGGGTTGCAGCTGGTACAGCACTCCACCCCCATGCCTTCGGTTTTTCCAACACTCCACCCCCGTTTTGGAGGAGTACGTTCAAGAACTGTTGGAGAAAAATGTGATCCGAAAGGTGAAGTCCATCAAATTCCAAGGGAGGCTGTTTTGTGTTCCCAAGAAAGACTCGGAAAAGCTCAGAGTCATTCTGGACTTGTCACCACTCAACAAGTTCATAGTGAATTGCAAATTCAAGATGCTAACACTGCAACACATAAGGACCTTACTGCCCAAGAGGGCATACTCAGTCTCTATAGACTTGTCAGACGCCTATTGGCACATTCCAATCAGCCGTCGACTCTCCCCCTACCTAGGGTTCAGGCTACAACGGAGACTGTACGCCTTCAGAGCCATGCCATTCGGGCTAAACATAGCCCCAAGGATTTTCACGAAGCTTGCGAGCGCAGCTCTCAAACAATTACGCCTAAAGGGAATTCAGGTAGTAGCCTACCTGGACGACTGGCTGGTGTGGGCAGCATCCGAGACCGAATGCTTGCAAGCTTCCAGTCAGGTGATCCAGTTCCTAGAGTACCTAGGCTTCAAGATCAACAGAAAAAAGTCTCGACTTTCTCCATCCCAAAAGTTCCAGTGGCTGGGAATCCACTGGGACCTTTTGTCACACAGTTTTTCCATCCCGACGAAGAAAAGGAAGGAGATAGCGGGCTCTGTCAAGAGACTTCTAGATTCCGAAAGGATATCAAGACGCGAACAGGAGAGGGTACTAGGCTCTCTCCAGTTTGCTTCAGTGACAGACCCAGTGCTAAGAGCACAGCTAAAGGATGCAACCGGAGTTTGGAGAAGGTATGCATCAAACGCGCGAAGAGACCTGAGAAGACCAGTGCCGCCTCGGCTACGTACTCTTCTCAGACCTTGGTCCCAAGCCAGACATCTAAAGAAGTCGGTTCTTCTTCAGCCACCTCCCCCGTCGATGACGATTCACTCAGACGCCTCAAAGGAGGGATGGGGAGGTCACTCTCATCGGAAAAAAGTCCAGGGGACTTGGTCCAAGCTATTCAGGACCTTTCATATAAACTTTCTAGAAGCTATGGCAGTGCTCCTTACCTTAAAGAAAGTCTCCCCGCGTCACTCGATCCACATAAGATTGGTGACGGACAGCGAGGTGGTTGTGAGATGCTTGAATTGACAAGGGTCGAAGTCACCACCTCTCAACCAAGTGATGTTAGCCATTTTCCGATTGGCGGAAGAGAAGAAGTGGTACCTGTCGGCAGTTCACCTTCAAGGAGTCCGCAATGTGACAGCGGACGCTCTATCCAGGTTCACACCGATAGAGTCGGAATGGTCCTTAGACGCAGGATCATTTTCCTTCATTCTGAATCAAGTCCCAGAACTGCAAATAGACCTCTTTGCGACGAAAGACAACAAGAAGTTGCCCCTGTACGTGTCCCCGTACGAGGACCCCTTAGCGGAAGCAGTGGACGCAATGTCCCTCGACTGGAACAGATGGTCCAGGATTTATCTGCTCCCTCCTCACAACCTTCTGTTGAGGGTCCTCAACAAACTGAGATCCTTCAAGGGGGTAGCGGCAATAGTGGCCCACAAGTGGGCGAACAGTATGTGGTTCCCCTTGGCGTTGGAACTACAGATGAAGTTCGTGCCGCTACCACATCCAGTTCTGACCCAGCGAGTCCAGAAGTCGACTGTCTGCGCTACATTACAGAAAACCCAGACCCTGCAGCTCATGATTTTCTCGCCCTAGCGGTGAGAAAGCGTTTCGGGATTTCGAAAGCCAGCATAGACTTCCTAGAGGAATATAAGTGCAAATCGACTAGAAGGCAATATGAGTCATCTTGGAGAAAATGGGTGGCCTTTGTAAAGGCAAAGAATCCGCAGGAGATCTCAACAGACTTCTGCTTATCTTTCTTCATCCACCTCCATGGCCAAGGGTTGGCAGCTAACACGATTTCAGTGTGTAAATCTGCTTTGATGAGACCCATTTTATTTGCCTTCCAGATCGACCTAGGTAACGAGATCTTTAATAAAGTTCCGAAAGCCTGCGCTAGGCTAAGACCTTCAGCACCTCCAAAGCCCATCTCATGGTCTTTAGACAAAGTTCTTCATTTCGCCTCCCTGTTGAGCAATGAAGAATGTGCGTTAAAGGATTTGACGCAAAAAGTTATTTTCCTATTTGCACTCGCGTCCGGGGCCAGGGTTAGTGAGATCGTAGCCCTCTCGAGAGAGGCAGGTCGTGTTCAGTTCCTGGATGGGGGGGAGCTGAACCTGTTTCCGGATCCTACGTTTCTCGCCAAGAATGAGTTACCCACCAACAGGTGGGGTCCCTGGAGAATCTGCCCTCTGAAAGAAGATGCATCTCTATGTCCAGTAGAATGCCTAAAGGTCCATCTTCGTAGAACTTCAGACTTCAAGGGTGGTCAACTATTCAGGGGAGAAACATCAGGCTCAAATTTATCTCTGAATCAACTCAGAGCGAAAATCACATATTTTATTCGCAGAGCGGATCCTGACAGTACACCCGCAGGTCACGATCCGAGGAAAGTTGCCTCATCCCTAAATTTCTTTAATTGTATGGATTTTGAACATCTCCGTTCATACACGGGCTGGAAGTCTTCCAGAGTGTTCTTTCGCCACTATGCGAAGCAAGTAGAGGAAGTTAAGAGATCTGTGGTAGCAGTGGGTCGTGTAGTTAACCCTACTGTTTAACTCTGCGAGGAACAGTGGTCTTAATTGGGACGATTAAGTCCAGGGTGAGTGTGTAGGTACATACTGTACTACAAACTAAATGAGGGCACCAAGTGCCCATATAGACTGTTCCTTCTTTCAAAGGTGAACCTAGCATAAGTTCAGACATGTGTGCCAAGCGTTTCTAACGCTAATGTCATTGATTTGTAATACAGACATTTTATGACTTGATACCTTGGTATCTTATTAAAGTGGTGTTTAATGGTTTTTCTTTCAGATAAACAAGTTCTGTTTACTATCATACTTATGCTTAAAGTTTTAGGTTATCCTCTTTTATATAAATATATATATTTGTTGTTAACCTGTCTGTTTATTATCTGTCAATAAACTTGTTCTTGAGAACCTTGCGTCTCTTTCACCTGTGTCAATTTATTGGTATAATTGAGCATTTGAATTCTATGTATCTTATCTGGGATAATTCTGATAGAATTGTTCTGTTATGCAAGCTATGTTGCATTGGTTTATGTAAGTCCCCTAATGGGAGGACTCCGTCCCATAAAGGGACGAGGGCGGTTTTATTAGTTTCTTCCTATGCTGATATAAACCTTTGTCCAATACAAGTATTGTGCGGATTACTGGTCAATATATTGACGCAGTGGTTCTATACAAACTATGCTTTACTTAATATAGGGCGAGACCACTATATTAGCTTGCCTGGTATTCATACATAGATATATGTACTCTTCGAGACTTTCCAGAGTCTAGTAGGACTCTTCCCTGTAGGGGGCAGGAAGCTCTAACATAGTTTATAGTTAGTTGAAAAGATGTATAACGGTAACATCTTAGGTCTCTAGGTCTAGTCGACCGGGAATAAATACCTCCGGGGAGTACGGCACGTTCTGAAAATCCACAGATACAGTAATGCTCTGGTACACTTCCATCAGGACGACATGGCTTGAGCCCAAAAAACAGATTTTGAGCGAAGCGAAAAATCTATTTTTGGGTGAGATAGCCATGTCGTCCTGATGGAC
>NC_090729.1:80894084-80896584 GCF_036898095.1 Palaemon carinicauda
CTAACACATGCTTTACTACCTTTGTAGAAACTTTTCACTGCTTGCAACAACCTTCCACCAACTCCATATAACCTCATCACATTCCACATTGCTTCCCTATCAACTCTATCATATGCTTTCTCCAGATCCATAAACGCAACATACACCTCCTTACCTTTTGCTAAATATTTCTCGCATATCTGCCTAACTGTAAAAATCTGATTCATACAACCCCTACCTCTTCTAAAACCACCCTGTACTTCCAAGATTGCATTCTCTGAATTATCCTTAATCCTATTAATCAGTACTCTACCATACACTTTTCCAACTACACTCAACAAACTAATACCTCTTGAATTACAACACTCATGCACATCTCCCTTACCCTTATATAGTAGTACAATACATGCACAGACCTAATCTACTGGTACCATTGACAACACAAAACACACATTAAACAATCTCACCAACCATTCAAGTACAGTCACACCCCCCTTCCTTCAACATCTCAGCTTTCACACCATCCATACCAGATGCTTTTCCTACTCTCGTTTCATCTAGTGCTCTCCTCACTTCCTCTATTGTAATCTCTCTCTCATTCTCATCTCCCATCACTGGCACCTCAACACCTGCAACAGCAATTATATCTGCCTCCCTATCATCCTCAACATTCAGTAAACTTTCAAAATATTCAGCCCACCTTTTCCTTGCCTCCTCTCCTTTTAACAACCTTCCATTTTCATCTTTCACTGTCTCTTCAATTCTTGCGCCGGCCTTCCTTACTCTCTTCACTTCTTTCCAAAACTTCTTCTTATTCTCTTCATATGACTGACCCAGTCCCTGACCCCACCTCAGGTCAGCTGCCCTCTTTGCCTCACGTACCTTGCGCTTTACTTCCACCTTTTTCTCTCTATATTTTTCATACTTCTCTATACTATTACTCTGCAGCCATTCTTCAAAAGCCCTCTTTTTCTCTTCCACTTTTACCTTCACTCCTTCATTCCACCATTCACTGCCCTTCCTCATGCTGCCTCCAACAACCTTCTTGCCACATACATCACTTGCAATCCCAACACAATTTTCTTTTGCTAACTTCCACTCCTCCTCTAAATTACCAGTTTCTCTTACTCCTCACCTCGTCATATGCCATTTTCAACCTTTCCTGATATTTACTTTTTACCCCCGGTTTTATTAGCTCTTCAACCCTCACTAGCTCCCTTTTACATCCACCTACTCTATTCCCCCACTCTTTTGCTACAACTAATTTTCCTTCCACCAAAAAATTATCAGACATACCGTTAGCCATACCCCTAAACACGTGCACGTCTTTCAATCTTCCAAACATTCTTTTAGTTATCAACACATAATCCATTAATGCCCTTTCTACTACTCTTCCATTTGCCACTCTTACCCATTTATACTTATTTTTATCTTTCTTTTTAAAAAAGCTAGCACTTATTACCATCTCTTGTTCAACACACATATCTACTAGTCTCTCACCACTCTCATTTTCACCTGGTACGCCATACTGCATATATATACTGCATATATATATATATATATATATATATATATATATATATATATATATTTATATATATGTATATATATATATATATATATATATATATATATATATACTGTATATATATATATATATATATATATATATATATATATATATATATATATAGTATATATAAATATATATATATATTTATATATATATATATATATATATATAGTATATATAAATATATATATATTTATATATATATATATATATATATATATATATATATATATATATATATATATATATTTTTATATATATATATATATATATATATATATGTATATATATATATATATATATATATATATATATATATATATATATATATATATACTGTATATATATACATATATATATAGTATATATATAAATATATATATATATATATATATATATATATTTATATATATATATATATATATATATATATATATATATATATATAAATATATATACTATATATACATATACTATATATATATATATATATATATATATATATATATATATATATATATATATTTATATATATCTATATCTATATATATATGTATATATATATATATATATATATGTATATAAATATATATATATATATATATATATATATATATATATATATATATATATATATAAATATATATATATATATATATATATATATATATATATATATATATATATATATATATATATATATATATATATATATATGTATATATATATATATATATATATATATATATATATATATATATATATATATATATATATATATATAGTTTTGCTAATAGAATGTCATTTTGAAAACCTTGAGTGATTATGACCAATGCCGTATTAGGTCTGAGGATACAGCTCTATTTGTGAGATTTTCCTCTTCATGTCTTATCGCTATGGTTTAAAACCAAAGACAAATAACATGATTATTAATAAGAAAAAAAATAT
>NC_090729.1:80901584-80904501 GCF_036898095.1 Palaemon carinicauda
ACGGCTCCCTCCGTCTGTGCGGGGATTACAGGCGCCTGAACATGCAAACAGAACCAGATCACTACCCCTCCCAAACATTGACGACGTGACCTCCTACCTGCACAAAGCAAAGGTTTTCTCTGCGCTCGATCTCCTGAAGGGGTATTATCAGGTGCCTATGAACCCAAAAGACATCCCCAAGACTTCCATCACCACTCCGTTTGGTACATACACCTTCAATTACTCCAGTTTTGGCCTTCGCAATGCTGGGGCCACGTTTCAACGTCTCATGGATGGCATCTTAGGGGACCTCCCTTTCTGTGTATGTTATGTGGACAACATACTTGTGTTCTCCTCCTCAAAAGAGGAACACCTCCGTCACCTGCGCATCGTGCTCGACCGCCTGCAACAAAACGGCCTTGTAGTCCGGTGCGACAAGTGTACCTTTGGCGCCAACGAAGTGTCGTTCTTAGGGCACCGCATCACTCCTGAAGGTGTCCACACCCCTCCCTGAGAAGATAGCAGCCGTTCAGAACTTACCCGTGCCCTCGACCGTCAAAGCTCTGCAGGAATTCTTGGGCATGATCAACTATTATCACCGTTTTCTGCCAGCCATTGCCGCCACTCTTGCTCCCCTCTACGCCTACCTCAAGGGCAAGCCAAAGGTCCTGAAGTGGGGTCCCCTTCAAGATGCAGCCTTCTGCAATGCAAAGAAGGCCCTATCAACTGCTGCGGCTCTCACTTTTCCTATCCCACACGCCCCTCTCCTTCTCTCCACCGATGCCAGCGACGTCGCTATTGGTGCAGTACTCGAGCAGGTGGTCAACGGCTCGCCCCGCCCATTGGCCTTCTTCAGCAGAAAACTGTCCAAGGCAGAATCGGGTTATCCTACCTTCAATCGAGAATTGCTGGCGTTGCACTTGGCTGTCCGTCACTTTCGCCATTTCTTAGAAGGTACGCCCTTCGTCATTCGCACAGACCACATGCCTCTGGTGCACGCCTTTACTCGACAGTCTGATGCCTGGCCTGCCCGGCAACGCCGACATCTCTCCGCCGTGACTGAATACAATTGCACCCTTCAATACGTCCCTGGGAAAATGAATCCCGTTGCCAATGCCCTGTCAAGAAACACGTTGGCTGCCGTTCACCTGGGATTGGATTACAACGCCCTGGCTGAAGCCCAATGACAGGATCCAGAGTATCAAGCATGTAGGACATCCTGCACGTCCCTCCGTTGGGAAAACTTTCCCCTCAAAGACTCCAACACCACCCTCCTCTGTGACGTCAGTACTGGCAGACCGCGACCTTGGATTCCTGCTCCCATGCGCCGACAGATGTTTGATTTCATTCACGGCCTTTCATATTCCTCGTGCCGTTCTACTGCACAGCTGCTGAAGGCAAAGTTCATTTGGCTCGGCATTTCTAAGGATGCTAAGGATTGGGTCAGCGCCTGTACTTCTTGCCAAACTTCCAAAGTACATCGACACACAGATTCAGGAGTGGGCACCTTTCCTCAACCTCAGCGTCGTTTCGCACACATTCACGTCGACGTTGTAGGCCCCCTACCCACATCACAAGGACATCGTTACCTGTTTTCTATCATCGACCGCTCCACCCGTTGGCCTGAAGCCATTCCCATGGAAACTGCAACGTCCGCCTCATGTACATCTGCCTTACTCTCTGGATGGATTGCAAGATTTGGTATCCCTGAACATACTACTTCTGACAGGGGAACCACTTTCACCTCTCAATTGTGGACATCATTAGCGAATCTCCTAGGCATCACCCTACATCAGACAACGGCCTACAACCCCGCTGCCAATGGAATGGTTGAACGTTTTCATCGCACCCTCAAAGCAGCTTTGATGTCCCACTGCAAGGATTGCAACTGGTTTACTCAGCTTCCTTGGGTCCTCCCGGGACTAAGGACCACTCCTAAAGACGCCCTCGACGTCTCGGCAGCTGAAATGGTGTATGGCGACCCGTTGGTCGTCCCTGCCGAATTTTTTCCTTCTACAACCTCCTCTGACGATCTCCAGCGTGGGAAAATTTACTCAATGCCGCCAGACTTACAAGCTCCCATCAAAGCATCACATACCAACAAACTTGCATTCTGCAACGCACGTCTTCCTACACAACGACACTACCAAGCCACCACTAACGCCCCCTTACACGGGCCCTTTCCTTATGATTCGACGCAGTCCGAAAGCATTCCTACTAAACATTCGTGGCAAAGAAGACTGAGTCTCCATTGATCATCTAAAACCTGCTTATCTCCTGCCAGATGACCCGCCTACAATTCGCCTCTCTAGATCAAGGCGCCCTATTTAACTTGTACAGTAGGTCATTTATAGTGGGTGGGGAGCCATGTACCAACTGTGTGTCACACAATTGTACATAATTCCTTTTGTATATATTTTGCTTGTATCTTCGCTCTTCCCTCGCACTAAAACGAACATGAAAATTCATGTCTGCTTTTCTCCTCTGTAACATTGTCAATATTTGAACATGAAAATTCTAGTTGCTTTGAGATTTTGTATATAAAGGAGTGTGTTCTTTAATAAACAACTCAGTTGATTGCATCCTGCCTTTGAGTCTTAACCTCTCTCTCGGCACAGTCACATATATATATTTGTATGTGTGTGTATCTGATAAACTTCGCACATTTAAATGGGGTTTTTCCCATTTCAAGTAAGCGTTATATTTTAATACATTAATGTCCAGATTCTCTTGGCAAACTCGGGATCAGTCTCTCGAGGAGAAATCACTCAAAGACAAATGCATCTCACTGGCATGGATTCAAACCATGGTCCAGGATCCACGCATGACAGATATATATATATATATATATATATATATATATATATATATATATATATATATATATATATATGTATATATATATATATAAATATATATATATATATATATATATATA
>NC_090729.1:80912501-80930001 GCF_036898095.1 Palaemon carinicauda
TTTCCAGTTGGAGCTTTTGAGCTTATAGAATTCGGCTTTCATGAATATTGTTATTATTATTATTATTATTATTATTATTATTATTATTATTAATATTATTATTATTATTATTATTATTATTATTATTATTATTATTATTATTATTAGTTAACATTCAACCCAAGTTGGAAGATCAAGATGCTATAAGGCTAAGGGCTCCAAAAGGAAAACATAGCCCAATAGAGAAAGGAAATTAAGAAATAAATAAAATACATGAGAAGTAATGAATAATTAAATTACCGTACAATAATAACTGTAACAACGTTGATATACACCTTTTATGTTTACTAAATGGTTCAATGGTTCAACAGAGAAATAACCAATGCAACAATAAGCAGAGACAAGAAACACAAACCGAAATCTCCTCGATCCTCAATTCGAAAAAAAATACGAACACAATGTTAAACAGAAATATAGATAAACTAGTTAGAAATACCAAGCTTAATCAAGCTCAATTATAATAAATGATGTTAAAAAAAAAAAAACACCAAGATACTGGAAACTAGGAAATTTTTCAACAATTTACAAGATGGGACCAGAAGAACAATCTGGTAGTTACAAACCTGTGTGTCTAATCTCAGTGTCTTGGAGTTTTTTAATCAATTTTAGTAGATTTAATAGTAGAACATAAGAAAAAACAATCTCCTAATGGACAAACAACAAGGTTTTAAACTAAAGAGATTTTGATGGATTTTTTCCCACACGTTTAGCTTATATGACAAAAGCAACAATAAACATCTAAATGAGTTGAAAAATAAATGCATTTGCTAGTAGCAAATGGTTAGAGCACTTGCTTAAGCACAGGCAAATGCTTGAAAGTTATAATCTATTATTTCATTTCCTATGAATTAAACAGCGATTTCTTGTTCTTCATAGCAATTGCTTAAGGTATCTCACTAGGTGCTTGAAATTCAAGTGAACCGTACCTTATGGCAGCGTTTCTCAAGATAATCGCCGGAAAGGCCTATATATGATAAGATTTGCCCAATCTGAGAATTAAGTGAGGAAACATGCTCAAGAAAAATTGTCTGAAAAACATTAGTATCCACAAGCAATTGGAGAAACTAATCAAACTTACATACGGATTCAAAAATATCCAAATATTCAAAAACTTTAAGGCAGCTCACTAGGTGCTTGAAACTCTTGTGAACTGGACCTGATGGCAGCGTTTTTCAAGGAAATCACTGGAAAGGCCTATATATGGAAAGAAATACCCCAATCTGAGAATGAAATGAGAAAATATGATCAAGAGAAAGGGTCTGAAAAAATATCATTTTGCATATAAAATTGAAGCAATTGGTTGAAATCGTATGCGGATTAGAAAATTTAAAAATAATTCTGATGAATATATAAATAGCTGTAAGAAAGTACTCACAAGCGGTAATGTAAAATCCACTTTCAATTCAAAAGTGTTCACTAGCATCGATGTTCGGTGACCAGGGAGTGTGCTGTATGTGAGAAGGATTTTGAAAAACTTCGACATGCAGAAAATAATGAGAAATCTCAATGATAAGAGTAATACCTTTCTCCAATGAAAAGAGGAAACATTCAAGAAAAGAATTGCTACAATAAAATAAATTTGCAAAGATAGCGTGATAAGTGAAAGGTGTCCTGGGCAGCTAGATTTTCGATTTTCCAACATGAAATTTAGATAAATATTGCAAAGATTCCAAGAAAAGTACTTGCATGTGTAATTTTCCTCAACATAGCTAAGTTCTGAGGGAGGAAGAGTTTTTCTTTGAAGAGGAACTAAATGATAACTTAGAGCAAGAGTGTTGTGCATGTGCAGCAGTTTAAATGCTACTCAGATGCTTAGGAGAGATGAAAAGTAAAGAAATCACAGAAATGTTAAAAGAAAAATAGGTTTTGGTTGAACTTAAATATATTCTCTTTGACGTAAATTGTATATAATTTCCAAAATAAGCACTTGTAAAAGATAACTAGTACATTATGCACGGAATATGAATTCGCAAACTGATATATGTTTTATTTGTTTTCATATCACTGATAATGTCAGTTATTTTCTTACGGTCAATAATTTCTTATTGCTGTAATCGTATGAGTGTTAGTTGTTCAGGAAGCACCATCCACTGCATCTCAACAGTGGTCGAATAAAAGGTTTCCTCTATTTCTGGTAAGCAATATGTTGTGAGTTCCAACCGGGATAAATAGCCCAATGAGGAAAGGAGATGTGAAGTAACGAATAAAGAAAATAAAATATCCTAAAGTAATTTTGTCATACAAAAACCATGAAGAGTGACTCATGTTACATTTTCAACATAAAAACATTTGTTGCAGGTTTGAACCTCTGAAGTTCCACTGATTTAACTGCCTGATCAGGAAGATCATCCACAATCTGGTCATAACTGGAATAAAACTTCTAGAATACAGCGATAGAGACGGGAAGAATGTTACGATGTTACAGTCTGGGAAGATGGAAAAAGCTTATGCGACATACATAAACAACTAACTAAATGATAGTGCAAGAGATTAATATAAAGATCAAGAAAAAGAAATTTAATAGACCGTAAATATTTGTTCAAGAAATTGAAATAAGTCATCAGCTGGAGGCCCAGACGGGAGAACAATACTCAAAATAAGGTACAATGAAAGAATTAAGATATTTTGATTATTGAAAATATTGAAGGACGTTCTCAATAGAATTTTTTTTTTAATTAAAGGAAAAACAGACCGAATGTTATTTCTTGAAAGTAAATTTATATTACAAGCATTGTTCTTCAAATCTTGGCCTAACGAAGGTTTCTGTCGGATAGTTGAAGAATTATTTATTTACTTGATATAGATGATATTTTATGAACATGCATAATGATGATTGTAAGCATCCCTATCCATTGTTTCTTAATATTGTTATGAAACTCCTCTGCCTAAACTGTCTTAATCCAAACTTTCTTTTCTATAAACATTAGTAGCTAAAGCATCCAAATAGAAATTTTGCTTTCCATTTATCACCAGAAAAAAGGAAAGAAAAAGAAAACTCACCTACGATATAACTAGAAACAGAATTCAAGCTAGATCCGTTGGAGCTGGTTATACCGTAGCACACACGCCGCACGTGGCTGGGTGCCTAAGGAAAAGCTTAAACGCCATCTAACAAAAGGTAGAAAATGGTGATAACTATAATTCGTATGATGTTAGGCAATGGCTTTTTCCTAAGCATTTTCTACCTTTTGCTACGTGGGGTTTTGCTTTTACTTACAAGCTTTTGGTCTGAGCAAATGTTTGGTTTTTATTCATCAGGTTACTAGAATTTCAAAAGACTTTTGCTAAAGTCCCTCATAAGAACCTATGGCTAGAATTTGAAAACTAGTCCTCATTGATGATGCAGCTGAATGGATCGAAGAAAATAGAGTTGTAATCAATGGAGAAGCTGTTATATGCGGAATATCTCAAGGATCTGTCCTTGGTCCATTATCATTTTTGATTTACAATGACGACATATATTCGGGACTAACTAATAAAATAGCCAAATTTACCGACGATATTAAACTAGGCAAAAAGTCTTCTGTGGCCTCTGGGTGCGCAGACTTTTTGCCTAGTTCAATATCGTCGGTAAATTTGGAATTTTGGGTGCGCAGCCTTAAGCGAGAATTGAATTAAGCTGCGAGAATAGTCCAGAAAAAGGAAAACGCCTTTCAACTGTGGGAAATTCAAATTTATGCACATAGATTATAATGATCCACAAACATATAAGTGCTGAGTAATGCAATAAAAAGTGTGGACCAGGAGGAAAGTTTTGGCATTATTATTAGCAAAGATTTGAAATTCACAAAACAGAGCAAAGAAACTAGAAAGAAGGCACAAGATTTAATAAGTTACATAAAGAGAAAACTCAAATACAGAAAAAAGGCACTATACGATAGTTGTACGCATCATTAGTAAGACCCTATCAAGAATAGGAAGTCCAATTCCGGTCTCCAAGTATCCAAAAGGATATAGTTATACTGGTAGTATTGGTGTGCTACTTTTATAAGCACACATTGAGTATGTGTTGTTTCAGATGTGTATAACTGGATAACAGAATACATCATATTAGCTTTAAAAAGTATTTATTCTCTAAAAACAACAGAGTTAAACATCTCCATCACTGGAGGGAGCTGGGTTGGTCAGATGACCAATTCTGGTAAAGTATAGATATGAACTGACTAACTTATCGATATCAGATATCGTATGCTTAGTTTATATAAGTTTCGTCACAATTTCGGAAGACACCTGCATCCGGTGACGTCACAAACTTTCACACGCTGAGGCATGTTGTTGACAGTTAAGAAAAATGTCACATTGACGAGGCTGCATTTTACGTCCTGTTTATGATTTGAATGACTACAGCAAGTCCCACGGCTAGCACCTTCATCCAACATGACATATTACGTCATGTGTTTTAAACATGTAATATTAACTATTTTAATTATTACATAAGCTCGGCCAGCTATCTCAATTTTTTCACAAAAATTTAACAACAAGCCAAAACATGGTTACTAGGTGTGACTGGACATATGTATGATTCTTTGTTTAACTTTAGCCATAATCAAACGAGGACGAATGTCCAAATAGGCACATTAAAAAATAATAACAATAATGCATACGAAAAAGATATTACCAAAGCAAAAAAAAAAATGCATGATAAAATAAAGATCATATATATGGTACATTGCTAGCAAATGATTATATGGTACCAAAAAAAAAAACTACTGACTTACATATGATTCGGTAACTTGTTAAAGAATAATTGTACCTTTGTCAGAAACACATATTAACATAATACTCAATTTTTTAGTGCACAAACTCGAATTCCTGGTACGTACACGTACCACGGTTTCGTACATATATATATATATATATATATATATATATATATATATATATATTTATATATAGGGCTGATATATTTTACTAGATGCCCATAGATTCTGTTATATATATATTTTTTCTCTTTTCTTTTTAACATTCCGGATTATATATTTTTATTAGATGCCGAGAGAAAAAATGATTTATATCTTTTCTTTTTTTTTTAAATGTTGTTTTTAATGTATTTTTAACAATGCAAATGTAGAAAATTTCTTCAATTACATATTACTAGCATACTAACAGCTTTTCTTACAAACATTTCCCGACAATTTACTCCGTTAGCGAATGAGGTGGCCACTCAAACGGCTTTAAACTGAATCAAGTACGGAGTATTGTCGGGACTAGGCAAAACGTTCCTTTGTAGCTGCATGCTGTGCCGTAACATACGCCAAACAAGGATGTTCACGGCGATAAATATCACCACCGTGAATGCCAGACCTGCTAGTAGTATGGGGTGAAGGATTTCCTTATAAGTTGGTGACAGGTGGTCCCTTTCGGTAAGCTTCATCAACCGCTTTGCCACATGTCTGTTATACGGGAGAGGGAGTGCTGGCATTGTAGAGGTCCACGTGAAGTTCGCGAAGTAGGCTCGATCTCTGATGAGTGTCCGTAGACCAGTCACCATGGAATTAGGGGAAGTCCCGATACAACCATCTGCTGCGACGAAGATGTGGGTGAAGGACGTGGATCCGTCAGGGCATGATACATTGAAGCCGTCCTTCTCGTATCGTATCCACGAGCCATTGTTCAGTCTGCAATTGAACTCATTATTGTCAAAGGGATAAAGCTTATCCAGACAATTTTCACTTGTATGGGAGAGAGCACCGTCTAGCACTATACCTAACTCACATGAATCCATTAAGTTTTTATGGAATTCAAATGAGTCAGCTGTACATATTTTTCTATCCATTGCGTCTGAACAGTGAGTTAATTGATTTAAGTCTTTAATGACCGTATATGTTTCCTTGTCTGGGGAAATCAATACGTGTCCTGTCAAACTGGATATTACTGGATTTGAGTGATTCGTCATGAAAGTCGGAAATGGTGATATCCTGTAAGATTGCCAGGCATCAGAAGAATCAAAGGGAATTGTAATCATAATCTTGTTATTATCTACGTTTACTGTAATTAGGCTGTAATAAAATTCTAACCTATGTTCGTCTAACAAAGGAACAGAGCCTAGTTTATCCCTTCCGTTCTCCAGAATTAACTTTAAGTAACTTATAGGCAACAAATGGGGCGATAGTACACCTTTAGTTGCTAACGTGATAGCTTCTACATAATCCTTGGATTTCTCAATGAAATGTGCAATTCTGTTATGTATGTGATCTATCTTTGAATCATAATACGTTAATGTTGCCAACAAATCCTGTACTTCCATAATCTGAACGATATTATTTGAATGTTCATTTACTAAATCCATAATTTTATTGATTGAAGCTAACTGATTCCTTAGTTCTGACATAATCAATTCATCTTCATGAGTCAAGAACTCAATTTTCTTATTTTGATTACTAATTTTAAGACGATTGGAAATTCCTAAACCTAAACTTGCAACAGACCCAAAGATGCTTAATGCAGCATAAATAAACGGATTTCGTCTTTCTTTATGTTCGTGTCCTACAGTCCACATCAAAAGGTCATAAGCCAAAGATCCTGTCTCGTCAGTCTTATTTTTCAAGTCATCAGATAGCATCTCTGCAACTTTTAATGTTGATCCAAGCAAACTCTCTGTAGTCAAATGAAAATGTCTTCTATGCAACTCATCCAATGAGGCAGAAAACCTTGAAATGGCAGTTCTTAAGCTAGTGACATCATTCTCTTGAAGAAAAATTGCTTGCATATTCACTTCTACAATTACGTTGGTTGATGTAATAAAAATGTCTTCTTGTCTTTCAACTATAGTGCCATATTTAAAATTTATACTTTTAGTTTTAGAGCTCATCCCACACGAGAAAAATGTCTGAGCGAACAATATCACTCCCAACAACAAAAAATTCATCTTGGAAACCTGTAACGAGAAAAATATATGTAATTACTCCTGTATTAAAAAGAAAACTTTTAATCACATAAAATAAAAAAAAAATTTTCCCTCACTTCTTTTCCTCTCTTTTCTTTTTAATTTCTTATGTGAGCCAATGGTACTATTCTCTCATCCGTGGGTTGGGATACATTTTGAACTCTAAACCTATTGGCCGTTAATGTTTCCAAAATGTTAAATGGGCCTTCAAACTTAGGTGTTAGTTTATAATTGAGCCCTTTTCGTACATTGATTTGAATATATACGTTATCCCTCACGGTATATGTTTTAGTTGGTTTCGCTGTTTTATCATGATTCCTTTTCATTATGATTTGTGATTCTTCTAAATTCTTTCGAAGGATATCATATCGACTTATACTTGCATTTATACATTCTTTTAAAGGATTTTATAGATTAGTTGTAGGCGTTAATACATGGAAAGGCGTTCTAACTGGGGTACCATACAATGCTTCATGCGGTGACATTTTAATTGATATATGATATGAATGATTCAGAGTACTCAGTGCCGCCGGTATTGCAATATCCCAGTTGGGGTCTGATCCCCCTAGTGTTACCCTTAATATATTTAATATCTTCCTATTTGCTCTTTCCACTAGCCCATTCGACTCTGGGTGATATATCATGGTATTTATTTTCTTTATGTTGAGGAATTCACACAATGAGGTAAGAAAGTGATTATTAAATTCACCACCCGAGTCTGAGATTATCATGTGTGGAATTCCATGTTTACAAATGTAACACTCGTAAAACTTCCTAGCGCATTCAATCGCAGTTTTAGTTTTAAGCGCTATTATTTCTGTATATCGAGTTAAAGCATCTATAATTACTAAGAGGTGCTTATTTCCTCTGTCTGACTCGTAAAATCCTGTTAACAAATCTAAATGTATTCTTTCAAAGGGTTGATTGGGCACAGGATAAGCTCCTAGGCTAACAGGTGTTTTCGTATGCCCTTTGTTTTCCTGACATGTGCGACAATTAGCTATGCGTCTTTTTATATCTGTAAGCATTGTATGCCAATAAAACAATGATTTGGCTTTCTGTGAAATTAATGAGAACCCAGGGTGTCTATGTAATGGATTTGAATGCAACCAATTCAGGACAGTGGAAATAAGTGAGATTGGTACTACTACCTGGTCGTTAGTTACATGTGGTGTATTGCGGGTTTTCCTTGTCACAGTCCTACACAAAATATTATCTTTGATTATATAATTCTGCTGCTTATACTTTATATATTCCTTTTCCTTACGATTGCCTTTCAAAGCATTTATAATTGTTTCTATTTTCTGATCTTTTCTTTGCTCAGTCTGTAACAATTCAGCGCTCCAGCCTAAATCTTCTTGTTCAGATATTGTTTTTACAATAGGCATGGATGTTGATATATCTATTAATTCAGCTAAAGGCTCCATACAAGATGACACGGGGTTGCGTGATAATGCATCCGCAATGATATTTGCTTTCCCAGGTAAATACCCGATTCTTGCGCCAAAATCTTGAATAATCAAATGCCACCGAGTTCGTTTAGGGCTGTGGTTGAAGCCTTTAAAGAAATCTGTTAGTGGTTTATGGTCAGTAAGAACCTTAACGGGATAACCAAAAATTATGAACTTAAAATGCACTAGCGAATTAACAATAGCTAGCCCTTCCTTGTATATTATTGCATACTTACTTTCGGAAGTTCTCAATTTTCGAGAATAGAGGGCTATCGGGAAAAATTGTTTATCATATTGCTGAAGCAATACCCCTCCTACTCCTAAGTCTGAGGCGTCTGTTGCAATGAAGAATTCCTTACCGAAGTCAGGAAATTTTAAGATAGGAGAACTACCCAGTTCATCTTTCAAAGTATTGAACGCCTGTTGATGTTGCTCAGACCATATGAAATCTACGCCCTTCTTCGTAAGATCAGTTAAAGGAGCGGCTATTATTGAATAGTTGCGTATAAAACGCCTGTAATATCCACTACAACCCAGAAATTGCTGTATTCCCTTGACATTAGTAGGTATGGGAAAATTTACGTATAGCCGACACCTTATCATGGACTACTTTAAGACCTTGGCTTGACACCATGAAATCCAAATATATTAATTCTGTTTTGAAAAATTCACACTTACTAATCTTTACCCTTAAGTTATGTTGTCTTAATCTCTGTAGTACTAGTTCTAACTTACCTAGATGTTCTTCTAAGGTGTTGGAAAAGATTACAAGATCATCCATATAGGCATGCAATATATCCCCTAACAAGTCTCCAAACACTATGTTAATCATTCTCTTAAATGTTATAAAAGCACAACGTAAACCAAAAGGCATCCGTAAAAATTCATAATGTCCCCTGGCTGTGCTGAAGGCTGTGTATGGGATACTATCTTCTTCTAATGATATCTGGTGAAAGCCTTTAAGTAATTCCAAACTGGTAAAATATTTATTCTGACCTAATAAAGACAAAATGTCGTCAGTACATGGACCTGGGAATCGATCAGGTATCGTTTCCTCGTTTAGACGACGAAAGTCGATGCAGATACGCCATGTTCGATCTTTTTTCGGTACAACTATTAAAGGAAAATTATAAGGGCTGTTTGATTTCCTAATGACTCCTTCTTCTAGCATTTTACCTACTTCATCATTTATTTCATTCTGGAATTTCATAGGGAGTCTGTACGAGGGTACATAGATAATTTTCTGCTTGTCCTTTAACCTTATTTGATGCTCGTTCACATCTGTTTTTCCTAAGGATCCATCCGTAGTGGAAAAAACATCATGATATTTAGTTAAAAGTTCAAAAATTTTCTGCTGAATTTCTTCGTCTTGAATGTCCTTATTGATTTTATTTTTAATAGATCGCAAAAGGGATTCATCCGCAACTGATTGAGAGTGATTGATTTCAGCAACGGTAAGAATACGATGTTTATAAACTTCTACATCCAAGATATGTTGATTTTTGTGAATTACTAAAGTGTTATTTAAATGATTACAGACTTCAATATTGCATTGTTGATGTGAGCCTACTGTATAAATAGCTTGTGTGACAGACAATCCGTTAGTTTTCAAAGTATCGGAAAGGATTAATATTTCAGATCCCGGTAATGTTTTCTTTATTTGCACTATTAAATTCGAAGGTAGGTTTGGTTCGATAGATTGCGTGCAAGATGATATTACGGGTGAACGAGAATTCTGCTGGGTCGCGTATATTATTTCTTTATTAGTGAGACAAGTTATTGGTTCTTCAACGTACGTTACGGTTACATTTGTCGTCTCCTTTTTATCCAAAACTGATTTTAAGGTATTAGAAGACTTATAGAATTTCCCTTTGATATACACGCCGTGCTTGGCAGGGCCTAAGATAATGTTTTGATTTCCCATAGATGGGTATCCTATAATTACAGCTGGATACATATTAATGTTTTTTACAACAACAAATGTATCGGCAAACGTGCGATTACCGACTCTGAACTGAACATGAGTTATGCCTATGACATTTAATTCATTATTTCCTATACCCGAAAGCCTAACTCCGGATTTTTCAATCGGAAAGTTCAAAAACAACAAACGATGTGTCTTCAAATCCATGATATTACGTGGACTACCAGAGTCAAAAAATAACGTAAAGGATTTGTGTTCTAAATTTACAGCATATAAGGTTGGCCGTAACTCATTTTGGCTTATTATTGTATGAATTCATTGCAAATCTACGGGAGCATGCACTGTTTTACTTAATTCGGCCGTGTGTTTCATAGGAAAATCTATTGTCTCACATTTATCTGATAAAACATTAAATTGATTATTCAATACTATTGATGTTGACATGAATGACCTTGACCCAACATCACTCTCTTCCCCTCTAGAGTTAACTATGTGGTATTTGCTTTGCTCTGCACATTCTGAAAATTAGTCTGACCTTGCGAGGTCTGGTTTGACGACCCAGGCTCAGCGATATTTTAAGAAGTGTTTGTTTGTTTTGGACTCTGAACTGCATTGACATTTGGGTGTTTCTTCTTATTGTTAAAATGAGGATTTTTCTTTTTATTTCCATATGGAACTGATTGTGGAATTGACTGTTTATTTCTGGGATATTGTTGTGTCTTACGCGAGTAACATTGACTATATGAATGTGTTGCAGTGTTGTGAATCGGGCAAAATTTCGTTCTGCAGTCTGCGCTTAAGTGACCTTGACGTTTGCAGTTATAACACGTCATTCCCGCTACTGGACTGCTAACTATGTTCACTGTTTGTGGCTTTGTTTCATTCTTTGCAAAAACTTGAGTTAACACGGGATCGAGATCTGGACACTTGGACATGTGTTTCTTTATCTGTTTATAGACATCCAATTCCGTACTTGCAGGCGTTAACTTCTTATCAAAACACCGCACTAAAGCTTCAGGCAACATAAGTGTCATGCAAGTTAAATACATTAATCGTAAAAAATCTTTCACGGAGATGTTATCGTTAGTAACCCAAGTGGAATGACCTAAAATGTCCTGATATTCGTTAAGCCTATCAGCTATGAGAGCTGCTCTCTCAATAACATTAAGCCGATTCATAGTGGCTTGATTAAGTGTATTTCGTAATGTTAATACTACATCTAAGGCTTCCTCACCCCCATAGATCGCGCGTAACCTAACTTTGAAATCATCCCAGGTAACTGCTTCTTGAAATGAAACACCTCTTAAATACGCACTCGCATCCCCCTTAGAAAAATCTATAAAACTTTTAGCTTCTTGTAATTGTACAAAAGGGTCTACGATTTGTTTGTCATTTAAATGGGCATCGACGGATGAAATCCATGACTCCACATTTTGTGGCAAGAACCCGTTGACCCGACCTTGAAAAGGAAGGATTGCTGACCTGGCATTTACAAGCGTCACAATTGGAGGAGGATTAGTCTGGCCTACACCACTAGGTCCAGGGGAAGGGCTCACAGGGGGAGTCATGACTGCTGTATTTTTTTTCCTATCTCTTCGACCCCTTGCAATTCTATCAAAATATCTATATGAGTACAGACGTCCACTGCGTAAACGCATATGTATGACAAAATTCCCCAAACAATGTTACTAATCCCAAAACATTTCCCGAGAATTTCTGAAAGAAAAAGGAATTAACACAAAGAGAGAAAAGTTCTAAATGAGAATTCGGAGTTAAACACAGTTTCCTTTAACAAAGATTAGCAATTCACTCACCCCAGTAATAATCGACTAACGACTCGTGATAACTACACTTCACTACCCAAACTGGAATGAATTCAAAAATTTGTACTTATCTTATATATGGGTCTGTGTGATGTCGACACGTCCTCTCTCTCTCTCTTGATGTTTTGTTAGCGATGTATCGTTCGAGTTTCTTGTTGAATGTAGTGCTTCCTGGGTATGTTTTGCAATTGTTGAACGCCAGTCCTTGGGTTTCCTAGGATGTTGATTGAAGATTCAGTTGGTATTCATAACATTTGTTAATGTTAACTGTTCCGATGGACTATAATACTTAGTCAAAATTGTAGATTCATGTAGATAATGTTGAGTTCTTGAAGATCTTTCTCTTGTTTTACAGCTTTTATTTTGAAGTCTTGAAGATCTTTCTCTGGTTTTACAGCTTTTATTTTGAAGTCTTGAAGATCTTTCTCTAATTCTTAGAGTTTAACCGCTGCCACCATTTATTGGTGTGCTACTTTTACAAGCACACATTGAGTACGTGTTGTTTCAGATGTGTATAACTGGATAACAGAATACATCGTATTAGCTTTAAAAAGTATTTATTCTCTAAAAACAACAGAGTTAAACATCTCCATCACTGGAGGGAGCTGGGTTGGTCAGATGACCAATTCTGGTGAAGTATAGATATGAACTGACTAACTTATCGATATCACAGATATCGTATGCTTAGTTTATATAAGTTTCGTCACAATCTCGGAAGACACCTGCATCCGGTGACGTCACAAACTTTCACACGCTGAGGCATGTTGTTGACAGTTTAGAAAAAGGTCACATTGTCGAGGCTGCATTGTACGTCCTGTTTATGATTTGAATGACTACAGCAAGTCCCACGGCTAGCACCTTCATCCAACATGACATATTACTTCATGTGTTTTAAACATGTAATATTAACTATTTTAATTATTACAGTAGTAGTACAAGATAGGTGCGCCAAACTAGTTCCATTAATAAAGCAATTTGGATATAGACAGCGAATGGAAAGTTTCAACTTATTTGATTTAAATACTGGATGAGTAAGGGGACAGCTAATAGAGGCCTTCAAAACTTTTAAAGGAATATATGTAGATAGACTATAACAATCTATGCACGCTTTGCATAAATCAGTCCAGGGGTAACGGATACAAACCGAAAAATAAAAAAAAATAAATTCATCACCTCTCAATGTGGTAATTTTTTTGCATAAAAAAGCAAACACGTGGAACAGATTTCCAGCGGATGTAGTGAAGAGTAACACAATAAATGAGTTGAAGAATAAGTTGAAGATCATAAAAACTCTGTAAACGTTTAAACTAAATTGTTCTCCCAGGAGCAAATAGAATGTCCACGGATGGACTAGAAAATCTTTGAGACCCAAAATCATTCTAACACACTCTCTCTCTCTCTCTCTCTCTCTCTCTCTCTCTCTCTCTCTCTCTCTCTCTCTCTCTCTCTCTCTCTCTCTCTTACTTAGCTCAGGTCCTATTCCTTGATTACTAATGCTAAATCCTAGGTAACTTACACATGTCTGCAAAAAAGGACCTTTCTTTGGCTTTAATTTCATCCCATAAGACTTAATGCGCTCTAGCAATGCCTCCAATCCTAATAAGTGTTCGTCAATGGTCTTCAAAAATAATATCATATCATCCAAATAAATGACTAGAAATTTAAAAAACATGTCCCTCAAAATATTCTCCATGCATCGTTGAAAAGTTGCTGGTCTGTTTGTTAGACCCATTGGACACCTGCGATACTGAAAGTGTCCCCATGGTACAGAAACAGCCGTTTTCTCTCTATCTTCTTTCCTTAACAAAACTTGATGATAGCCCTGCGTAAGGTCAAACGGGGAAAAGTATTTGGCCCCTTCCAAAGAATCCAGACACTCCGCTGCTCTAGGAAGAGGAAATGCATCCTTTAAAAGTATTTTCATTCAATTTCCTATAATCAATGCACAACCTTAAGCCTCCCCCATTCTTCCTCACAAGGACTATAGGTGCTGCATAAGGACTTGCACTTTCTTCAATTACACCCCGTTTCTTTAAGTCATCAAGCAACTGTTTGGCCTCAGGGATTGACGTGGGTGCTATTCTTCTATACGGTAATTTGATAGGTTTCCCACAGGACAATCTAATGGAATGTTCTAATCCCTTTATCAAACCTAGGTCCGAATCATTTAGCTCAAAACAGTCCTTATATTTGTAGAGTATCTTATCAAGTCTTAACAAAAACCGATTTATTTAAGTTACTTTCATCGACATTGACTCTCAACTTCCATCTGGGTTTTGAAGTTCTTCCTTTGATAGGTTTTCAGTATTCTTGTTATCATCATCCTCCATAAACTCCCTGAGGCCAAGTTGCACCGTGGCCAATATACTGCCTGATTCAATACTAGCATTTTCTATAGACCAATTAGCAACACAGACATATCCAACATATAGAAAAACTGGGCAAGACCTGAACACCCGGAGGCAACATTTATACTCTCGTGTGCTACTTTCTCTAAAACTACATACTCCTTTGGCACTTCCTTTAGGCTATCAATGTATACCTTAATTAGTTTCCTGCTACCTGATGGAACATTTCTATTCTGTTGTCTTAAGCAGCTAGCATATCCTAAATCCTCCCTCTGCTAAACCTGCATAGTTTGACCAACTAGTCTCATACAGGAATCCAAAACTTGACCATATTCAGCTTTTAATCCCTCTTTCTCTGATGCCATCACGTTAAAATTTTTGGTGACTCCCCATTTTTCGAATGGCAAAGACAAAACATTCATGCCCACAAGGCACTCTTGGTCAGTGTTCTTGCCAAGACCATTCCTTCCTTTCTCAGCTCTCTTGCCATAGAACACACAACTGTTCTGTTCCATTCCACTTACTTCCACATCAACAATGACATGACCTATTATATTAATTTCATTACCACTCAGGTCACATATGTACTCACTACTATTATACAATGTCACCCCTTTTGGTTTTAGATTCCCCAAATACCAATTTTCCGACAACAAACTACAGTTTGCCCCAGAATCCATAAGTCCCACAGCTTTCTTTCCCTCTATGCTGAATGTCAGTTTCATAGTGTCTCCTTTCTTATTTAAACATTCACTTGACCGGACGTTCAAGTTTTCCTGGGCATTATCCCCGGCCTGCAATGACATCTCCCTCACAACCTTGTCTCCTCTTGCATTATTTAACCCTCTGTTCTTACTAGAGTATAGATTACACTTATAAAATGGAGGACCATCTTCCCCACAAGACCAACAAGTGCCCGTAAACTGATTTTCCAAAACATGTTTATTTTGCGTTCTGTTTTTACCTAGCCTTCCCTTATACTGGTGTTCTTCCCCTTGATCCTGCACTATATTGTCTCTAGAAAACCCTGTATTTTTGCACTGGTATGATACATGACCCTGATCCCCACAGGTCCAACACTTAATTACTTTATCATCTCTCCCCCTGCTATTCAAGTGGCTGTCAGAAACATTACCAAATCCTTTCATAACCTTCATTCTATCTTGCACAAATCTACCAGCATCTTCTAATTGGTCTATGACTCCGTTTTCAATCATATCCTTTAGATCACAGGCAATTTTCCTGTCCCTCAAACCTTTTTCAAAAATCATACATTTAATGGTTTCCCTCTCTTTAGAGCAGGCTGCTTTGCCCTCGGCTTCTTCTTCCAAGTCAATTATTCTGTCTAAATACTCCCAAACACCGTCTTGTATTCCCTGTTGTGCACACCACAGTTCTTTCCTTCTCTCTAGGTCATTTTTATTATCTGCATACGCTTCTAGTAGCTTAGTCTCCATTTCCTCCAACGTTTTCGGCTTAGCATGGCGTATTCTTGTGCTAGCAGGCTCTATCAAACTAACTTTAACACAGTCTACGGCATCAGTGCCTGCTAGGTGAAGCTGATTGATACATAATTTTGCCTGTTCAAACCATCTCTTGATTTACTTCCTACCACTGTTCCTCCCACTCATTTTCTCGAGCTGTGGAGGTTTTTTTTACTATTGACAGAGCATTATTACATGCGTAATTACAGGCCCCTCTCCTACACACCCTATCCAACTCATCTTCTATCAAGGCGAATCTGTTTTGCCACCAACGACTCAATCTATCCAACCTATCTTCCCATTCTTTGTTATTATTTGCTAAAAGACGACCCAGCTCCTTAGCAACATCCCTTTTAAAAAGTGGCTTCTGGTATTCCACAGTGAAATCTTCTACACTATCTCCAGCCTTTTTAACCCTTAAATTGGTTTTCTTAATTCATTCACCAAAATTTTCTGGTTCTCTTTTAATGCATTTATTAACTCCCCTACTCTGCTAAAAGAATTCCCGTTTTCGCAGTGGTTAAAATCCACTACTTTCAGAATATTCACGACTTTTGACCACACATTTACAACGTCCTTTTCCCACTTTATCAACAAAAGTACCTGCTCCAAAATCTAAATTCTTGCAACCCCCTCCATTATTGTCATTCCTCACTACGATACTCAATTCTTCAATAACAAGATCCTTATCCCAACCCACACCACGTATTTCTGCTAACAAATCTTGATCACTACCACGTTCCATCATTTCATCATCACCTGCGCCTGTCTCTATTCCAATAATATGGTAAAAAACGTCACTTTCATCACTTACACTGCCTTGCCCCACTTTATTCCCACTGGCACTGTACATAATTACAACAAATCGCTACCTCATTGCAAGAGGGTCGTAACTCCAAATTCCTGATTTTTCAAGAGACGCATTTGAAAGTTGTTAAGTCCTATGAATTTGATCATGTTTCACAAAACTTCTTAGTGCCATCTCTCGGCCGCTAATTCACCTAGATTTACGACTCTTTTACCAAAAGATGCAGAATCAATTCGGCAATCTTGTACACCATATAACTCAAAACTAGCAAACTTGGAGTTACGACCCTCTTGCAATGAGGTAGCGAAATGTCCTACCTTGCAATTACACTATAATCCAGTAGTAAATATTCCCAAGAACGTGCTGGTAACCCACTGCTTTGAAGCTTGCCGTGGTGAACGCTCTGCTACCAAATATAGCAATCCAAAGAAGATACAACTCACAGCAGCATTTCTTCTTTCATTTTATTGTACATGTAGACAAAACCTTCAACCCTACAAGCAGAAACAAATGCTCAATCAGAAAATATTACCAGTAACTAACATATTTGAAAACACAATTAACAAACAAATAACATTAGTTACGTTACAGTAACAAACAATTACCGGCAAACAAACAAGATTAGTTACACAAACAATTAACTGACAAATAACAACATACCAGTTATGTTACAGAGTATGTTCAGCGTATATGTAAGCCTATGTTGTACAGTAGCAATAGAATGAGCCTACTCAAAG
>NC_090729.1:80932501-80985001 GCF_036898095.1 Palaemon carinicauda
GTGAAGTATATTTGTAATGTTACATGGTTAACTTCGGGTGAGCTAAATACGTAAGTTTATCAGTTACTTTATGTAATTTCTTTAACAAGTGTCAAGACTAATTAATTGCGTAAAATTTAATTTCCAATGAAAAGAGTGAGTATATATTTTTATAAGTATTTAATTCTTAGTCTAAGACTTTTATACAGATTTATTATTTTGAGTCAAGGGATTATTTAATTTTCAAAATGTAATTATTTCTTTTGTCTTACTTTAAGATTTTATTCAGATTTAATATTTCTAGTCAAGTGATTATATAATTTTCAAAAAGTAAAATTTTTGTCTTAATCTAAGTTTAGTTCAGACGTAATATTTTAAGTGATTTATTTTTCTTTGTCTTAGGGTATTTCAAAGTGTTGTAAATTTTAAGGAATATATTTATTTCTATAAGGTGTATTATTTCAATCAACAGTGTTTATTTCATACTCGCTCGTATCCGGTTAATGAATCGAATTAAGAAGTCGTTTGAATAGATCGTAATAATAATTACCCAGTGTTGTTTTAAGTGCACTTAAAAGACCTTCTTTTGGCCCTGCCTGTATAAGGACGTGAGCCAGTTTTGCCATGCATGTCACGTTTGTTAGATGGCTGGAAAGCCAAACGAGTACTTTAAGAAAGCTCCCTTACACCCGATAGACGTGCGAATAGAACCCTTCAACAAGGTAAAGATCGACATTGTGGGACCTTTACCAAAGACAAAAAAGGATCACAAATATATGTTAACCTTGATGTGTCCAGTGACGAGATACCTAGAAGCCCTAACCATCAGGAATATCATTGCCTAAAAATTGCTGAGAAGTTAATAGAATTTTTCACTAACTTTGGTACTCTGGGAATCATTCAAAGTGACTGAGGAACGAATTTCACGTCAAAACTGTTTAAGAACGTAAGGAAACTGTTGGATGTGAAACAACAATCATCAGCTGCTTATCATCTGGAGACCCAAGGTGCATTAGGGAGGTTTCATCAAACTTTGAAAAGTATGTTGACAAAGTTTTGCAATGAAACGGGTAATGAATGGAACATCGGACTACCACTGAGGTTGTTTGAGGTACGCAAAGTTTAGCAAGAAAGCATGGGATGTAGCCCGAATGAAATGTTGTTTTGACGAGAAGTACGTGGACCAATAAAAAGGATCAGCGAGATAAGGATGAGCAAAGAAAAGGTTTGGTAAGAAGAGTACGAACAAACAGGTAATGGTAGGACATCAGGTATTGGTCAATTCATCAAAAAGGAGACTCCCTCTTGTCAACGAGTTTCAAGAACCATTCTGTAGTTTTAAGAAGAGCAGTGACAGGACCTGCATTATCGAGATATCAGGAAAAGGGAAAGTCTGAGGAAAACCATACTAACCTCGAAACCAATACTTCAAGCACCGGATTTGAACGAGAAAATCCTTATCCAAATTGATTCCTTGGATAACAAGATTGGAGCTGTCTTATTGCAAGAAGATAAGGAAGGAATTCTTCATCCTGTTTTTTTATGTCGTAGAAGATGAAGAAGTAGACATGAGCCTACTCAACAGATGAAAAGGATCTCCTAGCGTTAGTCACAGCGATAAGGAAGGTTGGAATTTACATAAATCAACCACAGAATGAGATTACAGTGTACTCGGTTCATTATCCTTCAACTTTTGTTACTAAAATGAAAAATAATAATCAATGGTTAACTGGGTGGTCATTATGTTTGCAAGTGTATTGTATTAATGTAAAACATATATCAGGTAAAGATAACGTGGTTGCAGATTATTTATCTTGGGTTAAATCGATGGATTCAGGCCAGGAATAAATAATCTTTGTTTAAGGGGAGCTATCTTACAAAGCTGGTCCAGCGTAGAGTAGATAACTTGTTCAGGTATTTTATTTATGTTTCCATATGTGTATTGAAGAGGTGGATAGCCAGCTTTTAAGATGAGTTCTTCTCATGTAGGTATAAGTTTGTTATGTAAATTATGTAAGACTTTCGTCGTTAGTTTATTTGTATTTTTCATTCGTGTCAGTATATGTAAATTCACGTTATTTTTATGAAATAACTTTTTATTTCACTTAATTTGTTACAAAGTCTTATGTAACTGTTTAAGAGTGTTTTATGATCCATACGAGATATGAACAGGGCTTATGGAAATCTCTTTCTATATTTCTATGAGGTATTGCATTATATTTGTGAGAAAATAGGCAATTCTTATGTTTATCATGTGTTTTGGAAGCTTTTAGAAAAGCCCCGCGTTAAATTTTATAATTTTTTTTTTTTAATTCTGAGGACAAAGATGAGCGGAGCTAGCTTAGAGAGGGTCGTCTCATTGTTGTGTTGGTGTGCGTATGAGAGAATAAATTTTGGCCAATCTCCCAAGCTTCCAGATCCTGGACCTAGAATCTTCTGGAAGAAGGTAATTCATATATTTGCTCCCCCAGGGTTACGTGGGACAAAAGAGAATCCACTGTCCTGTGAAAGAGCCAAAAGTATCCCCTGTCTCTCTCCATATGCCTATAGTGTGTCTTCTCCTAAGAGATTTTGTGCCCCACCATATATCATGTAAATATTACCAGAAATTTTAAATCTATTATGTTGTGGTGAGTGTTGGTATTGTGAACGTTTTAAACTGGCCCTGTGCAAGTGGAAAACATGCAGTATATTTGTAATGTTACCTGGTTAACTTTGTGTAAGCTAAATACATAAGTTCATCTGGTACTTCGTGTAATTTTTTTAATAAGTGTCAGGACTTATTAATTGTGAAGAATTCAATTTCAAGAGAAATAAGGGATTGTTTAATTTTCCTAAGTATTTATTTGTTAGTCTAAGGCTTTTATGCAGATTTAGTATTTTGAATTAAGTGATTATATAATTTTCAAAACATATTTTTTTCTTTTGTCTTAGTCTAAGGTTTTATTCAGATTTAATATTTTAAATCAAGTTATTATATAATTTTCAGAGTATGAAATTTTTGTTTTAATGTAATTTTTGTTCAGACGTAATATTTCAAGTGATTTATTTTTCTTTATTTTAGATTATTTAAAAGTTCTGTAATTTTTATAGAACATATTTATTTTTGTAGAGTCTATTATTTCAATCACCAGTGTTTATTTCATATTTGTTTGTATACTGTTAATAAATCAAAGTAAGAAGTCGTTTGAATGGATCGTAATAATAATTACCCAGTGTATACCTACTCCCTTGTGTTCCGGTGTCATATACACTTTTCAATGAGCACTCTGTAATGAGAGCTACACTGTAAGCACATCTAGACAGCTTTAGTGTAGGATTTCGGAGCATATGGGGAGATTGGTACAAACCAATATACCATTAAATAAGAAACTAATTTAAGCTATCTATGACCCCATATTTAAATCTGGACATGACATTTCTAAGGAAAATTGCAAAATTACACACAGACATAGTAGCATCAGACAACTGAGAATCTTGGAGTCTTTAAACATTTTTAATACAAACCCAGCTTGTATGAGGGCTTACCTTTTCAGTTGCTGGTAATTCTTTGATCCGTTTTCTGGTCTGTGGGTTGCTGCTCTGGATGGGTGGCCATCGTCTCCAGTAGGTGACTAGGTATGTTAGTTATTGAGTCTTTTATATAGTATATAGTTATATATGTAATATGTTTTTTTATGGTTTTATGTTCCTTGATTGGTTTGATTTTAGAGCTAGTTGGGGAGTTCTTGGAAGTATATCTTCCAAATTTGGTACTTATGATGATTTTTATTAATATTATTAATTGTATATAGTAATAATAGCAGATAGGTTGAAGATGACAGAAGTTATGTTGAAAGCTACCAGTAAAGAATGTTATGACAGCATTGATAATTTTAATTCTACTGATATATATATATATATATATATATATATATATATATATATATATATATATATATATATATATATATATATATATATGTATATATATATATATATATATATATATATATATATATATATATATATATATATATATATATATATATATATATATATATATATATATATATAAATATATATATATATATATATATATATATATATTATATATATATATATATATATATATATATATATATATATATATATTATATAATATATATATATATATATATATATATATTATATATATATATATATATATATATATATATACCAAGGCACTTCCCCCAATTTTAGAGGGTAGCCGACATCAAACAAATGAAACAAAAAAGGGGACGTCTCCTTTCTATGTTCCTCCCAGCCTGACAAGGTGGCACAGCCCACCCTCCCACATTATTCACCATCGATGAAGCTTCATAATGCTGACTCCCCTATTGCTGCTACCTCCGCGGTCATCGAAGGCACCGGAGAAAGCAGCAGGGCCTACCGGAATGCGTCACAATCGCTCGCCATTCATTCCTATTTTTAGCACGCTCTCTTGCCTCTCTCACATCTATCCTCCTATCACCCAGAGCTTCCTTCACTCTATCCATCCACCCAAACCTTGGCCTTCCTCTTGTACTTCTCCCATCAACTCTTGCATTCATCACCTTCTTTAGCAGACAGCCATTTTCCATTCTCTCAACATGGCCAAACCACCTCAACACATTCATATCCACTCTAGCCGCTAACTCATTTCTTACACCCGTTCTCACACTCACCACTTCGTTCCTAACCCTATCTACTCGAGATACACCAGCCATACTCCTCAGACACTTCATCTCAAACACATTCAATTTCTCTATCTCTGCCACTTTCATTCCCCACAACTCCAATCCGTACATCACAATTGGTACAATCACTTTCTCATACAGAACTGTCTTTACATTCATGCCTAACCCTCTATTTTCTACTACTCCCTTAACTGCCCCCAACATTTTGCATCCTTCTTTCACTCTTTGATGTACATCTGCTTCCACTCCACCATTTGCTGCAACAACAGACCCCAAGTACTTAAACTGATCCACCTCCTCAAGTAACTCTCCATTCAACATGACATTCAATCTCGCACCACCTTCCCTTCTAGTACATCTCATAAACTCACTCTCACCCACATTAACTCCCAACTTCCTTCTCTCACACACCCTTCCAAATTCTGTCACTAACTGGCCAAGCTTCTCTTCCGCGTCTGCAACCAGTTCAGTATCATCCACAAACAACAACTTATTTACCTTCCATTCATGGTCATTCTCGTCTACCAGTTTCAATCCTCGTCCAAGAACTCGAGCATTCACCTCTCTCACCATTCCATCAACATGCAAATTAAACAACCACACTGATATCACACATCCCTGTCTCAGTCCCACTCTCACCGGAAACCAATCGCTCACTTCATTTCCTATCCTAACACATGCTTTACTACCTTTGTAGAATCTTTTCAATACTTGCAACAACCTTCCACTAACTCCATAAAACCTCATCACATTCCACATTGCTTCCCTATCAACTCTATCATAGGCTTTCTCCAGATCCATAAATGCAACATACACATACTTACCTTTGCTAAATATTTCTCGCATATCTGCCTAACTGTAAAAATCTGATTTATACAACCCCTACCTCTTCTAAAACCACCCTGTACTTCTCAGATTGCATTCTCTGTTTTATCCTTAATCCTATTAATCATTACTCTACCATACACTTTTCCAACTACACTCAACAATATATGCCCCTTGAATTACAACACTCATGCACATCTCCCTTACCCTTGTATAGTGGTACAATACACATACAAACCCAATGACAAAAAAAAAAAAAAAAAAAAACACATATTAAACTATCTCACCAACCATTCAAATACAATCACACCCCATTCCTTCAATATCTCAGCTCTCACACCATCCATACCAGATGCTTTTCCTACTCTCGTTTCATCTAGTGCTCTCCTCACTTCCTCTCTTGTAATCTCTCTCTCATTCTCATCTCCCATCACCGTCACCTCAACACCTGCAACAGCAATTATATTTGCCTCCCTATTATACTCAACATTCAGTATGAATGAGTAGAATGTATATGAGTAGAATAATTCCTTACAGTAAATATGAATATAATGTATGTTAATAAAAACCTACATGAGTAATTGCCTTTGAATGATAATTCTTATGAAGAATGAATTACTAAATCCAATCTTTTCTGAGGTAAAAGACAAAGAGGTAGATTTACGGCAAAATAATGGGGGCCTATAACCCTACTCCCTTGGTCCTTCACCCCTGTATTACTTTTAGGTGTTTATATGACGTTAGTCAGTCACTAGTCAGAAACGAGGGTAATCAAGCGTGCAATCAGCACTATTCTACAATGTAGTGTACTACAATAAAACATATAAAACTACAACGATTTCTTATTCACGTTCACCAAGAAATCAGTCATCTGAGATATAAGATACAGAATATCACAATATCAATTTAATATCATTGCAGGTAAGCACAGCAGAACACGGTCCAATAGCCCCAACATTACAGTAGGCAATAAAACTGATGCAACAAATTTCAAAATTTATCGTATGTGCTTCGTTAGATACTCTTGGGGTTACCAGTTAGTATATTTTATTCCAATTATTGTCATCCTTTTTATCTGATATTATGTATCATTGCTTAAATGTAGTTACAGAATGAACTTCCTCAGTGAATGATTAATGCTAATTCAATATTTTTTTTTCTTTTTTTTTTAATAAGATTTTTTTTTTTTTTTCTGTAGAAACATCTGCGGTGGCTATACGTGTATTAACGAGAGTTCAACATTGAATGGCAGCAGGAAGGACTGTACATAAGCATTGACCTAATGTAATTTGTAAATTAATTTACTTCGAAAGTTATTATGATTTCTTTTGATAAAATACAAAGAAATTAAGCATTTGAATAACTAAAAATAAATTAAAAACAAGTTGTTGTAAAAAAATAAACAACAAATCCAAGTTATATGTGCGTTAGGCCTATAGCAATATTCAAGGAAATATATTTCCTGCTTGTCATTAAAATGACGTTATTTGGATATGTGTATAGTTGTAAACTGGATTTTCCAGTATTTATGATTCATAATCATAAACTTCATAAGTAAGTACATGGTTTACCATAAAATTTCAGCAGAGAAAATTACTTATATAGACTGGGTTACAACATTAATTCCTATTGTGAAGGAAATGGCAAGGCTAGGTTATGTGAAGATGACAAGTTACCATTAAATCCACAGCTTTGTCTATCTCAACATCCATTGCCAAATCCTAAAGACATGTTTAAAACTATGTCAGGATGAACTGTATTTTAAAAAATGAATCTTAAGCAGGTATTTCAACAGCTTCCTTTGGATGATAAGTAGAAAAATTTGGATACAGTGAGTATATCTTTAGTTGTGTATCAACCAAAGATATTAATCTGGGGAAAAACTATAGTTAAAAGTTTTGCAGATACGTCAGGAGTATTCATATTCATTGGTGACATTTTGGTCCCCGATAAAGATAAAAGAGAACATAAAAAAAGATTATGAGCAGTTCTCATGAAATTAAAGGGAAATAATATCAACGCAAATGAGAGCAAGTTTGCCTTAGGAGTTGATTTACTGGAATACTTATATTTTGTTATCAATAGAAAATATTTTCATAGAACTAAGGAGAAAATCAAAGCAGTACAACTAACTTAAGTACCAGGTAACAGATGGGAGTGGGAGGGAGATTTTTAAGTAATAGCTCACAAAAATTTTTTGTTGATTAGCACCATAGTGAGTGTAGGAATGGGATATCTGATGATCCTCAGGGTAGTGTTCTTTGCCCATTACTTTACATATTATATACACATGACATGTGGATTGACCTGGAAAATAAACTCGTTGGCTATGCAGATGATGCTACTCTCTTTGCATTAATTCCATCTCCTGGATATAGATATGGGGTTGCTGAATCCCATAATAGATATATAGCTAAATTTATTGCATGGTGTGAATTATTGGGCATGAAGTTGAATCCCTATAGAATTCAAATATGATTGTATGTAGGTCAATAACAGTTGCTCCTTAACATCCAGATCTTAGGATTGATAATGTTTCTTTAGCTCTGTATGAGACTTTTAAAACTTTAGGTGTGATTTTTGACAGCACATTTACTTTTGAGAAACATATTAGGTCGGTGTCTTCTTCAATTGCACAAAAAATTGTCATACTGAGAGAGTCTTGTAAGATTTTCAGTGATCAATCTATTCTGAAGAAGCGTTTTAATTCTTTCATTCTACCTGGTTTCGAGTATTGTTCTCTTGTTTGGTCTTCAGCTGATGACTCTCATCTTAATTTGTTGGACAGGAACTTACGGTCTATTATATTCCTTATTCCTGATCTAGATATTAATATCTGTCTCCGTCGTGCAATTAGCTTTTTATGCATGTTGCATAGGATTTTTCATAATTCTGACAGTACCATCCTGTCCGTAATACTTGGCGTGCAGTTAATTCAAATAACCAGGCTCAATACTACAGAGTATCCTCCTTTTCCAACTAAAGTTGTACAATTGGCTTCATTAATTCCGGTACACTTCCCAGGAAGAAAAGTATACCATTGCTGTTAAGCAAATGACAATGTTAATTAAAAAAGAAATAGAAGTGTACTGGAATTGATGGAGCCAACTATACTAAAGCTAATAATAATAATAATAATAATAATAATAATAATAATAATAAGCAGAAAAAAAGAACAACAACAACAACAACAGTTTCTTTTTTTGCTGAACAGCGTTAACTGCTACAAGATGTTTTCTTAGCTTCCAGGGAAGTGTACTGGAATTGATGGAGACAACTGTACTAAAGCTAATAATAATTATAATAATAATAATAATAATGATAATGAAAATAATAAGCAGAAAAAAAGAACAACAACAACCACAACAACAACAACAACAGTTTCTTTTTTGCTGAACAGCGTTAACTGCTACAAGATGTTTTCTTACCTTCCAGGGAAGTGTACTGGAATTGATGGAGCCAACTGTACTAAAGCTAATAATGATAATAACAATAATAATAATAATAATAATAATAATAATAATAATAATAATAATAATAATGATAAGCAGAAAAAAGAACAACAACAACAACAACAACAACAACAACAACAATAATAATAATAATAATAATAATAATAATAATAATAATTCTTAGGATTAGCAAAACTTTATGAGAATTCCATTCAGATTTTACCTATAATTTCACATCCATTGTATAAATGGTTGAATAAGGTTGCAGAGTGAAATTGGACTAAAGATTGTCAAGGTCATTCCTAGTTCATTATCAAATCGATTTATCAGCCAAATTGGACATATCGAACATTTTTTTTTTTTTTTTTTTTCCAGTGCTTGCACATGTATTGCCATGCGAAAAAGTCACATTCCTTTCTACAGTGTTCATCAAGCCCAGGTAGAAAATACTCTTAAAGAGAAAAGGAACGTTTAGCTTTATTTTATGAAGTGAAGAAACTTCATATGTATCTTTTTGGTTTAAAGAAGTTCCATTTTGTATCCAAAACATAAGCCTTACATCCCAGGGAAAGTTTACCTACGTTAGTAACCGCAAGATTACAACGTTGTACTATTACAATAGCTGCTTATTATCATAACATTGAGTATAGACCTACATCAAAGATGGATAATTCAGATGCTTTATCCAGATTTACAGTTGAAAGGCCTCGAGTAAAATATGATACCACTATTCTTTAAGTTTTAGTATATGATTTACCAATTACAACAAAAGGATATTGCTCAATGTACAAAGAAAGACCCGCACTGTTGAGAAAAAAACCATGTTTTAATAGAAATTTTCGTAAAGATATACTGTTCACAGCTTTGTAATTATCTTTTACAGGTTGGTGACTGTAATATCACTCAAGTCAATATATCCCTTTTTAAAACGATAAATGCCTTGCAACATTTATTCAAGGATTTTTACCGTTTTTTTTTTTTTTTACGGCAAATTTTCAACAGTGCAGTTTTTCCGTAAGTGTTAGAAACTTTTGTCACATCAAGGGGACTTATGTGTAAAAGAGGAATTCTCGAAACCATATAAAGTTATCTGGAATAAGTTGAGTGTAACAAAAGGGGAGAAAAACTTTGGCGTTAGTGGTGCGCCCTATATTCTGATCTCGAGGGATACCTGTACAACTAGAGAACTAGAAAGTGTAGTGGGGAATTTGCGTTTATTAACTGACTTGTCCAGTATACTAATAAGAAGTTGTATGAGTTGCCTGTGGAATACAGTAAGGCATATGTTAAAGTGACTCGAAAAAAGATGCTAGAGCATTTGAAGTCGACAGTGTGCGGTAAACTCATGCTTTTGGCAATGAAGAGTATGTACAAATGAACAAAAAACATCTCAAAGTCTGCTACTGCGGAATCCTCAGATGGAATGTAACAATGGGTACCGATGAGTTGTTTGTTATTTGCAATTTATTTAATTAAAATGATAAAGATAATCTAAGAAAGAATAGGTGCATAAGGTTTTTTTGGAGGGAGGATTACACGTCTTACTTCTGATGGAGGACCCGGTTATAGCCACAACATATCGAAAAATGTATATGAAAAAGTTTGAGGTACTATTAGGCTATGGTAAAGAGTATGGCATGGGGGTCAACTCATTTTGTTATTAATGGAGATAAAAAGGATAAAGAGTCATTCCGATGTGGTAACATAAAAGTTGAATATTGCTCTCAATACTTGTATCTGGGGGCTTGGTTATTTTAGATGATGCAAATATGAAATATATACTTGATGCACATGATAAGTCACCATATTCGTTAGTTAACAAGTTTGCCATATTTTGTGCTGTAAACACCACCATACCATTTTGCTTTAAATTGAAAGTATTACATGCAGCTGTGATGTCATCCCTGTTATACAGGTCTGAAATTTGATTGACGTCAAATGTTGGAGGCATAAAAACGACTTGCATTAAACTAGTAAGAATACTACTTGTTGGAAACAACATATCGCTACCTCTATGCTTTGTTGAGACAGGTCTTAACAATGTACAACGTGAAATTAAAAAAAAAAAAGAAAAAAAAAAGGAAAAATTTTCTACCATCTAAATTAGATAATGTAAATTTGGAAGAACCCGTGCATTTTGTATTTAATATGTGTAGGAGTAACAGTGCACCAGGTTACAAATTTTTAGGGAGATGTATAAGGAAAGAGAATAACGGGCAGTCATTATAAAATAGTCGGGCATTAATGACACACAAACCTTTAAACGCTATGAAGTATATTACATATAAATAGAAACTTAACAAGGGACTATTACACCACATTGTATAAAGGAGAAATGTATATTCCTGATTACAAGCGACGAGCTTCAACAAAGATATGACTGATGACACATAGTTTGAACATTGAATTAAGAAGGTGGAGTAGGATCCATTGTCAGTTACGTATTTGTGTATGTACGGAAAATCAGGTATAAGATGAGGGACATTGTCCTCTTAGTGCACACATTCGTGCGAAATATCCTAACATTGATACTTAGAATTTGTAAACTTGTTGAATGCAGGTAACCCAATATATCTCTGTAATTGTGTATATGAAATCCTGGATTGCTACATGAACAAAGTTTAAAAAACAGATTTGGAATGTTATTATTACATTATTAATTAAAAAAATTTTCTTGTTTACATATTTTTTTGTGAATATTATATATTTGTTAAAGAAAATGCGTCTTGTGCAAGATTATTGTAGACAATTTATATAGTAAATGATGTATCTATACCTTTGTAAGCTTTGTAATATTAAAACAATAAAGTAATAATAATATTAGGGGAGGTTCAAGAGTAGTTATTCACCGTTCACTTATAGCCAAGTTGAAACACAGCGTAACAGTCAAGTTGGGTAAATATGCATATATATATATATATATATATATATATATATATATATATATATATATATATATATATATATATGTATATATATATATATATATATATATATATATATATATATATATATATATATATATATATATGTATATATATATATATATATATATATATATATATATATATATATATATATATATATATTTGCTAGACATGATAGAATAGAGTATCTAGTTTGAGAATCGGATAGGTACCACTTTGGCAACCTTGGGCCATTTTTCTTATTGACGTCATGAGCCACACCCACTTTTTTAACATAGCTATCCTGTTTGTGGAATATACATATCATGTTTGGTATCAAATTAAAGCTTATGGAAAATGGAGTGTAAATATAAAGATTAAAAGAGATAAAACAAAAGTAGAGGTCACCTATAGGTTAAGGTCATAAAAGGTCAATTAAGGTCGTGAATTTAATAGGACTTTAAATGAAACGTGTAGCATATCATGCATGATATCAATTTGAATCATTTTATTGTATGAAATAAAGCTACACAGTTGTCACTTTGCTACAAAAATAGAGCACTTCATGAAGGTTGAGGTCATACAAGGGTCAAAGACGTAAAATGTAAATAATGTACTACATATAAGTTCCGGTATAAGATGACAATTCAACATATAGCCATCTATAATATGGCTTGTAAATCACAAGTTCACATCTTTTGAGACAAGTATCCAACATATACAACAAATTAAACATCTTACCGCATGTCTTAATATTTTCTTGTCTCCACTACCCTTTGTTCTTCAATTTCTTTTCTTCTAGAGGCTCATCCAATCAATCTTCCTCACCAGTCTCTTTTGCATGTTCAGTTTTCTTTGAATGCACATTTGCACAGTGTTCTTTCGCTTCACACTTGCAAAATGAAATACATGATACGCAAGATGACAGGCAACTACAATTAGGCCTAGAACACGGTGGCACCGACTTGCATCCACAAGCTACAAGTTCTAATAATTCCTAGGTAGCAAGCATTGGGACATGAAAAGATACAGGATGTCGTCTTTTATTTTCTATCCAAACATAGAAAGATTAGATGCAAGGGGGTCATTCTGATCAGCTGCTCTCTAGTTTAGCACTTGAAGAAGAGCAAGTTTCATATGTTCTATTGCTGTCTTATCAGTAAGAGGTAGGCAATTGATCTGTGGAGGGACTTCCTCTTTGCTAAATAATGTGAATATCAAATAGTTGATATGTTTAGTTATTTCTTTGCGGTACAAATACGAGAGAAATTCTATTCCAGCTTTCATCCAGTCCACTTCCTCTGCAACAGGTTCAGGCTCTGTAAACACTTGTAGATTAAGATGTAATTCGAGCAGCAACTTAAGAACAGAAATCTTCCCCTTCCCAAATGGATACGATACGGTATAGCAACCTGATAGGGCCTGCACAGCCAATCGGTCCAAACATTTCTCTCCTAATTTCAAAATCTTACCTTTAATGACAATTACTTTTCCATCATATTTTCTCATTGAAACTTGTGCAGCAGGCTTGTAAACCCCAAAGAAAAAAAAGATAGTACAAAAATGTCTGCGTCATCAGCGAGAATTTGTATGTGCTTTCATTACTGTGACAGCTTCGAAAGATTACTGAGGATTTTCTCGCCAGCCACTTCATGATGATACTCACAATCATCTCCGAAAAGCTGCAGTTGAGGAATAGTACTGTTGGCATCGTGCATATATTGAATCAATGTGATGTTTTCACATAACTTCTTGTGATGAGATCCTTAGCTGATAGGCCCTAGTGTTGTATTGCTGTTCAACACATACTAATGGGATTTAATTACCCTTAGCCCGCCTCTAACATTCCTGTGATTTGATTGAATGTTTATCATACCGATCAAATATGATGTATGTGGTATATGGTCTTTCAAATAAGCTCACAAAGTTTTCTGCAATCTTCTTCAAAGTTGATTTTCTTGACCATAATGTGTGATAGATAGATTCATTTCCATACATCAGCTCTGCATCTATAGGGTCAAAATGCATTTCGTATATGTTGTATATTATAAATTTAATAATTTTCTGACTTATAATAATTATTACCTGTTCTACTAACACATTTGAGTGACAATTCCTTAAAAGGCAACACCAAGGCGTAACATGTAATTTGATTAATATATACTGTGACTAACTGATGTGCACTGAGAAATGTCTATAACAATAACTGGAAAGATACATAAAAGTAACTTACATTTGCTCTCCTATCCACAATTACCTCAATGAATTCCGTGTTTATATATCGTTAACTTAGTTATATTTGTCAATTTATTTTACCCTTTTCTGACCTTAAATGACCTTTAAATAACCTGCATCTGTTTCCATGACTTGTGATCAACATATTTGCATTCAAGCTCTCATGATATACTTATATCACAAACTAAATTGTTTCTAAAACCAGAGAGAGGGTCGTGGCTCATTACACCAATAGAAATACCCCCAATGAAAGAATGAATGAATGATTTGAATTTCTCTGGCATCCTGACATAGGGTGCAAAGGTGAAACCCGTCATATTCTTAAGGTACCCATCTTCACCTACAAAACAGAGCAAAAAAATAAAAAATAAAAAAATATGAACAAATACCCAGCTTTTTTATTTAAAACATTACATGCGCCGCTTTTTATATTGTATCTCCTGTATAAAATTCCTGCGAGACATCGACAAGGAGATGGAGCTGGGGGGAGAGTGACTGCTCCCTGCACTCTAGTTTTGGGGTGTTTGAATGTGCGTGGATGTAGTGCGATAGAGATTAAAAGATGTGAGATTGGAAGTATGTTTAGAAGTAGAAGGATGGATGTATTGGCCTTGTGTGAGACAAAGATGAAAGGAAAAGGTGAAGTGATGTTTGGTGAAATGTCTGGTAGAGTGTCTGGGATTGAAAGGGGAAGAGCGAGAGAGGGTGTGGCGTTATTGCTGAGTGAATGGATGACAGGTAAAGTAGTGGAATGGAAGGAGATATCATCTAGGTTAATGTGGGTAAGGGTTAGGTTGGGTAGGGAATGTTGGGCGTTTGTCAGTGCGTATGGGCCAGGTAGTGAGAAAAGTGAAGAAGAGCGGAATGAGTTCTGGAATGAATTAACTAGGTGTGTAGAAGGACTGGGTAGAAGGAATTATGTAGTTGTTATGGGTGACTTAAATGCTAGAGTGGGCGCTGGAGAGGTAGAAGGTGTCATTGGGAAGTATGGCGTACCAGGTGAAAATGAGAGTGGTGAGAGACTGGTAGACATGTGTGTTGAACAAGAGATGGTAATAAGTGCTAGCTTCTTTAAAAAGAAAGATAAAAATAAGTATACATGGGTAAGAGTGGCAAATGGAAGAGTAATAGAAAGGGCATTAATGGATTATGTGTTGATAACTAAAAGATTGAAAGACGTGCACGTGTTTAGGGGTATGGCTAACGGTATGTCTGATCATTTTTTGGTGGAAGGAAAATTAGTTGTAGCAAAAGAGTGGGGGAATAGAGTAGGTGGATGTAAAAGGGAGGTAGTGAGGATTGAAGAGCTAATAAAACCGGGGGTAAGAAGTAAATATCAGGAAAGGTTGAAAATGGCATATGACGAGGTGAGAGTAAGAGAAACTGGTAATTTAGAGAAGGAGTGGAAGTTAGTAAAAGAAAATTTTGTTGGGATTGCAAGTGATGTATGTGGCAAGAAGGTTGTTGGAGGCAGCATGAGGAAGGGCAGTGAATGGTGGAATGAAGGAGTGAAGGCAAAAGTGGAAGAGAAAAAGAGAGCTTTTGAAGAATGGCTGCAGAGTAATAGTATAGAGAAGTATGAAAAATATAGAGAGAAAAATGTGGAAGTAAAGCGCAAGGTACGTGAGGCAAAGAGGGCAGCTGACCTGAGGTGGGGTCAGGGATTGGGTCAGTCATATGAAGAGAATAAGAAGAAGTTTTGGAAAGAAGTGAAGAGAGTAAGGAAGGCTGGCGCAAGAATTGAAGAGACAGTGAAAGATGGAAATGTAAGGTTGTTAAAAGGAGAGGAAGCAAGGAAAAGGTGGGCGGAATATTTTGAAAGTTTGCTGAATGTTGACGATAATAGGGAGGCAGATATAATTGCTGTTCCAGGTGTAGAGGTGCCAGTGATGGGAGATGAGAATGAGAGAGAGATTACAATAGATGAAGTGAGGAGAGCACTAGATGAAACGAGAGTAGGAAAAGCATCTGGTATGGATGGTGTGAGAGCTGAGATGTTGAAGGAAGGGGGTGTGACATTACTTGAATGGTTGGTGAGATTGTTTAATATGTGTTTTGTGTTGTCAATGGTACCAGTAGATTGGGTTTGTGCATGTATTGTACCACTATATAAGGGTAAGGGAGATGTGCATGAGTGTTGTAATTCAAGAGGTATTATTTTGTTGAGTGTAGTTGGAAAAGTGTATGGTAGAGTATTGATTAATAGGATTAAGGATAAAACAGAGAATGCAATCTTGGAAGTACAGGGTGGTTTTAGAAGAGGTAGGGGTTGTATGAATCAGATTTTTACAGTTAGGCAGATATGCGAGAAATATTTAGCAAAAGGTAAGGAGGTGTATGTTGCATTTATGGATCTGGAGAAAGCATATGATAGAGTTGATAGGGAAGCAATGTGGAATGTGATGAGGTTATATGGAGTTGGTGGAAGGTTGTTGCAAGCAGTGAAAAGTTTCTACAAAGGTAGTAAAGCATGTGTTAGAATAGGAAATGAAGTGAGTGATTGGTTTCCGGTGAGAGTGGGGCTGAGACAGGGATGTGTGATGTTGCCGTGGTTGTTTAACTTGTATGTTGATGGAGTGGTGAGAGAAGTGAATGCTCGAGTGCTTGGACGAGGATTAAAACTGGCAGGCGAGAAATAACCATGAATGGGAGGTAAATCAGTTGTTGTTTGCGGATGATACTGTACTGGTAGCAGACACAGAAGAGAAGCTTGACCGACTAGTGACAGAATTTGGAAAGGTGTGTGAGAGAAGGAAGTTGAGAGTTAATGTGGGTAAGAGTAAGGTTATGAGATGTACGAGAAGGGAAGGTGGTGCAAGGTTGAATGTCATGTTGAATGGAGAGTTACTTGAGGAGGTGGATCAGTTTAAGTACTTGGGGTCTATTGTTGCAGCAAATGGTGGAGTGGAAGCAGATGTACGTCAGAGAGTGAATGAAGGTTGCAAAGTGTTGAGGGCAGGTAAGGTAGTAGTAAAAAATAGACGGTTGGGCATGAATGTAAATAGAGTTCTATATGAGAAAGTGATTGTACCAACTGTGATGTATGGATCGGAGTTTTGGGGAATGAAAGTGATGGAGAGACAGAAATTGAATGTGTTTGAGATGAAGTGTCTAAGGAGTATGGCTGGTGTATCTCGAGTAGATAGGGTTAGGAACGAAGTGGTGAGGGAGAGAACGGGTGTAAGAAATGAGTTAGCGGCTAGAGTAGATATGAATGTGTTGAGGTGGTTTGGCCATGTTGAGAGAATGGAAAATGGTTGTCTGCTAAAGAAGATGATGAATGCAAGATTTGATGGGAGAAGTACAAGAGGAAGGCCAAGGTTTGGGTGGATGGATGGTGTGAAGAAAGCTCTGGGTGATAGGAGGATAGATGTGAGAGAGGCAAGAGAGCGTGCTAGAAATAGGAATGAATGGCGAGCGATTGTGACGCAGTTCCAGTAGGCCCTGCTGCTTCCTCCGGTGCCTTAGATGACCGCGGAGGTAGCAGCAGTAGGGGAGTCAGCATTATGAAGCTTCATCTGTGGTGGAAATGTGGGAGGTTGGGTTGTGGCACCCTAGCAGTACCAGCTGAACTCGGTTGAGTCCCTGATAAGGCTGAAGGAACATAGAGAGTAGAGGTCTCCTTTTTGTTTTGTTTCATTGTTGGTGTCGGCTACCCCCCAAAATTGGGGGAAGTGCCTTGGTATATGGATGGATGGATGGATCACTTACATTATGGCCAAATTTGACCTTTTGCGACCTTAAATGATCTCTAAATGACTTTTATTTGTTTTAAATGTTTCGTGATCCTGATTTTTGTTTCCCATTTGCAATAAGCTTTAATTCGATACTAAACATGATAGGTTTATTCCACAAACCGGATAAGTCATAATTAATAACTAAGTAAAAAAAAGTGGTCGTGGCTTATGACGTCAATCAAGAAATAGCCCAAGGTTGCCTAGGTGACATCAGTCAGACTTCGAAAGTAGACACCCTATACTATCACTTCCAGCAAAAAGAAAAAAAAATGCATATATATTCAACTTGACGGTTAAACCAAAATTTGGGTCATAGCTACCCGACCAGTTGATTGCTTGTGGCCCACGATCTTTTATGTTGTACTAGAAATTCACTGAGTTTCTTTGTCTGTATAAGAAATATCTAAATTTATGGTATAGGTACAGCTATATTTAATCTCTCTCTCTCTCTCTCTCTCTCTCTCTCTCTCTCTCTATATATATATATATATATATATATATATATATATATATATATATATATATATATATATATATACATATATATATGTATACACACACACACGCACACATACACACACACACATATATATATATATATATATATATATATATATATATATATATATATATATGTATGTGTGTGTGTATATATATATATATATATATATATATATATATATATATATATATATATATATACATATATATATATATATATATATATATATATATATATATATATATGTATATATATATATATATATATATGTGTGTGTGTATATATATATATATATATATATATATATATATATATATATATATATATATATATATATATATATATATATATATATATATATATATATTAGTGTGCTACTTTTATAAGCACACATTGAGTATGTGTTGTTTAAGATGTGAAAAGCTGGATAACGAAGTACATCTTATTAGCTTTAAAAGTATTTATTTGTTAAAAACAACAGAGTTAAACATCTCCATCACTGGAGGGAGCTGGTTTGGTCAGATGACCAATTCTGGTGAAGTATAGATATGAACTGACTAAATTATCGATATCACAGATATCGTATGCTTAGTTGATATAGCAGTTTTGTCACAATCTCGGAAGACACCTGCATCCGGTGACGTCACAAACTTTCACACGCTGATGCATTGGTGTTGACGTTTAAGAAAAATGTTACATTGTTGAGGCTGCATTGTGCGTCCTGTTTATGATTTGAATGACTACAGCAAGTCCCACGGCTAGCATCTTCATCCAAAATGACATATTACGTCATATGTTTTAAACATGTAATATTAATTATTACATAAGCTCGGCCAGCTATCTCAATTTTTTCACAAAAATTTAACAACAAGCCAAAACATGTTTACTAGGTGTGACTGGACATATGTATTATTATTTGTTTAACTTTAGCCATAATAAAACGAGGACGAATGTCCAAACAGGCACATTAAAAAATAATAACAATAATGCATATGAAAAAGATATTACCAAAGCAAAGAAAAAAAATGCATGATAAAATAAAGATCATATATATGGTACATTGCTAGCAAATGATTATATGGTACCAAAAAAAAAACTACTGACTTATATATGATTCGGTAACTTGTTAAAGAATAATTGTTACCTGTGTCAGAAACATAGATTAACATAATACGGTAACTAATAAAAATATTTGTTACCTTGGTAAAAATTCTATTTTTTAGTGCACAAACACGAATTCCTGGTACGTACACGTACCACGGTTTCGTACACACACACACATATATATATATATATATATATATATATATATATATATATATATATATATATATATATATATATATATATATATATATATATATATTTATATATAGGGCTGATATATTTTATTATATGCCCATAGATTCTGTTAATTTATATATATATATATTTTTTTTTCTCTCTTTTCTTTTTAACATTCCGGCTTATATATTTTATTAGATGCCGAGAGAAAAAAATATTTATATTTTTTTAAATGTTGTTTTAAATGTATTTTTAACAATGCAATGTAGATAATTTCTTCAATTACATATTACTAGCGTACTAACAGCTTTTCTTACAAGTTCTATTTCCAACAATTTACTCCTTCAGCGAATGAGGTGGCCACTTCAAACGGCTTTAAACTGAATTAAATAAGGAGTTTTGTCTGGACATGGTGAAACATTCTGTTGTAGCTGCCTGCTGTGCCGTAACCTACGCCAAACAAGGATGTTCACGGCGATAAATATCACCACCGTGAGAACCAGACCTGCTAGTAGTATGGGGTGAAGGATTTCCTTATAAGTCAGTGACAGGTGGTCCCTTTCGGTAAGCTTCATCAACCGCTTTGCAACCTGTCTGTTATACGGGAGAGGGAGTGCTGGCATTGTAGAGGTCCACGTGAAGTTCGCGAAGTAGGCTCGTTCTCTGATGAGTGTCCGTAGACCTGTCACCATGGAATTAGGGGAAGTCCCGATACAACCATCTGCTGCAACGAAGATGTGGGCGAAGGACGTGGATCCGTCAGGGCATGATACATTAAAGCCGTCCTTGTCGTATCGTATCCACGAGCCATTGTTCAGTCTGCAATTGAACTCATTATTGTCAAAGGGATAAAGCTTATCCAGACAATTTTCACTTGTATGGGAGAGAGCACCGTCTAGCACTATACCTAACTCGCATGAATCCATTAAGTTTTTATGGAATTCAAATGAGTCAGCTGTACATATTTTTCTATCCATTGCGTCTGAACAGTGAGTTAATTGATTTAAGTCTTTAATGACCGTATATGTTTCCTTGTCTGGGGAAATCAATACGTGTCCTGTCAAACTGGATATTACTGGATTTGTGTGATTTGTCATGAAAGTCGGAAATGGTGATATCCTGTAAGATTGCCAGGCATCAGAAGAATCAAAGGGAATTATAATCCTAATCTTGTTATTATCAACGTTTACTGTAATTAGGCTGTAATAAAATTCTAACCTATGTTCGTCTAACAAAGGAACATAGCCTAGTTTATCCCTTCCGTTCTCCAGAATTAACTTTAAGTAATTTATAGGCAACAAATGGAGCGACAGTACACCTTTAGTTGCTAACGTGATAGCTTCTACATAATCCTTGCATTTCTCAATGAAATGTGCAATTCTGTTATGTATGTGATCTATCTTTGAATCATAATATGTTAATGTTGCAAACAAATCCTGTACTTCCATAATCTGAATGATATTATTTGAATGTTCATTTACTAAATCCATAATTTTATTGATTGAAGCTAACTCATTCCTTAGTTCTGACATAATCAATTCATCTTCATGAGTCAAGAACTCAATTTTCTTATTTTGATTACTAATTTTAAGACGATTGGAAATTCCTAAACCTAAACTTGCAACAGACCCAAAGATGTTTAATGCAGCATAAATAAACGGATTTCGTCTTTCTTTATGTTCGTGTCCTACAGTCCACATCAAAAGGTCATAAGCCAAAGATCCTGTCTCGTAAGTCTTATTTTTCAAGTCATCAGATAGCATCTCTGCAACTTTTAATGTTGATCCAAGCAAACTCTCTGTATTCAAATGAAAATGTCTTCTATGCAACTCATCCAATGAGGCAGAAAACCTTGAAATGGCGGTTCTTAAGCTAGTGACATCATTCTCTTGAAGAAAAATTGCTTGCATATTTAAAATTTATACTTTTAGTTTTAGAGCTCATCCCACACGAGAAAAATATCTGAGCGAACATCACTCCCAACAACAAAAAATTCATCTTGGAAACCTGTAACGAGAAAAATATATGTAATTACTCCTGCATTAAAAAGAAAACTTTTAATCACATAAAATAAAAAAAAAAATTTTCCCTCACTTCTTTTCCTCTCTTTTCTTTTTAATTTCTTATGTGAGCCAATGGTACTATTCTCTCATCCGTGGGTTGGGATACGTTTTGAACTCTAAACCTATTGGCCGTTAATGTTTCCAAAATGTTAAATGGGCCTTCAAACTTAGGTGTTAGTTTATAATTGAGCCCTTTTCGTACATTGATTTGAATATATACGTTATCACCCACGGTATATGTTTTAGTTGGTTTCGCTGTTTAATCCTGATTCCTTTTCATTATGATTTGTGATTCTTCTGAATTCTTTCGAAGGATATCATATCGACTTATACTTGCATTTATACATTCTTTTAAAGGATTTGATAGATTAGTTGTAGGCGTTAATACATGGAAAGGCGTTCTAACTGGGGTACCATACAATGCTTCATGCGGTGACATTTTAATTGATATATGATATGAATGATTCAGAGTACTCAGTGCCGCCGGTATTGCATTATCCCAGTTGGGGTCTGATCCCTCTAGTGTTACTTTTAATATATTTAATATCTTCCTATTTGCTCTTTCCACTAGCCCATTCGACTCTGGGTGATATATCATGGTATTTATTTTCTTTATGCTGAGGAATTCACACAATGAGGTAAGAAAGTGATTATTAAATTCACCACCCGAGTCTGAGATTATCATGTGTGGAATTCCATGTTTACAAATGTAACACTCGTAAAACTTCCTAGCGCATTCAATCGCAGTTTTAGTTTTAAGCGCTATTATTTCTGTATATCGAGTTAAAGCATCTATAATTACTAAGAGGTGCTTATTTCCTCTGTCTGACTCGTAAAATCCTGTTAACAAATCTAAATGTATTCTTTCAAAGGGTTGATAGGGCACAGGATAAGCTCCTAGGCTGACAGGTGTTTTCGTATGCCCTTTGTATTCCTGACATGTGCGACAATTAGCTATGTGTCTTTTTATATCTGTAAGCATCGTATGCCAATAAAACAATGATTTGGCTTTCTGTGACATTAATGAGAACCCCGGGTGTCCATGTAATGGATTTGAATGCAACCAATTCAGGACAGTGGAGATAAGTGAGATTGGTACTACTACCTGGTCGTTAGTTACATGTGGTGTATTGCGGGTTTTCCTTGTCACAGTCCTACAGAGAATATTATCTTTGATTATATAATTCTGCTGCTTATACTTTATACATTCCTTTTCCTTATGATTGCTTTTCAAAGCATGTATAATTGTTTCTATTTTCTGATCTTTTTTTTGCTCAGTCTCTAACAATTCAGCGCTCTAGCCTAAATCTTCTTGTTCAGATATCTTTTTAATAATAGGCATGGATGTTGATATATCTATTAATTCAGCTAAAGGCTCCGTACAAGATGACACGGGGTTGCGTGATAATGCATCCGCTATGATATTTGCTTTCCCAGGTAAATACCCGATTCTTGCGCCAAAATCTTGAATGATCAAATGCCACCGAGTTCGTTTATGGCTGTGGTTGAAGCCTTTAAAGAACTCTGTTAGTGGTTTATGGTCAGTAAGAACCTTAACGGGATAACCGTAAATTATGAACTTAAAATGTATAGTGAATTAACAATAGCTAGCCCTTCCTTGTCTATTACTGCATACTTACTTTCGGAAGTTCTCAATTTTCGAAAATAGAAAGCTATCGGGAAAAATTGTTTATCATATTGCTGAAGCAATACCCCTCCTACTTTTAAGTCCGAGGCATCTGTTGCAATGAAGAATTCCTTATCGAAGTCAGGAAATTTTAAGATAGGAGAACTACACAGTTCATCTTTCAAAGTATTAAACGCCTGTTGATGTTGCTCAGACCATATGAAATCTACGCCCTTCTTCGTAAGATCAGTTAAAGGAGCGGCTATTATTGAATAGTTGCGTATAAAACGCCTGTAATATCCACTACAACCCAGAAATTGCTGTATTCCCTTGACATTAGTAGGTATGGGAAAATTACGTATAGCCGACACCTTATCATGGACTTATTTAAGACCTTGGCTTAACACCATGAAACCCAAATATATTAATTCTGTTTTGAAAAATTCACACTTACTAATCTTTACCCTTAAGTTATGTTGTCTTAATCTCTGTAGTACTAGTTGTAACTTACGTAGATGTTCTTCTAAGGTGTTGGAAAAGATTACAAGATCATCCATATAGGCATGCAATATATCCCCTAACAAGTCTCCAAACACTATGTTAATCATTCTCGTAAATGTTATAGGAGCACAACGTAAACCAAAAGGCATCCGTAAAAATTCATAATGTCCCCTGGCTGTGCTGAAGGCTGTGTATGGGATACTATCTTCTTCTAATGATATCTGGTGAAAGCCTTTAAGTAAGTCCAAACTGGTAAAATATTTATTCTGACCTAACAAAGACAAAATGTCGTCAGTACATGGCACTGGGAATCGATCAGGGATCGTCTCCTCGTTTAGACGACGAAAGTCGACGCAGATACGCCATGTTCTATCTTTTTTCGGTACAACTATTAAAGGAAAATTATAAGGGCTGTTTGATTTCCTAATGACTCCTTCTTCTAGCGTTTTACCTACTTCATCATTTATTTCATTCTGGAATTTCATAGGGAGTCTGTACGAGGGTACATAGATAATTTTCTGCTTGTCCTTTAACCTTATTTGATGCTCGATCACATCTGTTTTTCCTAAGGATCCATCCGTAGTGGAAAAAACATCATGATATTTAGTTAAAATTCCAAAAATTTTCTGCTGAATTTCTTCGTCTTGAATGTCTTTATTGATTTTATTTTTAATAGATCGCAAAAGGGATTCATCCGCAACTGATTGAGAGTGATTGATTTCAGCAACGGTAAGAATACGATGTTTATAAACTTCTACATCCAAGATATGTTGATTTTTGTGAATTACTAAAGTGTTATTTAAATGATTACAGACTTCAATATTACATTGTTGATGTGAGCCTACTGTATAAATAGCTTGTGTGACAGACAATCCGTTAGTTTTCAAAGTATCGGAAAGGATTAATATTTCAGATCCCGGTAATGTTTTCTTTATTGGCACTATTAAAAACGAAGGTAGGTTTGGTTCGATAGATTGCGTACAAGATGATATTACTGGTGAACGAGAATTCTGCTGGGTCGCGTATATTATTTCTTTATTAGCGAGACAAGTTATTGGTTCTTCAACATACGCTACGGTTACATTTGTCGTCTCCTTTTTATCCAAAACTGATTTTAAGGTATTAGAAGACTTATAGAATTTCCCTTTGATATACACGCCGTGCTTGGCAGGGGCTAAGATAATGTTTTGATTTCCCATAGATGGGTATCCTATAATTACAGCTGGATACATATTAATGTTTTTTCCAACAACAAATGTATCGGCAAACGTGCGTTTACCGACTCTAAACTGAACATGAGTTATGCCTATGACATTTAATTCATTATTTCCTATACCCGAAAGTCTAATTCCGGATTTTTCAATCGGAAAGTTCGAAAACAACAAATGATGTGTCTTCAAATCCATGATATTACGTGGACTACCAGAGTCAAAAAATAACGTAAAGGATTTGTGTTCTAAATTTACAGCATATAAGGTTGGCCGTAACTCATTTTGGCTTATTATTGTATGAATTCGTTGCAAATCTCCGGGAGCATGCACTGTTTTACTTAATTCGGCCGTGTGTTTCATAGGAAAATCTATTGTCTCACAATTATCTGATAAAACATTAAATTGATTATTCAATACTATTGATGTTGACATGAAGGACCTTGACCCAACATCACTCTCTTCCCCTCTAGAGTTAACTATGTGGTATTTGCTTTGCTCTGCACATTCTGAAAATTAGTCTGACCTTGCGAGGTCTGGTTTGACGACCCAGGCTCAGCGATATTCGAAGAAGTGTTTGTTTGTTTTGGACTCTGAACTGCATTGACATTTGGTTGTTTCTTCTTATTGTTAAAATGAGGATTTTTCTTTTTATTTCCATATGGAACTGACTTTGGAATTGACTGTGTATTTCTGGGATTCTGTTATGTCTTACGCGAGTAACATTGACTATATGAATGAGTTGCACTGTTATGAATCGAGCAGAATTTCGTTCTGCAGTCCGCGCTTAAGTGACCTTGACGTTTGCAATTATAACACGTCATTCCCGCTACTTGACTACTAACTATGTTCACTGTTTGTGGCTTTGTTTCATTCTTTGCAAAAACTTGAGTTAACACGGGATCGAGATCTGGACACTTGGACATGTGTTTCTTTATCTGTTTATATACATCCAATTTCGTACTTGCAGGCGTTAACTTCTTATCAAAACACCGCACTAAAGCTTCAGGCAACATAAGTGTCATGCAAGTTAAATACATTAATCGTAAAAAATCTTTCACGGAGATGGTATCGCTAGTAACCCAAGTGGAATGACCTAAAATGTCCTGATATTCATTAAACCTATCAGCTATGAGAGCTGCTCTCTCAATAACATTAAGCCGATTCATAGTGGCTTGATTAAGTGTATTTCGTAACGTTAATACTACATCCAAGGCTTCCTCACCCCCATAGACCGCGCGTAACCTAACTTTGAAATCATCCCAGGTAACTGCTTCTTGAAAGGAAACGCCTCTTAAATACGCACTCGCATCCCCCTTAGAAAAATCTATAAAACTTTTAGCTTCTTGTAATTGTACAAAAGGGTCTACGATTTGTTTGGCATTTAAATGGGCATCGACGGATGAAATCCATGACTCCACATTTTGTGGCAAGAACCCGTTGACCCGACCTTGAAAAGGAAGGATTGCTGACCTGGCATTTACAAGCGTCACAATTGGAGGAGGATTAGTCTGGCCTACGCCACTAGGTCCAGGGGTAGGGCTCACAGGGGGAGTCATGACTGCTGTATTTCTTTTCCTATCTCTTCGACCCCTTGCAATTCTATCAAAATATCTATATGAGTACAGACGTCCACTGCGTAAACGCATACGTATAACAAAATTCCCCAAACAATGTTACTAATCCCAAAACATTTCCCGAGAATTTCTGAAAGAAAAAGGAATTAGCACAAAGAGAGAAAAATTCTAGATGAGAATTCGGAGTTGAACACAGTTTCCTTTAATGAACGGAAACAAAAGATTAGCAATTCACTCACCCCAGTAATAATCGACTAACGACTCGTGATAACTACACTTCACTGCCTAAACTGGAATGAATTCAAAAATTTGTACTTAGCTTATATATGGGTCTGTGTGATGTCGACACATCCTCTCTCTCTCTCTCTTGATGTTTTGTTAGCGATGTATTGTTCGAGTTTCTTGTTGAATGTAGTGCTTCCTGGGTATGTTTTGCAAACGTTGAACGCCAGTCCTTGGGTTTCCTAGGATGTTGATTGAAGATCCAGTTCATCGGTTTGTATTCATAACATTCATTAATGTTAACTATATCGATGGACTATATTACTTAGTCAAAATTGTAGATTCATGTAGATAATGTTGAGTTCCTGAATAGCTTTCTCTGGTTTTACAGCTTTTATTTTGAAGTCTTGAAGATCTTTCTCAGGTTTTACAGCTTTTATTTTGAAGTCTTGAAGATCTTTCTCTAATTCTTAGAGTTTAACCGCTGCCACCATTTATTAGTGTGCTACTTTTATAAGCACACATTGAGTATGTGTTGTTTAAGATGTGAAAAGCTGGATAACGAAGTACATCTTATTAGCTTTAAAAGTATTTATTTGTTAAAAACAACAGAGTTAAACATCTCCATCACTGGTGGGAGCTGGTTTGGTCAGATGACCAATTCTGGTGAAGTATAGATATGAACTGACTAAATTATCGATATCACAGATATCGTATGCTTAGTTGATATAGCAGTTTTGTCACAATCTCGGAAGACACCTGCATCCGGTGACGTCACAAACTTTCACACGCTGATGCATTGGTGTTGACGTTTAAGAAAAATGTTACATTGTTGAGGCTGCATTGTGCGTCCTGTTTATGATTTGAATGACTACAGCAAGTCCCACGGCTAGCATCTTCATCCAAAATGACATATTACGTCATGTGTTTTAAACATGTAATATTAATTATTACATATATATATATATATATATATATATATATATATATATATATATATATATATATATATATATATATATATATATATATATATATATATATATATATATATATATATATATACAGTATATCTGTCATTTTACAAAGTGTCTGACCATGATCCGGAAAGACCAAATTCTTATTTGTATTGCAAAATTGGGTGAATATCTTATCATTTTGCATAAGAACTAAGATTTTGATCAGTTTCCAAAATGTCTAAACAGCAATAGTCACAAGAAAAAAAAAAAAAATTTTAGTGGGAAGTAAAAATTAAAAGAGTAAGTTTTTTTCATCTTCAGAAAATTGAAAGGGAGTCAAGTAGGGGAAAAACGTGAATTTTTTTCAACTAAATTTATTATCAGGATATTGAATATTTAATGCTTCATAACACTAGTTTTTATTTGGAGAATACTGTACTGTCCATGTTTAGTGAATGGGTAGATAAACTATCAATTGGATGGATGTGTCATATCGTCAGGGACCCTCCGCAGCAAAGCTGAATAAACACAAAACTTTCAATAAAATTGAGGAGCAAAATACAGAAAACTCAATATACCGTAAAAAAATTATGTTTTAAGTACTCTAACATTTCTGACTGACTGTTTAAAAAATCCATTGAGCAAAGAGCTTTGTCCATATGACCGATAAGTAGAACATATTATTTGGTTATTTATTGACTTATATATAAACAATGAACAAATTTGGAATTCTATAACAATGGATAAACTTATTTTATATTATATTCACTACCTTCTTTCCTTTCCTCGTTTTATTTTTTTTAATATGGCTATTCGCAGGTTGGACATTTTGTAAACTGACCAACGATAATACTGATGATTTTTTTAAATTCCAAAAAAAAAAAAAAAAAAAAAAAAATCTTCGTTGTAAAATTTTATATCAAGGATTTTTGCAATTTGACCACGAATTTGGTCCTTTTGTACATTGGCTGGGCATTTTATAACTTGATAAATCTTGTAAAATTATCGATATATATATATATATATATATATATATATATATATATATATATATATATATATATATATATATATATATATATGTGTGTGTGTGTGTGTGTGTGTTTATGTGTGTGCGTATGTATATATGTATATATCTATACATGCATATTTTTATACTCTGCAAAAACATTATATATATATATATATATATATATATATATATATATATATATATATATATGTATACATATATATCTGTATATATATATATATACATATATATCTGTATATATATATATATATATATATATATATATACATATATATCTGTATATATATATATATATATATATATGTATATATATATATATATATATATATATATATATATATATATATATATATACATATATATATATATATATATATATGTATATATATATATACATATATATATATATATATATATATATATATATATATATATATACATATATATATATGTATAGATATATATATATATATATATATATATATATATATATATGTATAGATATATGTATATGTATATATATATATATATATATATATATATATATATATATATATATATATATATATATATATATATATAGATCCTGTACATATTGGTGGTTGCATATAGTAATAAATAGATGGATAGATTGATAGAAAAGGAAATGTGTGCGGTCAATATCAAGAATGTTACAACAAACTACAATACTGTTCTCTGTTTACAATTCAGTAACAAAATAAAAATGATAGAGTTAAAAAACAAATCAAACTGACCCTGGGTTATATCTGTACCACTTTTTCCATGTGAGCAGATGACCTGTGGGCTTTTTAGTTTTGCATCGATCCTTTGAAGTTTTTGAGGTCTCTATATGATGTTGGCCCCAGAAAAAGAAATAGCTGATTGCTTTTTGCTTTACAAATCCCTAGACAAATTAATCATGCCTACACTTCTTTTTACCGTGTTGATATTATTATGGTGGGTTTTTTTTTATAACGATGGGCAATTAAATAATAGTTCTTTTTCCACCAATTTCTCTCATTTTATGACAGATTTCTACGTTCTTTTAAGGTTATACAAAATTTATCAGTATTGATTTATGAAAAACTATTTTTTTTTCTGTGATTTTGGTACTGGCACCGCATAGTAGATATACTACTAAAATTTAAGATAGCCTATTATTCTACGTATGGTCAAGTATGAAAAAAAAAAAATTAAATGGATAGGAGATTAAAACGTATCATAACTTCCATCTTATTATAGGGTTTCTTATCTGAAATTAAAATGTAACTGTAACTTCTTCCGTTTAGTTATTTTGATTTATTACTTTTGAAAGTATACCTACCTCAAGTTTATCTTATAACTGAGTATACTTCAAGAATGAATGTAGGACCATCAATTACCTGGAAAAAGTAGGCTTGGAAATATGAATAATATTCGAGATCATCTGCTAAAATAGGATTTGAACAATCTATCGCCTTTAAATCGATAAAGGTCGTGTTTTGATATGAATCATTCTAGTGTTTAGGGATCAGCTATGATAAGCAGAAACATGTGTCAATTTTATCCGTTTTTAGGAGGATGAACTGTACGTGCGAACCAATATTTTTAAAAATAATATTACAACTTAATTGGGGATAGTTTCGATCAAGCTAAAATTGTCTTTGGTATAAGAAGTCTCTCCAATCCAGAAAGAGTAGAAGAATAATGAGGTTTTCTCACATTCATTTTCTTAAAAAAATACATATAACCAATGATAATATGTCAGCTTTTTCTCAGGAAGCTGAGATACATAAAAAAAAAAAGGAATGCCCCTTGTTATTGTGATGGAGAAGGTTTCATTATCATAATTCTATGAATATTGAAGCATATGCTCCTTTAATTTGTGAATAGGTACCTGTAACAATGATACGTAGGAGGTCAACCTAAAAATGGTGTTACTCTCAGCAACTGCCTCTGTTGCCCATTCAAAGTTATGTCAAGTGATGGCTGTAGGTATTGCGTAAATCACGGACGTCACATATGCGAACTAATCCATTAACGACCTTCACTACTGAACGTTCTCAGTGATATACACGACACCATATACAGCAATTTCAAATTAGTATTTTAAATACTAGAAGTTTTTCATAATGACAGTTCAACAACGAAACTTTTTTTTAACAGTGAATCGATTAATGCTCCATACACCTTCCGGACAAATGTTCCAATAGAAAAACTTTAGATGGCAATAATTCTTAGGAGAAACTTCGTACATTTGAATACACTATACATAAGGCATTAAGCTCGTCATGTCAAAAGTTCATAATAGAAAATAAATATCATGGTTGTGCAAATCTTCGTTAGAAGTTTTTTTGTATGAGTAAATTTTTTTATGGCAAAAGTTTCTATGCTAATATTCATGTGCAACTGTTTACACTCCAATAATTGTAAAGTTCTTTTGCAAAAAAAAAAAAAAAAAAAAAAAAAAAAAAAAAAATTTCAGGGATAATCTTTCTGAGTACAGTTGTAAGCACAGTAAAGAGTTATGTTCACTCCCTATTTTCATCTTTCTTTTCTATTGTTATCTATTCTTTCGTGCTTTATTTTATCTACCACTACCATTGTTTCCAAATTCATCCTCCATCGTCCATTCACCCTCCCATGCTCACACGTAAGGTTTTCATGGCACTCCCTTTGATGTCTGTATGAAATTTTTTATGGTCCTTGTTTCCTTAAGCATGTATTATTCAGTAATCCTGAATGTAAATTGTACATTAAAACCTTTATATATTCTATTTTCATCTCTGCTTGATTCTAAGTCTGTATCGGGAATTCTAAGGTCTGCTATGCAGTCTCTAGCAATTTTAATTTTCATTTATTTATTGCATATGCCAGATAGATAGATTCTGTTTGTAGATATATTCCCCCGAAGCTCATTGTATCCATTATAGACACCCTCGAAGACCTCTGTCTATTCGAAGATTACTCCTAATTTTTGGATCCGAAATGGTACCCCAAGTAAGCGTGGGCCTAGACATTGCCGTGTCAATATAGAAAGCCTGGGTCTCAGATTTATGACGTCAAAACAGGAGTCCTTATCGAGGTCTCCATTGCTGACATACTCACCCTCGTTTCTTTTTTTTTTCTTTTCTGTTCCTTTCACTGTATCGACTACTAACGTTCTTCAAACACCAGGTATGGTGTTTTTTTTAAATATAATGAATCTTGCAACAAATCTGCTGTAACAGCTATTTCATTTTTTTTTTTATGTGACTTCATATATTCCTTAAGTATTGATCTGGACTAGAGCAGAGAATTATTTTTTCACCTTATTATCAAGTTGAAATAATAATGATAAAAGTGATAATATATATTTTCACCCCATTGTTATAATACTACAAGTATAATGAAATATAGCAATACATTTTTCACCCTGTTATCATTGTGTAATAATAACAATATGCTTACTCTTAAAAGCCTAAGATTTTATTAAAGTAGTAATAAGTTTTACCTTTATATTATTAAAATCACTGACTCGTTCTCGTACGGCCTCACGAGATACAAAACAGTGACGGTAATTTGAAAATATTATCACATTCCAGTTAAAAACTGCATTAGTGTAAAATTGCCTTACATCCTGTTGTTCTCATGGCAGGTGTTGTTATTAATGACTACATATCAAGTGAAATAGTTATGCAATATGCATTTTTTATGCTATTTACCCAAGATATTCAAATTTAACAAGCTGGAATTACCAGCTTATGAATATGAACAGATTGGTAATGCAATTATAAATCACACAATTTTTATTTCTACTGTAAACCCAATAAGTAGACTATGTAAAACTTTCAACTTGCATGCTATCTAGTATGATATCCAACAATAAAAGATAAAACACAAATCATACGGGTAGCATCGCCAGGGGCTATTGCTCGGATAAAGGCAGTTTGCAGACTGAGTAACGGTTTCAAGGTTTGTTTGAATGCTTGGACCAACCGACTCAGGCTATCAAGTCACAGTCCTTTCAGGGCTGGTATGTTCAGGCTTTCTATATTGAGACGGCAACGATCTAGACCTCCAACACATCTCTAAATTGAATTATGAACAATAACCCCTTAAGAATAATTACATAAACCATTAGTTGTTTTAAAGACTCCTTTTGATTAAAGCCTCAGATTAAATCTAAATATTCCTATACCAAACTATTTTATCCTGGAGATTTTTGTGTTAAAGGGACTTTAAAACCCAAATGGATTGGTTGTAAACATATAATTATAGGTGTCTTTCACATTGTTCTGAGATGTTGATCGGTGTTGCGCCTGAACATTTAAGCAGTATTGGTACTGACAAAACCCATATACAAAATTCCCTCTTAATGTCTAACGGATTACGAACAATATCACTTTAGTTTCCTGATCAGTAGCGCAGAAGTGTTAGCGTTCCAATTACTCAGAGAGAGAGAGAGAGAGAGAGAGAGAGAGAGAGAGAGAGAGAGAGAGAGAGAGATCTGTATTTATGTTTCAGATCTGGATATCTGTTACAGAATTATTTCCAACACTTGAAGTAATTACATACAAGTATGGGGATATTCAGAACCATAAAGTAAGAGAAAATATATAAAAAGTACTAGGTCCAAATTCATCAGCAAATCTATTAAACTCATTACACCGAGTGTGTTTCTTACAAACTTATATACTGTAATGCTATTACAGTTTTTTATAGCTTTCGCTATCTCCCGAATTGACAATTGAACAATCTGTTTAAGCTTGCCATCACATAATTCTAATTGTTTGAGTTTTTATGACATTCTTGCTCTTAACTGCTTGTATATAAGTCCATTAGTTGGTGAATAAACTTTAGTTGCATTCACCTTGCCTCCCTGTTAGTACCTGACAGGGACCTCACACATTTGGTGACCCTAGGAGTGACCAGCTCTTCACCATCTTTTATACCCACTGCTACGCCCTACACCTTTTACGATGCCCCAACAGATCCTGACTGTGCGACTCAGGCTACATCGTGGAAATTGCTGCCCTTCGCCAGCAGAGAAAAATTTGCATGATTTCAGTATACTGAAGTTCAGTTTTACATATAGGGAAAACAGACCATGTCTTCGCGTCGATCCAGGAGGATATTTTCCCAAAAATCTCCGATTGGCTTTGCTACCAAGGGGACGCCTAAAGAGTGTATGCTGCCGTTTATACATAGCTCCTGGAGCAGTACTTACAATTGCCAGCCACCCGTATAGCCAAGTTTTTTTTTCAGCTCTCTCAACTGTATGACTCACCTGCAACATTGTGCAGACAACTTTTTTTGGGAAGGGAACCTACTTCGTACCCTTTTGGTACAACTCCTACCCAAACCAATACACGTCGCCATCCCCGATGTCAATACCTTGCCTATGAAGGACCTGAAGACCAAAGTTACCACCCTAATTGGCAGCAACTTCACCAGGCGACAACTACTTAACACTAACCAAAGCCAATGTGAATGCTGTAAGACACAGACAACTGGCCGGGGCCATGCCAGAGTGGCGACAGAGTTGTCCACCACCCACATATATCACCCATCGCTCACACTTAAACCAACGATATCTCCAGCCACTTTCTGGCGCCCAGCAAATGCAGTTATGCTACTACCACTCCAGATTAGGGGTTGCTGAGAAGAAATGTGCTGAATGTTGTCAATGGCCATCGCTTGTGGTGTTGGCCTCCCCTGTCACTAACCTTTTATTCTTATATGACCGCAGGTACATGCAGGTGTGTGGTTTTTTGAAGACTCTGGTGCTTGCCAATCCCTTTTACCAAAGTTACTCTCTGGGACATGACGTAATCATCCTAACTTTGCTGAAGTCCACCTGGTAGCTGACAATGGATCAAAGATTATCCCCCCCCCACGGATAAAAGATACTCACAAACCACTGGAAATTTTTCGTTTCCGACATCACATTGCCACAACTCGGTGCGGATGTCTTCTCACATTTCTACCTCCTGATTAATTTGTCGGATTGAATATTGGTCAACGCGGACTAATACTCATTGACACCGTTTCAATCCACTCCCTCCAACCTCTCACTCCACATCAGCACACCCAAGGAGGCCTTTACCTACCTCTTCTCGTTGTACCCGGAATGATCTATCAACTGGGGCTCCTATAGCTTTTTCCGTGCCATGTACCCCTCTCCTTTCCTCCAACGCTAGCATCATCGTTATTGGGGAAGTAATCGAGCAGGTGGCCAATGGTTTGCACTGCCCATTGGCCTTTTTCAGTAGGAAACTGTCCAAAGCGGAATCTGGCTAATCTATCTCTGACCGCAAATTGCTGGTGGCATATCAGTTCGTCCATCACTTTTGCCACTTCTTAGAAGGTTCCCCCCCTCCCCACTCTATCATGCACACGGACCTAACTCTTCTGGTGCACACCTTCACTCAACAGTCCGATTCCTGGTCTACCCGTCAACCACATCATCTCTCCATCGTGGCTGAATACAACTGCACCTTTCAATACTTTCCTGGGAAAATGAATCCCGTTATCGATGCCATGTCAAGAAATAGATTGGCTTTCATTCACCATGGTTAGAATAAAATGTCTTGGCAAAAGCCCAGTGAAAATATCTATAGTACAAAGCATGTAGGATATCCTGCACATCCCTCTTGTATGGAAACCTCGTCCTAATAATTCTAATAGTAGCATACTCAGTGGCGTCAGTACTGGAAGACCGTGACCATGGATATCTTCCCCCAAGTTCCAACAGGTGTTTGATTTCATTCATGGCCTGTCACGTTCCTCGCGCCAATTTATTGCACAGCTACTGAAGACAAAATTCATTTGACATGGCATTACTAAGGATACTTAGGATAGGGTTCATATCTGTACTTCATGCCTACATTCACATTGATGTAGGAGGCCCCTTACCAACATCGCAGGAACACCATTATTTGTTTACTGTCATTGACTGCTCCACTCGCTGGCCTGAACCATTCCCATGCAAACTGTAACGTCCACCTCATGTACATCATCCTTACTTTGAGTGTGGATAGCGAGATTTGGTATCCATGAGCATATTACTTTTGAGAGGTGTACCACTTTCACTTCTCAACTGGGGACATCATTAGCAAATCTCCTGTACATCCTCCTATATCAGAAAACTGCCTACAACCATGCAGCCAATGGAATGGTTGAACGTTTTCAGTGCACCCTCAAAACAGCTTTAATGTCCTGTTTTAATGTCTCAAACTGGTTTACATAGCTTCCCTGGGTCCTTTTGTGATTAAAAACCAATACTCAGGACACCCTGAATTTTTGGCCAGTTGAAATGGTGTCTGCATTTTCCTCTGACACTCTTGAGTGCCTACATCATGTTTTGGGAAGATTTACTTCATGCTGCTAGACTTACAAGTCCCCAGTGAACCAACATATACCTAATGATTTAAACACTGCAATGCACATCTTCCTGTGCAACGAACTATCAATCCAATGCTGATGCCATTTTACACAGGTCCTTTCCCTGTGATTCATTGGACACCGAAGTTTTTCTTAATGAACATTCAGGGCGAGGAAGACTGGGTGGATCTCCATTGATCGCTTAAAACCGGTCTATCTCCTGCAGGATGACCCACCTACAGTTCGCCTATCTAAGGCAGGGTGGCCTATTTCACATAAATGTCTTTTTAGGCGGAGAGCCATGTGCCACACTTGTTTCATACACGTTTATAGACTGTTGTGCTTTTTCCATCTTTTATCTATCGGTGTCTCCCGCACTGATAATAGACTCTATTCAAGGTTGCCATTGCATGTTTCAGATTGTTTGATATTTTGTGACATTGTTGCTTTCAATTGCTTGTATATAAGCTCGTTATCTGTTAAATAAACATTTCTTACTTTCACCTCACCTCTCTATCAGTACCTAACAGTGACTTTGCACAACATTCTTGGCATAAACCCAGTCCCTAGCTTCAGCAAATTTCATTATTACCGATCAAAATCGTTTAAGATACCCTGGGAGTAAGAAGCCAGGTAACAATTTAGATAAAAAAAAACATAGAAAATTAGAATATACATAACCTGCATCATAAATTCATAAATGGAGGTGTAATCTGAAAATTGAAAGAGACAAGTTCGGCGAGGATTACTATTCGGTTCTTCACAAATGTATCCATAAAACTCCTTTTCACTTTAATTAAAATTCCCTCGTTTGTATTATACATTCCTAGAAGTAACATGACGTGACCTGTTTGAGTCAAAGATGATACTCACCCCAAAATAAACAAGACTACTTATCTAGATAATGAGGAAATGGGTATGCCAGCTAACTACTTATAATAGATGTATATCGTAGCTTCTAAGATGAAAATTAACCAGACTCTAAAGAACTCCAGCACCTTCTTTAATACCATATATTTGCATAAAAATAACAATAATAATAATAATAATAATAATAATAATAATAATAAGAATAATAATAATAATACTAATACGAATAATAATAATAATAATAATAATAATAATAATAATAATAATAATAATAATAATAATAATAATAAAAATAATAATTATATTTATTATTATTATTATTATTCTTATTATTATTATTATTATTATCATTATTATTATTGTTATTATTCTTATAATAATAATAATAATAATAATAATAATAATAATAATAATAATAATAATAATAATAATAATAATAATTCGTATGCATCCTACAAAAATTATGGTGAAGTCATATATTGGGTTTCACCTGCATGATTCTATTTTATTTTAATGTATTCATAACATTACACATAATTCAATAATGTTTAGCCCTATATTCTAAAATAGCATAAGGACGTTTATTTAAGGCTTTCGGACCAATTTCATGAGCAACTAATTATCAGGAAAATTTCAACAAGATATCACGTGTTCTATGCATGTGCAATAAGCATCAGTGGGTAAAAAAAAAGAAAAAAAAAGAAAAAAAAACTTACATTTCAACAACAAAAACTGAGAACATTGTCTGAGAATATGAAGTAATTTAAGCTTTATAACATCCGCTAAGAAAAGGTCTGCAAATGAAATATCTCTGGTAAAAAAGAGCTATAACAGCACTCAGTATAAAACTATCAAAATAACGTTTGCTCATTTAGTACCAAAGATCTTAATCCAGTTTTTTTAAACGTACATAACTCAAATGAAGCAAAACTCGCTATTTAATTACGTACTTAATTATTTTTGTCAGATGAACTTTATCCCTGACGAGAATTTTACATGGAATTTTGTACAAAATTTTAACCGGACAAACTTTTGTCATTTCGAAAAATTTACATACTTTATTATCAGCATCATCATCTTCTCTTACACCTATTGACGTAAACGGCTCGGTCAGATTCCACAAGTCGTCCCTATCTTCAGCTTCTAACTCAATACTTCTCCACTCATAAAGTCACACTTAACGCTTCATAGTTCTCAGTCATGTAGGCCAGGTCTTCTAACTCTTCTAGTGCCCCGTGGAGCCTAGTTGAACATTTAGTGAACCAATCTCTATTAGGGAATGTGAACATCGGGCCCAAACCCTCTCCATCTACCACCCACCATGCTCTCATCCACATATGCCACTCGAGTAATCTCTCTTATAGTCCCATTTTTAATCCTGTTCTGCCATTTAACTCCTAATTTTCTTTGGAAGGCTTCGTTCTCAAAACTGCTAAATCTGTTGCAGATTGTTCCATTTCCATACGACAACTCATGTCCTTAAAGTAACACTGATCTCACAAAACTGATATATATATATAGTCAGAATTTTATATGTACTTCCAGGCGACTCGATTTTCCAGTCTCACTTAACCTGGTCATTGTCGCATTTTCTTTTTTTCAATCTTTCTCTAAACTCAGATTGTACTGACCCTGTACTGAAGATCAAAGCTCCCAAATACTTGAATAATTCTACAACATTAATCTTTTCACCTTTCAATGATATTTCATCGTCAATTGCATATTCGGTTCACATCCTCTCTGTATGTCTTCTATTTATCTTCAGCCCAACCTCATGTGATATGTCATGCATTCTGGTGAGCAAGCATTGTAAATCCTATAATTTTCTGCTAAGAAGGACAGCATCATCAGCATATTCTAGGTCCACTAATTTCTTATTACAAATACAGTTCAATCCTTCTCCACCAACTCTATGCATTACAAAATCCATGAGGATGATAAACAGCATAGGAGACAGCGCATTCTTCTCTGTTCACTGGAAATTCATTTGATAAGACTTCACTAACATTATTTTTGCTCTTGCTATGCTTAAAAACAGACTTTATCAATTTTACATATTCAAGAGGAAGTACATAATAACGCAGAACTCATCACAAATTCCATCAAAAGTAGATTTCTATATTCTACCCATTGCTGTACCATATGTCTTAAAATGAAAATTTGTTCAATACAACTTCTAGATTTTTGAAATCCTGCTTGTTTATCTAGTGAGGGCAGGTAATGAGAAGCAGCTGAGAACTGACTTTTTTATTACCTGAGATATTATGTTTATATACAGGAGTGTGGACGGAAAACAGGTGCCCGGGTCGGGCGAGATGACCTCCGTCGCACATAAGTCAAGTCTGACCGAGCATTTGTGTTTCTCACGAAACTTTACATACAATGTATGGAAAATCAAATTCATGAAATGATATATTATATACATTGGCTGAATTTCAGGAGAAATCTACATACATTGTTATATACAAATAGGCCGTAACAAGCACAGTTAAGAAATGATAAGTATAAACATGGATTTCGGCAAACCGAAATCCGACAGAATGATGTGTTTACTAGAACTCCCACCTCCCTCCTCCGAGAGGAGGATTATTTTGCAATATTTGTTGTTGACTACGTGGAATTTCAAATGTGGTAAGTTTGAGGAGGGCGAAGGCGCCCTCGAGTTCTTGAAATCTGTGGACGAGGACCATGGTTGAAGGCTGATACCTCTGATGTGTCGTCTGACATTATGCCTCCCAAGGCGGGGTTCCCGGGCGCTCAACTGTCTGTCATCATGGCTGGTTTCACCGTGTGAGAGGAGGCTTGTTTTGGGGCGGTACTCGGGTGTACCCCTTTCCGGCAATTGCAGCATTGTCGTCGCTCACCGTCAGGAATATGGGTTTCAGCTTGTCAATGATGACCCCGTCTTTTTTGCCGTGGATCATGAGGCAGTATGACTTAGGGGCAGTCTTCACTGACGCGTTATGCACCAGGCTATGGCCGAATCAGGGCGGGGTTGATATGCGTCATTCGTAATGAATACGTAGCAGCAGGTGTTCAGGCCCTTTGGTTTGATACCCTTGGTCCTGTTGGTGAAATTCCTCAGACACGGCATAAATTTTCTAGCGACGTCACGAAGCCTCGTTATCGGTGTATCCTGGTTGGTGATATTTGTTTGGAGGTACTCCACAGGTATGGCCAGTGTCTCACCATACACTTTATCTGCCGGGGAAACCTCGCCGTTTGCTCTAGGTGTAGTCCTGAGACCGTGGAGGACCCATGGTAGTTGTGATTTCCAGTTTTCATTGGTGCAGCTGGCCATGATGGAAGCCCTCAGTGAACAGTGAACCCTCTCTAACATGCCGTTGGTCACCGGGTTGTACGTCATTGTGCTGTGAAGGGATATTCCTAGTAGGCAAGCAAGGGAGGCCTACATGTAGGATAGGAACCCTGGTCGTTGGTCGGTCATGATGTCGTTGGGTACTCCAAAACGGCTGATCCAACTTGACAGGAGGGCTTTTGCGAAGGTGTTGGTTGTGACTTACGTCAAAGGCGTGGCTTTTGGCCACCTGGTGGATTAGTCTATGATTGTGAGGAGGTACTTGGCGTCTCTGGACTGTGAGAGGGGTCCCACGATGTCGACATGCATGTGCCTGAAACGGCGCCTCAGTTGAGGGAAGTCACCGACGCCAGATTCTGTGTGACGACTGATTTTGCTGATCTGGCCTACAATGCAAGTCCTGGCTCATTCGCATGAATCCATTTTTATGCCATGCCAGACAAATTTTTTAATGATCAGCCGTACCGTTGTTCGTCTGGAGGGGTGCTACATTCCGCGCATGATCTTCAACACCTGTTTTCGCCAGGAAGCAGGTACCCAGGGATCATGGGGACTGCCCATCGGGTCCAGTGGGATGACCACCAGTTTAAGCGAAGTAGGCATCATGCGTAGGGTGCTGTCTCTTGGTGACCGGCTTGTTCTCAGGCAAGGTCTGCAAAGTCCACACTCAGGTGGATGGAGTTGATTCCTACCTGTGAAGGAGCGTCGGCCACAGGGTTCTTCTGACCTAGAAGGTAGAGGATTTTACAGCCAAACTCAGCGATGGCGGCTAGGTGCTGTTGTTATCTTGTTGACCACGCGTCGCCCACGTTAGTAAAAGCGTGGACCAGCGGTTGGTGGTCTGTTTGGATGGTGAAGGAGGCCCCTTATAAGAGGTACTGAAAATGTCGAATGCCCTGGTAGATGGCCAGTAATTCCAGGTCGAACGTACAGTAATGTGTTTAATGTTTGTTTGAATTTTTGGCTGAAAAACACCATCGGTTGGGGCAATCCGAATACCTAGTCCAACACTTACCAGCAGGTGACGTTGCTGACCTTGATGTTGTTTATTTAGGCATCTTGCTGTTTTATTTCAGTGGCTAAAAAACAACTTCACTCACAGCAAACACAAACAGATGTATTTTTTACACCTAACACCAATATGATCCATGTAGAGGGATAATAACACGTCGGAATATGGATTTTCTTCATTCATTACAAAAGGTTCGTTCGTAAGTACACTGTACACAACTACCCTCTCGGGTAAGGGACTTGTCAACTTGAGCGTCCAAAGGTAACTAAACTCCCTTCGCTACCAAAATGACATCTTGTACAATAACAAGCCGAGACATCGTTTTTTTTTGGAATACTAATGAATATTGAGTTCATTTACCTTGACGTACAAGACATATATATATATACATATATCTATACATATGTATATGTATAGGTATATATATATATATATATATTTGTATAGGTATATATATATATATATATGTGTGTGTATATATATATATATATATATGTTAATATATATATATATATATATATGTATAGGTATATATATATGTATATATATATATATATATATGTATATATATATATATATATATGTATATATATATATATATATATACATATATATATATAAATATATATATATATATATATACACACATATATATATATATATTTATATATATATATATATATATGTATATATGTATATATATATATATATATATGTGTGTGTGTGTGTGTGCGTGTGTGTGTGTGTGTGTGTGTGTTTATGTGTGTGTAATGTACAAATCTTCACATGTTAATGATTTTTCCATACATTTCAATTCGTACATATTCCCAATCTTAATTCTCAAAAACTCATCTTTATACAGTTTTAGGTTTGCTAGGTTTTAATATAAAATTCCTCTATTCCTTGTATTTGAAGGGCTTTCATTACTCTTGAAGTTTCAAGAAAATAAAAAGATTTCTCATTGTCTATAAATGTCATACATAGTGGTTGTTTTGATTTTCCCATTTGCGCGGTAATTGCATGAATATTTTCAGTTGTAGAATACTCACTTTTAGATCATGCCTGCTCTCTTGGTTGAGTATACACACACACACACACACACACACATATATATATATATATATATGTGTGTGTGTGTGTGTGTGTGTATAATATGTAATTTATACATCCATATATATATATATATATATAAATATATATATATATATATATATACATATATATATATATATATATGTGTGTATATATATATATATATATATATTTATTTATATGTATATACACACACACACACATATATATATATATATATATATGTGTGTGTGTGTGTGTATAAATATATATTTGTATATATATATATATATATATACATATATATATGTATATATATATATATATATATAAAGTTTCTCCGCTGGGATACCTTAACATGGTGAAAAGGTTTGAGCCTCGCTATGATCAGCAAAGTTGGGGCCATACTAGATTGGTTTGCTCTGAGCGATTAGACTAGAGTCTCCACCATCATCAATCTGCTGTGGCCAGCGTGGTGATGAAATTGGTCAAACCACCAGACCTGACTACGTATATATCTGAGGACGTTTTTCTGCAGAGGACTAAAAACCGATGCATTTCGTTTTGTTTTGTTGTTCTCTGAATATACAGTATGTCATTGTGTAACACCTGGTATTTACATATGATACTATTTTCATTTGTTTTCAAATAAGCTACAAATACACTGTAATGTTGAACTAGGCCTACTGCGGGATGGAAGATCCATACTGAAATTCCTTCTCTGATAAATTCTTCTGCTAAGCCAATCATTCGAACCCTCTCTCCGACAAGAATAAATGTAAACAATAAGTAAGACTTGACCCATCCATCTGTGGAGAGAGATAGTATCTTATACCGACCGTGATATATCTAATTTTGCTGAATTTTGGAATTATATTTTGCGTATAATTGATATCAACACATTTTCACCATTAAAGTTGATTAGTAAATATGTAACACTTGGGCGTGTTATGAACGTATCAATGATATCGCTTGGCTAGAATTATTTCACGCATCTATATGAAAGTCGATTTTCAAATTATAATATGAATATAGTCCAAATCTATCGTAATATATGAAGTAAATTTCATCGTAAAATATGTAGTAAATATAATTTTTCTTAAGCTAGACAACATGAATATCAGCAAGTTGCCTAAAATATTGGATAAGTGTAAAACGATCTGTCCAATGCACACCATGATTAAAAAAGAGCTAGTTATAAACGTTTATTGAAGTGACCAAAAATACTATCAATACTCTGAAGGTGGAGGAAACGATATACCTTTTTTTTTTTTTTTTTTTTTTTTTTTTTAGATATGATTACTATTAAAAATGCAAAATGAAACTTGATTTAAGATCCTTACCTTCAAATATCAGTGGAGATACACCATGAGGAAAACGATGATTGAAAAATTTCATAGATGCAATATATGAATATGAATTTAAATCCTCGCATACATAATAATAAAAAAAGGACACGAATACTATATAGTTACCTTTCAAAGTGGTATCGAGAGAAGTGGAGTTTGACCTATATAATTTTCGAGAGATTATCCTACGATGTTCGTTTATAGATCGAGATAGTCTTTTTTATTTTCTTATTTTCTCTTAATTCGCGACGATCTTGAGGGACACATGGCACATACAGAATGAGATATCATGCGGTGATCCATTTTCATCAGGTATAAGTTTCGTAACAAGGTCAACCAAAAATCTCTAAAGAGACACATCCTATTTTCAGATTCTTTACTCTTGATTATCTTTACAAGTGATGGCATTTTTTCAGGTTACCATTTCTGAATCATCGCTTAAGTGGAAGAAGTAAAAATTGAGTGTGTATGAAATTTCCTTGCTAACTAGTTAATTCCATGGAAAGTAAGAAACCGGATACTAATGAGAGTTTTCTCCTTACAGGTTACGGCCAAGGAAATTAGAAAACGACGAGCCAGTAAATAATATTTTTTTAATATCACCAATTAATTCTTCTTATTATTTTCTTGTTTCTGTCGTTTCTATATTCTTCCCTTTCTCCTCTTACATGTTTTCTTTTTATCCCTTGCCTTCCCGAGCCTTTATTTTTAGGGAAAGCAATCTCCAGCAGGGCGAACAGCAATGCTTCAGGAGGACAAATAGGCTATCAAAGTCTCGTATCTGTTTTCGAAGGCGACATCAAAGTCAAGCGCACCACGTACCTTTAAAAGTTAGAGAAGTTTACGTTTTATTCAACATCTTTTGCTGAAGATCTTTTGCATTAACTTTTGATATTTATTTCTATTGTTTATCACACATAAAAGGAGTTGTTATGTATAAAGGGAAAGGAAACTTGCATATTTTCATCCATACGTTGATATATTTTATTCATAGCACAACTTAGAGTTGTATTGTAGGCGAATCTTATCATTGCTTCGGATTTACTCTAAGCGATAGCTATCTTAGATGCTTTTATATTTGACTACAGAATAAACCAGTGTGATTCAAATGCCTGACTAAAACCCGTATTCCACCGACAGAAGTGAAACAATGGTAGGAATTGCATAATGGTAGGAATCGCTCAACATAATGGCATAATGGCATATTTCTCTATATACAAGAATAAACATTCTTTTGTTGACGTAATATAAATATTTCACTTGATAGTTACTATTAAGTTTTAAATTGCTATAAATTCAAATCGTTAATTAACGATATTGTGATTCCTTTAACATAATCTACTTGTGAAAATATATAGAAGTTGTACTTGGTTCTGAAAGAAATATTTTCCTAGATTCCTAGTGAAAGGGATTACGTTCTTTCTTCTAAGTTTCACATTTGTATTGTTCACATTTAACTCCTGTTCAAAAGCTTCATGTAACGTGAATCAACAAAAGAAGTCTACTGGTGTCAATTGTAGGATGATTGGTCTTAGGAAGGTGTCAAAATTTGAATGATAGAATCCTTAGTTAACATTGGGATTCAATAAGACTAGGGAGTGCTCGTAAGTGATACATTACAGTATCCCCTGACAGAAGTAACCTATGCAAATTGTATTGAATAAGACACGTCAAGGGCTAAAGAAGATAGTGAGGAAGATTGGAAAAAGAAAGGAAAGATGAAAAATGGAAACTGGAATGTTGGTAGTCACACAAGAAAAAGGGAAAAAATTGCTTGATGTCACGCAGAAAAATAATTGGAATTCTATGTATACACGAGACTAAATGGAAGGGAAAAAGTACAAGAAAGCTTGAAGAAAAATATAAAAGTTTACTATAAACTGGAGCCTGCATCCAGATTTGCAGAACAATATCAAAGAGTTCTCGTGTATTAGTGATAGAATCATGCGCTTATATTTAATAAAATATGAGAGATCTTATGGCATAGGAGGAATTCAGAGGAAAGCTAAAAGAATGTATAGTTTCGAGAAGAGAACAATTTGTGTTATCTGGGGACAAGAATACACATATTGGGAAAGTTCTAATGACCTAGAAGGATTAAATGGAATGGAGGGAAAGATTTTGGAAGATTAAAAAATGAGTCTCGTGGTCTTGAATACACAGGCTGAGAAGAGAAGTCATCTGGTAACATATAAAAGTGAAAAAAATGAGGCAAAAAAACTGTTATATGTTAGCTAGGAAGAAAAACATGATGATTATTATCTATTGTAAGGTTATTCCAAAGGAATATGTTATAGCTCAACATAAATTGATGGTGACAGATTTTAGGTTAAAAGCAATAAGGAAAATAAAATTCCCATTCAGGAATAGGAGAATCAAAACTTGGAAGCTGGAAGCAAGAAGGGTAGAGAGTTCTGAAGTATAGTGGAGAGAGCCAAACAAGAGACATATGTAAATGGAACGCCAGAATCACCTGAAGAGATATTGGATTTTATGAAGGAGATTGTGTTGCCAGCAGCAGCAGCAGAGAATGGGAGCTGTGTGAGAGAGAGAGAGAGAGAGAGAGAGAGAGAGAGAGAGAGAAAGAGAGAGCATGGAAAATGTAAGTGAATGGCAGCAGATAGGTTTGGGGTGTCCAAAGTGAATGCCCTAATGATGCAGGTATTTACTTATAAGGTTTGGACTTACAACCTAAAGTATCTGTTAGGTACCAGCATAGAATGCAACTGAGCTTATGTACAGATAGTTGAGAGTAGGAATGATAAAGTATTCCAATAGTACAAAACATGAGATAGCAAGGAGCTGGCTTATATTATTCGTGCAAGGGAGAGTGAGAAGAGAAAATACCGATACAGTGCCCGAGCATGTATGAAACACCAGCGGGACATGTCTCCCCCCTTATAAAAAAGACATACATGTGAAATAAGATGTCCTGCTCTTGAGAGGCAAACTGTTGATAGGTCATATTGTAGGAGATACAAAGCTTTTTGGTAATCAATGGAGACCCAGTCTTATTTGACATGTGTAGTAAATAAGAAGGCCTTTGGTTTGCAACGGATCATGAGGATAGGGCCGGTGTAAGGGGGCATTAGTGGTGGCTTGCTAGTGTCATTGCAAAGGGAAACCTGTGTTGCCATGTGTAAATCTTTCATTGTGTGTTGCTTTGCTGAGTGCTTGTGAGTCTGGTGTCATGGAGTAAATTTATCCACTGCATGACCTAGGTGCTGGAGATTATTGGAGGAGGTTATATATTATCCGTGCAGAGCAGAGAGAGAAGAGAAAATACCGATACAGTGCCCGAGCATGTATGAAACACCAGCAGGACATGAGAGAGAGAGAGAGAGAGAGAGAGAGAGAGAGAGAGAGAGAGAGAGCATGGAAAATGTAAGTGAATGGCAGCAGATAGGTTTGGGGTGTCCAAAGTGAATGCCCTAATGATGCAGGTATTTACTTATAAGGTTTGGACTTACAACCTAAAGTATCTGTTAGGTACCAGCATAGAATGCAACTGAGCTTATGTACAGATAGTTGAGAGTAGGAATGATAAAGTATTCCAATAGTACAAAACATGAGATAGCAAGGAGCTGGCTTATATTATTCGTGCAGGGGAGAGTGAGAAGAGAAAATACCGATACAGTGCCCGAGCATGTATGAAACACCAGCGGGACATGTCTCCCCCCCTCATAAAAAAGACATACATGTGAAATAGGATGCCCTGGTTTTGACAGGGAAACTGTTGATAGGTTATCTTGTAGGAGATACAAAGTTTTTTTGGTAATCAATGGAGACCCAGTCTTATTTGACACGTATAGTAAATAAGAAGGCCGTCGGTTTGCAACAGATTATGAGGATAGGGCCGGTGTAAGGGGGCATTAGTGGCGGCTTGCTAGTGTCATTGCAAAGGAAAACATGTGTTCCACGTGCAAATCTTTCATTGTGTGTTGCTTTGCTAGGGGCTTGTAAGTCTGGTGGCATGGAGTAAATTTCTCCACTGTATGACCGAGGAGCTGGAGGTTATTGGAGAAGGTTATATATTATCCGTGCAGGGGAGAGTGAGAAAAGAAAATACCGATGCAGTGCCCGAGCATGTATGAAAAAAACACCAGCGGGACATGGCTCCCCCCTTATAAAAAGACATACATGTGAAATAGGATGCCCTGCTCTTGAGAGGCAAACTGTTGATAGGTTATCTTGCAGGAGATACAAAGCTTTTTGGTAATCAATGGAGACCCAGTCTTATTTGACATGTGTAGTAAATAAGAAGGCCTTTGGTTTGCAACGGATCATGAGGATAGGGCCGGTGTAAGGGGGCATTAGTGGTGGCTTGCTAGTGTCATTGCAAAGGGAAACCTGTGTTGCCATGTGTAAATCTTTCATTGTGTGTTGCTTTGCTGAGTGCTTGTGAGTCTGGTGTCATGGAGTAAATTTATCCACTGCATGACCTAGGTGCTGGAGATTATTGGAGGAGGTTATATATTATCCGTGCAGAGCAGAGAGAGAAGAGAAAATACCGATACAGTGCCCGAGCATGTATGAAACACCAGCAGGACATGAGAGAGAGAGAGAGAGAGAGAGAGAGGAGAGAGAGAGAGAGAGCATGGAAAATGTAAGTGAATGGCAGCAGATAGGTTTGGGGTGTCCAAAGTGAATGCCCTAATGATGCAGGTATTTACTTATAAGGTTTGGACTTACAACCTAAAGTATCTGTTAGGTACCAGCATAGAATGCAACTGAGCTTATGTACAGATAGTTGAGAGTAGGAATGATAAAGTATTCCAATAGTACCAAAACATGAGATAGCAAGGAGCTGGCTTATATTATTCGTGCAGGGGAGAGTGAGAAGAGAAAATACCGATACAGTGCCGAGCATGTATGAAACACCAGCGGGACATGTCTCCCCCCCTCATAAAAAAGACATACATGTGAAATAGGATGCCCTGGTTTTGACAGGGAAACTGTTGATAGGTTATCTTGTAGGAGATACAAAGTTTTTTTGGTAATCAATGGAGACCCAGTCTTATTTGACACGTATAGTAAATAAGAAGGCCGTCGGTTTGCAACAGATTATGAGGATAGGGCCGGTGTAAGGGGGGCATTAGTGGCGGCTTGCTAGTGTCATTGCAAAGGAAAAACATGTGTTCCACGTGCAAATCTTTCATTGTGTGTTGCTTTGCTAGGGGCTTGTAAGTCTGGTGGCATGGAGTAAATTTCTCCACTGTATGACCGAGGAGCTGGAGATTATCGGAGAAGGTTATATATTATCCGTGCAGAGCAGAGAGAGAAAAGAAAATACCGATACAGTGCCCGAGAATGTATGAAACACCAGCAGGACATGAGAGAGAGAGAGAGAGAGAGAGAGAGAGAGAGAGAGAGAGAGCATGGAAAATGTAAGTGAATAGCAGCAGATAGGTTTGGGGTGTCCAAAGTGAATGCCCTAATGATGCAGGTATTTACTTATAAGGTTTGGACTTACAACCTAAAGTATCTGTTAGGTACCAGCATAGAATGCAACTGAGCTTATGTACAGATAGTTGAGAGTAGGAATGATAAAGTATTCCAATAGTACAAAACATGAGATAGCAAGGAGCTGGCTTATATTATTCGTGCAGGGGAGAGTGAGAAGAGAAAATACCGATACAGTGCCCGAGCATGTATGAAACACCAGCGGGACATGTCTCCCCCCTCATAAAAAAGACATACATGTGAAATAGGATGCCCTGGTCTTGACAGGGAAACTGTTGATAGGTTATCTTGCAGGAGATACAAAGTTTTTTTGGTAATCAATGGAGACCCAGTCTTATTTGACACGTATAGTAAATAAGAAGGCCTTCGGTTTGCAACAGATTATGAGGATAGGGCCGGTGTAAGGGGGCATTAGTGGCGGCTTGCTAGTGTCATTGCAAAGGAAAACATGTGTTCCACGTGCAAATCTTTCATTGTGTGTTGCTTTGCTAGGGGCTTGTAAGTCTGGTGGCATGGAGTAAATTTCTCCACTGTATGACCGAGGAGCTGGAGGTTATTGGAGAAGGTTACATATTATCCGTGCAGGGGAGAGTGAGAAAAGAAAATACCGATGCAGTGCCCGAGCATGTATGAAAAAACACCAGCGGGACATGGCTCCCCCCTTATAAAAAGACATACATGTGAAATAGGATGCCCTGCTCTTGAGAGGCAAACTGTTGATAGGTTATCTTGCAGGAGATACAAAGCTTTTTGGTAATCAATGGAGACCCAGTCTTATTTGACATGTGTAGTAAATAAGAAGGCCTTTGGTTTGCAACGGATCATGAGGATAGGGCCGGTGTAAGGGGGCATTAGTGGTGGCTTGCTAGTGTCATTGCAAAGGGAAACCTGTGTTGCCATGTGTAAATCTTTCATTGTGTGTTGCTTTGCTGAGTGCTTGTGAGTCTGGTGTCATGGAGTAAATTTCTCCACTGCATGACCTAGGTGCTGGAGATTATTGGAGGAGGTTGGAGATGGAAAATATTCGGTAAGGATGACTAATGGGTGGCTACACACCATTTCAGCTGCCGATACATCCAGTGTATCCTTAGGAGTAGTTCTTAGTCTCAGGAAGGAGGACCCAGGGAAGTTAAGTAAAACAGTTAAAGTTAGTACATCGGGACATCAAAACTGCTTTTTTGTTGCAATGAAAATATTCAACCATTCTGTTGGTTGCAGGATTGTAGGTGGTTGTCTGATGTAGAGTGATGCCCAGAAGATATGTTAATGATGTCCACAGTTGAGAGATGAAAGTGGTACCCTTGTCAGGAGTAATCTGCTCAGAGAAGCCAAATCTCAGTGTCCACCCTGAGAGTAAGGCAGATGTACATGAGGCAGAAGTTTCGATTTGCATGGGAAATGATTCAGGCCAATGAATGGAGTTGTCAATGATGCTAAACCAGTATCTGTATCCTTGTGATATTGGTAAGGGACCTACTACATTGACTTGGATGTGGGAAAAATAAAGCTGAGGTTGAGAAAAGGCGTCCACTCCTGAATCGTGTGGCAATGTACTTTGGAAGCTTAGCATGAAGTACAGGCATGGACCCACTCCTTGGCATCTTTACTTATGCCATGTCAAATGAACTTCGTCATCAGTAGCTGTGTAGTAGATCGTCGCGAGGCATCTGAGAAGCATTGGATGAAATCAAATTCCTATTGGCACATGTGTCCATGTATTCATAGCCACGGCCTTCCTGTAATGACATCACAGAGGAGATTGGCAGTTGAGTTGTTGAGAGCGATATCTTCCCAACGGAGGGATGTGCAGAATATCCTGTATTCTTGGAGCTCTGGATATTTTCATTGGGCTTCTGACAAGGCATTGTAATCCAATCCTAGGTGAATCGAGTCTATGGGTTTTTTGACAAAGCATCTGCAACGGTGTTCATTTTCCAAGCTAAATGTTGAAGGGTGTAGTATTATTCAGCCATTGTGAAGAGGTGTCGGTGATAATGGGTGTACCAGGCATCAGACTGTTTAGTGAAGAGATGCACAAGACGCAAGTGGTCCATACAAATGATGAAGGGTGTTCCTTTTAAGAAGTGGTGAAATAGACAGACAGCCAAATGCACCACCAGTAATTAGCAGTTGATGGTAGAGTAGCTGGATTCCACTTTGAACAGTGGGGAGAGCAGTTGATCACCTGCTCAAGTACTCCACCAATAGCGATGACACTAACATCGGTGGAGAGAAGGAGGGTGTATGTGGCATGGGAAAAGTGAGAGCAGTAGCGGTTGATAGGGCATTCTTTGCACTGCTTGTGCTGCAGAAAGCCACTTCTTTAAGAGGATCATATTTCATGTCTTTTGGCTTGCCTTTAAAGGAGATATAGAAGGGAGCATGAGTAATCATGATAGCTGGTAGAAACAGGGGATAATAGCTGGCCATGCATAAGAATTCTTACAGTTCTTTGATAGTCGAGGGTGCAAAAGGTACACGTGTCGTACTGGTCTACAAGAACATTCTGTTGTAGGTTGTTGCGAACCATGTATAGAAGACGGTGCTCCTCTTTGGAAGAAGAGAACACAAGTATGTTGTCCACATTATATGCGAAGAAGGAAATGTCCCCTAAGATGCCATCCATGAGGCGTAGAAAAGTGGCCCCAGCATTACAAAGGCACAAAGAGAATTAATTGAAGAAGTAGGTACTATATTGGGTGGTGATGGCTGTCTTGGGGCTGGCTTGTGGGTTCATGGGCACCTGATAATACCTTTTCAAAAGGTCGTGTATGGAAAAGACCTTTGCTTTGTATAAATAAGGGTTCATTTTGAAGATGTTTAGGAACGAGTATTGATTCAGTTCTGTCTGCATGTTCAGATGCCTGTAATCCCCACAGGGGAACATGGACCCATCTTTAGGACAATGTGTAAGGGTGATGACCATAGGCTGGAGCCTATTGGCAAAGATCCATTTTCTTCCATTTTGACGAACATTTGTTTAGCAGCTACCAAATGATATGATGCTAGACACCTGAGTCTGGCAAACACTGGGATCCCCGTCATGTTGATATGGTGATGAATGATATGCTTTGCAGAGAACCATGGGTATTTGGTGATGTTCAGGATGAATGTCTGTGTACGGCATGAGGAGGTGGGCACAGGCCTCGCAGGGTGCATTGAGTGTGTGGTCAGTGTTGGCGGACTGAAGAGGTGTCGACGAGTACAAGTCATTGGCAGCTACCAGACAGACGTCAGCAGCTTGAAAGGATTATGTTTTGTC
>NC_090729.1:80994581-80997081 GCF_036898095.1 Palaemon carinicauda
AAAATTTCATTTTATGTGATTAAAAGTTTTCTTTTTAATACAGGAGTAATTACATATATTTTTTCTCGTTACAGGTTTCCAAGATGAATTTTTTGTTGTTGGGAGTGATATTGTTCGCTCAGACATTTTTCTCGTATGGGATGAGTTCTAAGACTAAAATTATATATTTTAAATATGGCAATATAGTTGAAAGACAAGAAGACATTTTTATTACATCAACCAACGTAATTGTCGAAGTGCATATGCAAGCAATTTTTCTTCAAGAGAATGATGTCACTAGCTTAAGAACTGCCATTTCAAGGTTTTCTGCATCATTGGATGAGTTGCATAGAAGACATTTTCATTTGACTACTAAGAGTTTGCTTGGATCAACATTAAAAGTTGCAGAGATGCTATCTGATGACTTGAAAAATAAGACTGGCGAGACAGGATCTTTGGCTTATGACCTTTTGATGTGGACTGTAGGACACGAACATAAAGAAAGACGGAATCCGTTCATTTATGCTGCATTAAGCATCTTTGGGTCTGTTGCAAGTTTAGGTTTAGGACTTTCCAATCGTCTTAAAATTAGTAATCAAAATAAGAAAATTGAGTTCTTGACTCATAAAGATGAATTGATTATGTCAGAACTAAGGGATCAGTTAGCTTCAATCAATAAAATTATGGATTTGTTAAATGAACATTCAGATAATATCGTTCAGATTATGGAAGTACAGGATTTGTTGGCAACATTAACGTATTATGATTCAAAGATAGATCACATACATAACAGAATTGCACATTTCATTGAGAAATCCAAGGATTATGTAGAAGCTATCACGTTAGCAACTAAAGGTGTATTGTTGCCCCATTTGTTGCCTATACGTTACTTAAAATTAGTTCTGGAGAACGGAAGGGATAAACTAGGCTATGTTCCTTTGTTAGACGAACATAGGTTAGAATTTTATTACAGCCTAATTACAGTAAACATAGATAATAACAAGATTAGGATTACAATTCCCTTTGATTCTTCTGATGCCTGGAAATCTTACAGGATATCACCATTTCCGACTTTCATGACGAATCACTCAAATCCAGTAATATCCAGTTTGACGGGACACGTATTGATTTCCCCAGACAAGGAAACATATACGGTCATTAAAGACTTAAATCAATTAACTCACTGTTCAGACGCAATGGATAGAAAAATATGTACAGCTGACTCATTTGAATTCCGTAAAAACTTAATGGATTCATGGGGGTTAGGTATAGTGCTAGACGGTGCTCTCTCCCATACAAGTGAAAATTGTCTGGATAAGCCTTATCCCTTTGACAATAAAGAATTCAATTGCAGACTAAATAATGGCTCGTGGATACGATACGACAAGGACGGCTTCAATGTATCATGCCCTGACGGATCCACATCCTTCAACCACATCTTCGTCGCAGCAGATGGCTGTATCGGGACTTCCCCGAATTCCATGGTGACTGGCCTACGGACAATCATCAGAGAACGAGCCTACTTCGCGAACTTCACGTGGACCTCTACAATGCCAGCACTTCCTCTCCCATACAACGGCCGTGTGGCAAAGCGGTTGATGAAACTTACCGAAAAGGACCACCTGTCACCGACTTATGAAGAAATTCTTCACCCCATAATACTGGCTAGTTTGTGTGTCACAGTGATGATATTTATCGCCGTGAACATCCTTGTTTGGCGTAGGTTACGGCACAGCAAGCAGCTACAAAGGAATGAGTTGCATAGCCCTGACAATACCCCCTATCTGATCCAGTTCAAAGCTGTATGAGTGGCCACCTCATTCGCTAAGGGAGTAATTTGTCGGGAAGATGTTTGTATGAAAAGCTGATTAGTACGCTAGTAATATGTAATTAAAGAAATTCTCTACATTTGCATTGTTAAAAATACATTTAAAACAACATTTAAAAAATAAATAAAATAAAAAAGGATATAAATCATTTTTTTCTCTCGGCATCTAATAAAAGTATATAAGTCGGAATGTTAAAAAAAAAGAAAAGAGAAAAAAAAAATATCATAAAATATATAACAGAATCTATGGGCATCTAATAAAATATATCAGCCCTATATATAAATATATATATATATATATATATATATATATATATATATGTACGAAACTGTGGTACGTGTACGTACCAGGAATTCGTGTTTGTGCACTAAAAATTGAGTATCTTGTTTCTGACAAAGGTAACAATTATTCTTTATCAAGTTACCGAATCATATGTAAGTCAGAATTTATTTTGTTTTTTGGTACCATGTAATCATTTGCTAGCAATTTACCATATATATGATCTTGGTTTTATCATGCATTTTTCTTTTTGCTTTGGTAATATCTTTTTTGTATGCATTATTGTTATTATTTTTTATTGTGCCTATTTGGACATTCGTCCTCAGTTGATTATGGCTAAAGTTAAACAAAGAATAATACGTATGTCCAGTCACACCTAATAACCATGTTTCGGCTTGTTGTTAAATTTTTGT
>NC_090729.1:81007081-81012081 GCF_036898095.1 Palaemon carinicauda
ATTTCCCTTTAGCATTAAAACTGGGCAGGCGGAGGCGATCAGGTCAAGGCTTTATAAGGTACCAATTCATTTCCAGGGAAAGATAGCAAGGAAAATTAGTAAGTAAAGGGAACAAAGGATAAACAAGGAGAGCGAATTCACCTGGGCTTCTCCTATTGTAGATGTTAGGATAAAGGCTGGCTCTGGAAGATTGTGTGTTGATTATAGGAAGTTGAATGCAGTCACTAAGGATAATGCTTTTCCATTTCCCTCGGTCGAAGAGTTACTTGTGAAGGTACGGGATATTAAATATTTTACAAGTATTGATTTGAAATGCGGATATTATCAAATACCCTTTAAGGAAGACAGTAAATGTAAAACGGTATTTATAGCAAACGATCAACTGTTTCTGTTTAATTTTCTTTCTTTTGGTGTTAAAATGCTCCAAGTAATTTTTCTAGAGTAATGATGGCAGTTTTGTCTCCCTTAACTGGTCATAATGTTCTTGTTTATTTAGACGATATCATAATTACAGTGGAAACGGACGAAGAACATAATAATAATTTATACCATTACGACATAATGGTATAAAGATAAAATTGTCAGATTGCAAATATATCTGTAAGCAGGTCGAATTTTTAGGTCACATAATAACCTCAGAAGGTATCCAACTTAGTTCCAGTAAATCAGAAGCTAACAGAGATTTTCCAGGCGACGTACCCCTTAGGAAGTAGCTGGGTTCCTTGGGCTCGCTGAGTTCACCCTAAGTTCATAAGAGGTTTTTGAGAGATAGCAAGACCCTTAGATGCTTTAAAGAACCAAAAAACAATAAATTAATGAGAGGAAGAAGAAAGGGCCTTTAACCATTTGAAATCTGCCTCAACTAGCAATGATTATCTTGCATATCCTAGATTTGATCGGCCGTTTTTAGTGATAACAGATGCGAGTAGCTTAGCTATGGGTTGCGTAGTTTCTCAATGAGATCATAAAGTTAGAGAGCGACCCATTTGATTTACTTCCAGGGCATTAAAAGGGGTGGAAAAGAATTATAGTACATTCGATCGCGAGGCTTTGGGTTCTAGAGAGGCATTGGGTCTTTTTACTAGGTCAGTGGATCGAGTTGCAAAGTGATCATCACCCCTTACGTGACTTTTTTTTAAAGAGGATTTGAATTTTACACAAGCGAAATGGTTTGAAAGATTGTATGAGTTTATTATAAAGGGTTTTCACTAGATAGAAGGTAAAGATAAACAGATAGTGGCTGCCCTCTCTAGAGGTACAGTAATAGGTATAAGAACTAGGCACTCACAAAAGAGGAACAAAGAACATAACAAAAATTTTGAAGACCCCCCTCAAAATAGACAAAATAGAGAACGGGATGTGAATTCAAGGGAGTTGCAATCAGAAAACGGGATCAACGAGACAGAGAGAGAGAGAGAGAGAGAGAGAGAGAGAGAGAGAGAGAGAGAGAGAGAGAGAGAGAGAGAGATGGGAACGGTGAAAGTGAATATATATGGGTTGCCGAGGACAAGACCAGGGGTGTCCAGAATGAAGCCCTGGTGATGCAGGCGTGTTTGACTTGGGAGGTTGGAACTTAAAAGAGGTCCAAGATGGGCAGAAAAAAAGAGGAATGGATGGAAAGAGTGCGAGCAGTGATTAGAGGGCCATCGGAGAGTTGTCCATCATTTCTGAATGTGCCTCGTGAGAATCTTTTTATACAGAATGATATCTTATTGTGCTTATGAGAAGAGGGGAGGAGAATTTTGAACATGGGTAGTTTTTCCTCCCTCTTTAATTAATCAAGATATCCAATTAGTACATGCAAGTCCTTATGCAGGTCATTTAGGAATTGATAAAACATTAAGGAGAACACAAGAATCCTTCTTTTAGTTAGGAATAAAAAAAATCTATAAGAAATTATATAAAATGTTGTAATGCTTATAACTGTTTCAAAGAACATAAAAACACTGTACCGGAAGCCAGAAAGTGGCCTGTGATTCCTATTAGATTTCATAAGGTGCATATGGATGTGGTAGGACTATTTCCTGCTTGTTTAACACAACCTAAGTATATATGTCTATTTGTGGATGCATTTAATCGGTATACTTATACTTACGCTATGTTGGATAAATCAGCAAATTCTGTGTTCTTTCATTACTAGGTTTGGTTACCCGAAAATTTTGATAAGTGATAATGGTCTGGAGTTCATAAATAAGGTGGTGAAATCGGTCATAGACTTAATGAAAATTGAACACTTTTCAGTGACCGCATATATGCCTTCAGCTAATGATTTAGTGAAATAACATATTAGGGAATTAGTGCGGATTTTACATTACTTTGTGGCTGATGACTCCCTTTAATGGCATGCCATGGTTTCTACAGCTGAGCTAGCTTTGAACATTGCATATAATGCAGGCTCAAGGGACATGCTTTTCTTTTTAATGTATGGACATGATCCTGTGTTACCATATATGGCTCTGATTAATTCACAAGTTGCCAAATTATTCAACTGAGCAATACCGTATATATTTACTAAATCTAGTGAGGAGAATAAGGAACCCCACTAAAAGGTTTTTGAAAAGAGCTAATGAAAAACACAGCTGCAAGTATGATGGTCGGTTCAAAACCGCACCGGTAAAGGTATTTGTGGGCGATCGTGTGTATTTGAAACGATTGCAACCTAGGAAACACAAACTTTGGGTCCGTACCGAGTAAATATGGTTAAATATAACACTGACACAGTGTCTGAACATCATCAGGCACATACATGTGGTGCCTGAAAAATGTATTTTTCAAAAGTGTCAATCAGAGTGTTCCTCCTTACCCCTGCACATGTGAAATTCCTCTAGATGATGAGTCAATTTTTTTTCTTTCCTTTGCTGTTGTTGTTTGAACAGACCTCATTTCTTCTTTTGAAGTGTTTTAAATAAACTTGATGATAACAATTTGTTGTTATGTGTAGCTATACGTATAACATACTGCTTAGTGAACTTAAAAATAATCAGAGGTTAAATAGGTCAGGTGAGATCCGTCATGTGTATGCGGTATTATTCATGTATTTATATGCTTCCTGGTTGCTGGGGCCAGGGCAGTTCCCTTAGGTCAAGTGGCTGCAGTATTAAAAGTTCAGCTTTGAGGAAAGGCATTGTTAGAGAATGTGTAGATGTGAATACCTTATACTTAAAGTAGTAAGAGAAGGGCGGGAAGATGAATGACTTTCTCGGGAAAAGGGCTAGTGGCCACCGATTGATAGTTGCAAGTGCAAGTGTAGTAGTGATTTTTAAAAAAAGGTGAAATGGTGGTGGTGAGTTGTGTTGTGAAATTGTGCCGTAAACTCGGACAAGTAAATGTGAGGGATGAAAGAATATCTCTTCCTACCTCTATGCAGCCCAGAAAGGCTCGTATTGCCCGCAACCAGGGGAAGGTTACTGATGAGGTTGTGTAATACTGATGTTAATATGATTTTTTTTTTCACTTTGGGTATTCTATATTTTAGATGTAGAAGTCATTAGAAGAAATAAGTGAGATGAATTATATTGTACTGTGTACATTTTTGCATACAATATTTGACATTTTTTTTTTTTGTGAAAAACGTGTTAGTTTATTTGGGTGATTTCTATATAGATATATATGTATGTATGTATATATATATATATATATATATATATATATATATATATATATATATATATATATATATATATATATATATATATATATATATATATATACATATATATATATATATATATATTGTGGCATTACCCTCTAATACATGCCATGCCTATTCCGGGTCGGAGTGTCCTCCATATATCATAGACTAGAGAAGGCGAGTGCACACCTCCTCCCGGAGTGAGGAGCTTAGGTGGGGGATAATGTCCAAATCCTTGAATGAAAATATGTGTTACATGTCAAGGTAAATGAACTCTATAACCATGAGAATTCCATAAAACCTAACAATTCAACATGTTGTTGTAGCAAGATTCAATCTTCTTGATAGAGGAGTCAGTAGCCTTTGTGCGTTCATTTGGACAAGGCACTCATCTGAGAGTCTCGGCTGTATTATCATTATTATGATCATTATTTGCTAAGCTACAACCCTAGTTGGAAAAGCAGAATGCTATAAGCCCAGGGACCCCAACAGGGAAAATAGCCCAGTAAGGAAAGGAAACAAGGAAAAATAAAATATTTTAAGAACAGTAACAACATTAAAATAAATATTTCCTATGTACAGTATACTATAAAAACTTTAACAAAACAGGAGGAAGAGAAATCAGATGTATATATATATATATATATATATATATATATATATATATATATATATATATATATATATATATATATATATTATATATATATATATATATATATATATATATATATATATATATATATATATATATATATATATATATATATATATATATATATATATATATATATATATATAAATATATATATATATATATATATATATATATATATATATCAGGTATTAACGTAATTTTTGCTGTAATTTGCATCAGCCTTGTTACTGCATTTTGTTTTTATGTAAAATTAGTCTGAACTTTAATTTATAAGGCTTTAGTTGTAAATTTTATTTTTTCTTGAAGTACTGCTTTAACCAACTCCCCGCTCGTTTAAAGATTCTTAAGTGTCTAGTTTAACGCTTGTTCCTTTTTTATGTTTTTTGGGTCCTTGATGAGAAGAGACACCGGTGTTTATTTGTGATGAAATCGATTGTTAAATAGGACAGTTTGAGCTGGAGTCTCCCAGGACCTACTGCAGCAGCTGGCCTATGTGAGCTTTTTGAGGACTGTGACACCAATGGTTGACGGCTTTTTGCAGGTGCATTTCTACCACCTGCGTGTCTTGCATTGTCTGTGTATTCTCTTCTGCGGTCCGCAGCGGTGGCACTGGAATACGGGCACTCAAGGTGGACCCAAGTGAGACTCCTCCATTGACGCATCCTTGACCTGGTCAGCGGCGGGATCCTTGGAGTTGGTGGTGTCTTATAG
>NC_090729.1:81027081-81032081 GCF_036898095.1 Palaemon carinicauda
AAAATTACCAACCCAAAATATGGGAAGGTGAATCTGTTCTTAGTTTTGCAACTCGCATTTTTCGGATTGCAATTCGTGTTGCTACCCGGAGTGCCAATCTCCCAGAAGGTGATAAAAACGAAATTGCCCATAAACATATTTGCAAATTAGTAAAAACCATATTTATGTGGTTATTTGTTTAATAACAATCGCTCGTTAGCAGACGTAGTGAGTGTGATGCAAAACATTATAGACAATTTGCCAGAAGAAAAAAGGACTGGGAATAACGGGGCCGATTCCGAGAAGTTCGCAGCCATGAGAGGAAAGGTAAGGGGGATTGCAGTCAGCAGATTAGCAGAGGCTTCAGATGTTGGCACTGTGGGGTAAAGGGGCACCAACGAGTAGAATGCCTCACCCAAAGATCCCCCCGCTGTTACACTTGTCAGGCCTACGGCCATTTATCTCGAGAGTGCCCAGCAAAAAACGCCCTTGCGCACGCACACCTCCCCCTGCCCAACGTCCGAGGAAAAGGGAACAGAGGAAGGGGAAGAAGAGGGAGTTCGATGTCCCCCCCCCCCAACCCCGCATGACATCACAAGCAGTAGCCAAGGAAGCAGTGACGACAGACCGTGAGAGAGCAAGCACTGGGACCTCCATCGATAACCCCAACCTCACCCCGACAGCACTAGGGAGAGGACCAGGGAGCAGCGGCACGGCGGCCGAGGTTATTAACCCGTGCTCCATATCTCTAAATGGCCATCTGGGAATGTTAGCAGTAGTATCAACTAGCAAGATAAATCCATCCGAGCGCTGATTAACACGGGAGCTAGTGTTTCATTGATTGAAAAAAAAAAAAATTCTCCTAAATCCACTACAGCCAGCAGCATCCATTGTTCTTGACACGCCAGGAGGACAAAACTACACATAAACCATACATCAATCGTCCAGTTCAAGGTGGGGTCTGTGAAGTTTACACATGAATTTTTTTGTCCTGCCTACCTTGGGAATTCTAGGAATAGAGACTATACTTGGAATAGACTTTATGTCTAATAATCAAATCTGCATTTTTGGGGGAAAAGATATAACAACAGTAAAAGCAGGAGGGTACATTTTGGCAATAGAGAGTCATAAGCAGTGTGTGTGTTAGCTCGGAGAGACATTTAAGTAAGGTATCAACTACACCTGAGAGAGGTAAAGTGTTGTCCCCCCAGTCCCTTACGAGCATATCTGTGACCCCGTGTCGCCCTCTTGCGGAAGGAACCAAGGTAGTTGTTAAACCCCACGACAATTGGGCCCATATGATATCAGAGGGCTTGACAGAAATTAAAGAGAACAAAGCTGATAGTTAATTTCTCAAATAAAAGGATTGGTTTAGGAAGGGATTCTGTGTGTGAGATTAGAGTTATGTGAAATTGCTTATAAGGGGATGTTGGGAGCCCCAACTCCAGCCCGCACAGACGAACGCACTCAGAATTTGATTATGCAAGCACGAAAATTATGTTCCTTAGAATATCAGCCTGTAGTTAGTTGACATTGTCAATAATTATTCCGATGTAATTGCAATTGGAGGTGAGCCACCCGGGAGGATTGATCAATATCCCTTTAGCATTGAAACTGGCAGGTGGAGCCAATCTGGTCAAGGCCTTATAGGTACCCATTCATTTCCATGGAGAGATAGAAAGGGAAATTAATAAATTATGGGAACAAGGGATAATCGAGGAGAGCGAATCCCCCTTAGCTTCTCCAATTGTAGCTGTTAGGAAGAACAATGGCTCGGTAAGATTGTGTGTTTGATTATAAGAAATTGAATGCAATCACTAAGGATAATGCATTCCTTTTGCCCTCAAAAGAAGAAATACTTGTGAAAGTACGGGATAGAAAATATTTCACAACTGTTGATTTGAAATCTGGGTACTATCAAATACCCATTCAGGAAGACAGTAAATGTGAAACGGCATTTATAGATAACGATAAATTATTTCAGCTTAATATTCTTCCTTTCGGTGATAAAAATGCTCCGTCATTTTTCTAGAGTAATGATGGGAGTTTGTTCGCCCCTAATTGGTCATAATGTTCTTGTGTATTTAGATGATATTATTACAGGAAAACGGCCGAAGAACATAGCAATAATATTCGTAAGGTTTTAGAAGCACTGCGACGTAACGGTATGAAAATAAATTTGTCAAAGTGCAAATTTTTCTGCAAACAGGTCGAATTTTTAGGTCATATAATAACCCAGAAGGTATCCAGCCCAGCCCCAGTAAGGGTAGCGAATATTACAGATTTCCCAAGGCCACGTAACTCTAAGGAAGTAGCTGGGTTCCTTGGGCTAACTGGGTATTACCGTAAATTCACAAGAGGTTTTGGAGAGATAGCCAGAACCTTGGATGCTTTAAAGAAACAAAAAAAAAGTAATAATATTAGGGAGAGGAAGAAGAAAGGGCCTTTAACCATTTGAAAGCTGCCATAACTAGCAATGAATTACTTGCATATCCTAGATTTGATTACTCGTTTTTAGTGACAACAGATGTGAGTAGCGTAGCTATTGGTGGCATAGTGTCTCAACGAGATGATAAAGGCAGAGAGAGACCCATTTGTTTTGCTTCCCGGAATAAAAAAGGGCAAAAAGAATTATAGTACATTTGATTTAGAGGATTTGGCTATTCTTGGGGTTCTAGAGAGGCATCGGTTCTTTTTATTAGGTCAGTCGATTGAGTTGCAAAGTGATCATCGCACCTTACGTGATTTGTATTATAAAAAGTGATTTGACCTTACGTCAAGCAGATGGATTGAGAGATTATTCGAGTTTAACATAAAGGGTTTTCACCACATAGATGGTAAGGCTAACAAGGTAGCTGATGCTCTTTCCAGAAGTTGCAGTAATAGGAATAACAACTAGGGCACAAAAGAGGAACGAAGAACGTAACCAAAATAGTGAAGACCCCCATCATAATAGAGAAAAATAGAGAACGGGATGAGACTTCTCACGAGGCACATACAGGTAGACGGGAGAGAGAGAATCGACTCGGGAGGGAGAGAGAGAGAGAGAGAGAGAGAGAGAGAGAGAGAGAGAGAGAGAGAGAGAGAGAGAGAGAGAGATGAATATACGTGGATGACCGAGGACATAACCAGGGGTGTCCAGAATGAATGCCCTGATGATGCAGGTTTGATTGACTTGGGAGGTTGGGACATAAAAGAAGAACGACAGGGATCAGAAAAAAAGAGGAACGGATGGAAAGAGTGCTAGCAGTGATTAAATGGGAATCGGAGAGTTATCCGTCATTTCTGAATGTGCCTAGTGAGAAATTTTTTTATTGAAAATGATGTCTTATATTGTGCTTACGAGAAGAAGGGAGGGGAATTCTGTGCACGGGTAGTTCTTCCTCCCTCTTTAATTAAACGAGTCATCCACATTGTACATGCAAGTCCGTATGCAGGGCATTTAGGGATTGATAGAACATTAAGGAGAGCACGTGAATCCTTCTTTTGGTTGGGAATGAAAAAGTCTATAGAGAATTATATAAAAGGTTGTCATGCTTGTAACTGTTTTCAAAGAACATGAAAACACTGTACCAGAAGCCAGAAAGTGGCCGATTGTTCCCATTAAATTCTACAGAGGGCATATGGATGTAGTAGGACCATTTCCTACTGGGTTAACACAACATAAGTATATGTGTGTATTTGTGGATCTACGAATTCATTAGCCCAGGCACTGTGCTCTTTCAATTACTAGGTTTCGTTACCGGAAAATTTTGATAAGTGATAATGGTCTTGAGTTTACAAATAAGGTGGTGAAATCGGTCAGGGACATGACAAAAAATTGAACACTTTTCAGTGTCCGCATATAGGCCTTCAGCAAATGGCTTAGTAGAGTTGCATAATAGGGAAGTAGTGCGAATTTTGCGTTACTTAGTGGCTGATGACCCTCTTCATTGGCACGCCCATGCTTCCTACAGTTGAGCTAGCTTTGAACATTGCATATAATGCTTCGCTCAGGGGTACGCCTTTCTTTTTAGTGTATGGACAGGATCCTGTTTTACCATAAACGGTTCTCATCAATTCGCAACAGTTGCCAGATTATTTGACTGAGCAATACCGGTGTGTATTTACTAATTTTATTAAGGAAAGTAATGAAACACCACTGAAAGGTTTTTGAAAAGAGCTAATGAAAATCTCAGCTCAAAGTATGATGGTCGGTTCAAAACCGCACTGGTAAAAGTATCTGTGGTCGATCGTGTGTATTGAAACGATCACAATACAACCTAGGAAACACAAACTAGAGCCAGTGTATTTGGGTCCTTACTGAGTAAAGATGGTTAAGTCTAACACAGTTGTGATACAAAGCATTGTTAATCGCGCAATCTGAACATCATCAGGCACACATACATATGGTACCTGAAGAGGTAGTTTTCAAAAGTGTTTCCTCCTTACCCTGCATACGTGACATCCCTCGAGTTGATGAGTAGAATTTATTTTTTCCTTTGCTGTTGTTGTTGTTTGAACAGACCTCATATTTTTTTTTCGACGAGTTTTAAATGAACCTGATGATAACAATGTCTTGTGTTTATACATAAAATGTTGTGTTAATTTTGCTGAGTGTGGAAATACGTAAAATAATATTGTTGAGTAAATCTAAAACAATCAGAGAATAAATACGTCAAGTGATATCGCCAGGCGGATGCTGTATTATTCATGTATTTATATGATTCCTGATTACTGGGGCCGGGGCGGTTCCCGAATAGCAAGTGGCGCCGGGATTAAAGGTCAGCCTCTAGGATAGGCATTGTAGAGAATATGTAGATGTGAATACTGTACCTTATACTTAGCGTTATAAGAAAAGGGGGGGGGGGGGGGAAGATGAATGATTTTCTCGGGAAAACGGCAAGTGACCACCAGTTGAAAAGTTGCAAGTGCAAATGTTGTAGTGATTTGAATAAATGGTGAAAGATTCGTAGTGAGATGTGTTGCGAAATTGTGCCATAAACCCGGACAAGTAAAATCGAGGGATGAAGGAATATCTA
>NC_090729.1:81033734-81036234 GCF_036898095.1 Palaemon carinicauda
GCCATTTATCTCGAGAGTGCCCAGCAAAAAACGCCCGGGTTGCGCACGCACACCTCCCCCTGCCCAACGTCCGAGGAAAAGGGAACAGAGGAAGGGGAAGAAGAGGGAGTTCGATGTCCCCCCCCCCCAACCCCGCATGACATCACAAGCAGTAGCCAAGGAAGCAGTGACGACAGACGTGAGAGAGCAAGCACTGGGACCTCCATCGATAACCCCAACCTCACCCCGACAGCACTAGGGAGAGGACCAGGGAGCAGCGGCACGGCGGCCGAGGTTATTAACCCGTGCTCCATATCTCTAAATGGCCATCTGGGAATGTTAGCAGTTAGTATCAACTAGCAAGATAAATCCATCCGAGCGCTGATTAACACGGGAGCTAGTGTTTCATTGATTGAAAAAAAAAAAAATTCTCCTAAATCCACTACAGCCAGCAGCATCCATTGTTCTTGACACGCCAGGAGGAACAAAACTACACATAAACCATACATCAATCGTCCAGTTCAAGGTGGGGTCTGTGAAGTTTACACATGAATTTTTTGTCCTGCCTACCTTGGGAATTCTAGGAATAGAGACTATACTTGGAATAGACTTTATGTCTAATAATCAAATCTGCATTTTTGGGGGAAAAGATATAACAACAGTAAAAGCAGGAGGGTACATTTTGGCAATAGAGAGTCATAAGGCAGTGTGTGTGTTAGCTCGGAGAGACATTTAAGTAAGGTATCAACTACACCTGAGAGAGGTAAAGTGTTGTCCCCCCAGTCCCTTACGAGCATATCTGTGACCCCGTGTCGCCCTCTTGCGGAAGGAACCAAGGTAGTTGTTAAACCCCACGACAATTGGGCCCATATGATATCAGAGGGCTTGACAGAAATTAAAGAGAACAAAGCTGATAGTTAATTTCTCAAATAAAAGGATTGGTTTAGGAAGGGATTCTGTGTGTGAATTAGAGTTATGTGAAATTGCTTATAAGGGGATGTTGGGAGCCCCAACTCCAGCCCGCACAGACGAACGCACTCAGAATTTGATTATGCAAGCACGAAAATTATGTTCCTTAGAATATCAGCCTGTAGTTAGTGACATTGTCAATAATTATTCCGATGTAATTGCAATTGGAGGTGAGCCACCCGGGAGGATTGATCAATATCCCTTTAGCATTGAAACTGGGCAGGTGGAGCCAATCTGGTCAAGGCCTTATAAGGTACCCATTCATTTCCATGGAGAGATAGAAAGGGAAATTAATAAATTATGGGAACAAGGGATAATCGAGGAGAGCGAATCCCCCTTAGCTTCTCCAATTGTAGCTGTTAGGAAGAACAATGGCTCGGTAAGATTGTGTGTTGATTATAAGAAATTGAATGCAATCACTAAGGATAATGCATTCCTTTTGCCCTCAAAAGAAGAAATACTTGTGAAAGTACGGGATAGAAAATATTTCACAACTGTTGATTTGAAATCTGGGTACTATCAAATACCCATTCAGGAAGACAGTAAATGTGAAACGGCATTTATAGATAACGATAAATTATTTCAGCTTAATATTCTTCCTTTCGGTGATAAAAATGCTCCGTCATTTTTCTAGAGTAATGATGGGAGTTTTGTCGCCCCTAATTGGTCATAATGTTCTTGTGTATTTAGATGATATTATTACAGGGGAAAACGGCCGAAGAACATAGCAATAATATTCGTAAGGTTTTAGAAGCACTGCGACGTAACGGTATGAAAATAAATTTGTCAAAGTGCAAATTTTTCTGCAAACAGGTCGAATTTTTAGGTCATATAATAACCCAGAAGGTATCCAGCCCAGCCCCAGTAAGGTAGCGAATATTACAGATTTCCCAAGGCCACGTAACTCTAAGGAAGTAGCTGGGTTCCTTGGGCTAACTGGGTATTACCGTAAATTCACAAGAGGTTTTGGAGAGATAGCCAGAACCTTGGATGCTTTAAAGAAACAAAAAAAGTAATAAATTAGGGAGAGGAAGAAGAAAGGGCCTTTAACCATTTGAAAGCTGCCTTAACTAGCAATGAATTACTTGCATATCCTAGATTTGATTACTCGTTTTTAGTGACAACAGATGTGAGTAGCGTAGCTATTGGTGGCATAGTGTCTCAACGAGATGATAAAGGCAGAGAGAGACCCATTTGTTTTGCTTCCCGGGAATAAAAAAGGGGCAAAAAGAATTATAGTACATTTGATTTAGAGGATTTGGCTATTCTTGGGGTTCTAGAGAGGCATCGGTTCTTTTTATTAGGTCAGTCGATTGAGTTGCAAAGTGATCATCGCACCTTACGTGATTTGTATTATAAAAGTGATTTGACCTTACGTCAAGCAGATGGATTGAGAGATTATTCGAGTTTAACATAAAGGGTTTTCACCACATAGATGGTAAGGCTAACAAGGTAGCTGATGCTCTTTCCAGAAGTGCAGTAATAGGAATAACAACTAGGGCACAAAAGAGGAACGAAGAACGTAACCAAAATAGTGAAGACCCCCATCATA
>NC_090729.1:81043734-81106234 GCF_036898095.1 Palaemon carinicauda
TTTTACATTATACGATGGTACTAGAGTGGAGAAATGTCGTGAGAGGAGCTTGTTAATAACCTTGTAAACCATATTTTCAGGGTAAGAGTTTTGCTTGAAAAAATTAACCAAAAATAAAATCTCCTTATGAAAGAGTGACCAACTCGAGGAATAACGCAGAGCCCTATAAACAAGTGTGTATATAGCATTTAGTTTAAAATTTAAAAAGCAAGAACTATAAAAATTGCTGGCAAGTCCAGTGTATGTCTTTTTCCGATACACAGATGTTATAAATTCACCATTGTCTCTGCTTACGTTAATGTCTAATAAAGGTAGAGAGTTTTTGTTTTCTTTTTCCATAGTGAACTTCATATTTTGGTGTTGAATATTTATATGGCTTAAAAACATCTACTATGCCATGGTTGTTTAAATAACACAAAAGTGTCATCAACATATCTTCTCTAATACACTGGCTTACAAGAGTCTGGACAAATATTTAAAAAATTTTCTTCAAAAGATGACATAAAATATTTGCAAACAAAGGCCCTAAGGGGGAACCCATAGCAACTCCATTGACCTGCGAATAGAGTTGGCCATTAAAAACAAACATGGAGTCTTGCACAGCAAGCTCAAGAAAAGTCTTAAAATAATGTCTGTTAAAACCATGAAAAATAATTTGATCGTCATAAAAAATCTTATCTAAAATAATATTAATGGTTTCATTGAGTGGAACATTTGTAAAAAGAGATTCTATATCAAAACTTGTCATATGTAAATCACCATCTTGTAAAACTATTTGTTGCTGAAACTCATAGCCATTTTTTAGTGAGAACTGGTTGCTTGAGAAATTACCAAGTAAAGAGACAAGGTGTATTGATATTTTATAAGCCGGGTTGTTATAGGCTGCCATAATAGGTCTGATAGGAACTCCTTCCTTATGTATCATTGGTAGTCCATATAGAATGCTAAAAGAGTAACCAGTCACAAACAGTTGTTGATACGTTGTTTCATTTAAGATACCTTCATTTTTTAGTTTCCTCAAAAATCTGTTAATTTTGTCTTCTCTTTTGTAAATGTCCATAAAATTTGGTTCACCTTGTAACTTAAATTTAGTTTGGTCAGCAAGAATATTATCAACCTTAGCACTATAGTCTGTTTTATTGAACAGTACAACACCTTAACCCTTATCTGGTTTACAAATAACCAAACTGTCTCGTTTGCCCAATTTTTGTAAGATACTTAAATTCTCCTTCCTGAAAAACAATGTCCAAGACACTCTTAACTTAGTGTAAGTTTTATGTAAAAGAAAAGACAACTTATGTTGCAAACCACTTAGGTCATTGATCAGATTTAAGCCCTTGAGTCGTTGAAAAAGCATTTCGAAAGGAAAGTAGAAGTCTGCATACCGGGATGTCCCGGTATCTATGTTGGATCTTGCCGAAGGTTGTTGCAGGTGAGATACTGTAGCCATATGGGATACAGCTTCAGAACTGGTCAGAGACTTGGTAACCTAGAATTTTCTAATATAAGGAATCATGCCACCATTTGAAAAACCCAAGTAAACAAAAAAACATTTTTCAATTATTGCTGGGACAAAACATAGCGAATTTTTAACTACCCTTGAATCATTATACATTAAACGCCTTGTTCCTTCTTTAAACTCTAACGCCTCCGCTTCTCCTCTTTTCTTAGCATAACTGAAGTCGTAGATGGATAACAATTCTTACTCATTCGTTCTTCGCCTTTTCCTATGGATGGCTTGGTGAGCACTGGTTCTCTTATGTTTCAATGTTTTAGTTTTTCACGATTTTCTGTTATAAAATCAATAATGTTTTAATATTCTTTTACTATGTTGTTTTAAATTATAGTATAAATTTTAAGAATTTTATATTTATATCTTTTACAGATTGATAATAAACATTGTAATGTTGGAAACGTTTCCTAAATAAATTATGACCTTTTTACTGATGTGTTTTGGACCCTGCTGCACACCATATATACGATCTTCACCTGTAATCCCCTATATATATATATATATATATATATATATATGTGTGTGTGTGTGTTTGTGTGTGTGTGTGGTGCCGTATAGGGAACTAGATTTTTAAGACTAAATATCCCATTTTGAATGGAGCTTTGTGTAAATAATTTTATCTTGGGTATTTTAGACCTAAATAGCTAGAAATAGCTGATTGCTAATTAAGCCTAAAAGTGAATTCATATGATGACGTTGCTTACAGCAAACTTGCTTGGAATAAATAAGTTTATTATTTTGGGTATTTTATCACAGAAAATCCAATTCACCAACGTTTCCGTTTGCTTGAGCATCTATGGGAGGTCTTGTAGATAACGTTACTTATTTTTGTGATGGTAAGATGTACTGTCCACTAATAATAATAATAATAATAATGATAATAATAATAATAATAATAATAATAATAATAATAATAACTCTCAAACTGCCCTTCTTAAAAATCAAATTGGCCCCTGCCAGGGCCTCCACCCCTGGTAAGTGATAAATGAATTGCTTTTGTAACTTCAAGAGGAGAGAGAGAGTCTGCCGGCACCACAAGCACTTTTGTTTGTTATTCAATTCAATTCAATTTAATTCAATATATGAACACAGGAAATAGGCACTTAAATCACTAGCCCTGTCTGTATATAAAAGGATGCTTGATTGTGTATGCTTTCATAAGTGAATTCTGTGTACCAAGGACCTAGAGACCACTACATACTCTAAGTAAATATTTATTATTATTATTATTTTATTTTTTTTTTTTTAATTTCTGAGTTCAGAAAAATTTTCTTTTTTTTCCAAAAAATAATTCTAAGTACATATATATATTTAATTTCAAGTGGGAATTCAAAACGCATTTTTTTCCAAAAAAAATCTAAGTACATATATATTTCATTTCAAGAGGGAATTAATTCAAAAGGGAAAATGTTAATCCCCAGAAACTCTAAAATGGTTTAGATATTATATTAATATGATATGTGTATTATACTAAGTCCAAAAAGTGATATGTTTTTTTTTTCTTTTAATATTTCTGAGTTCAGAAAAATTTTCTTTTTTTTTCCAAAAATAATTCTAAGTACATATATATATTTCATTTCAATTGGGAATTCAAAATGCAATTTTTTTCAAAAATAATTCTAAGTACATATATATATTTTGTTTCCAGTGGGAATTCAAAATGCAATTTTTTTTTTTTTTTCAAAAATAATTCTAGGTACATCTATATTTCATTTCAAGAGAGAATTAATTCAAAACGCAAAATGTTAATCCCCAGAAACTCTAAAAAGGTTTAGATATTGTATTAATATGATAAGCGTACTGTACTGAGTCCAAAAAGTGATAAGTTTTTGTTTTTTAAATATTTCTGAGTTCAGAAAAATTTTCTTTTTTTTCCAAAAATTATTCTAAGTACATATATATATATTTCATTTCAATTGGGATTTCAAAATGTATTTTTTTTTTCAAAAATATTTCTAAGTGTATACATATTTCATTTGAAGAGGGAATTAATTCAAAACGCAAAATGTTAATCCCCAAAAAACTCTAAAATGGTTTAGATATTATATTAATATGATATATGTACTGTAAGGAGTCCAAAAAGGGATAAGTTCTTTTTTAATACTTCTAAGTTCAGAAAAATTTTCTATTTTTCCAAAAATAATTCTGATTACATATATATATTTCATATCAAGTGGGTATTCAAAATGCAATTTTTTTCAAAAATAATTCTAAGTACATATATATTTCATTTCAAGAGGGAATTAATTCAAAACGCAAAATGTTAATCCCCAGAAACTCTAAAATGGTTTAGATATTATATTAATATGATATGTGTACTATACTGAGTCCAAAAAGTGATAATTTCTTTTTTAATACTTCTAAGTTCAGAAAAATTTTCTATTTTTCCTAAAATAATTCTAATTACATATATATATTTCATATCAAGTGGGTATTCAAAATGCAATTTTTTTTCAAAAATAATTCTAAGTACATATATATTTCATTTCAAGAGGGAATTAATTCAAAACGCAAAATGTTAATCCCCAGAAACTCTAAAATGGTTTAGATATTATATAGATATGATATGTGTACTGTACTGAGTCCAAAAAGTGATAAGTTGTTTTTTTACATTTCTGAGTTCAGAAAAATTTTCTTTTTATTTCCAAAAATAATTGTAAGTACATATATATATTTAATTTCAAGTGGGAATTCAAAAAGCAATTTTTTTTCAAAAATAATTTTACGTACATATATATTTCATTTCAAGAAGGAATGAATTCAAAATGCAAAATGTTAATCCCCAGAAACTCTATAATGGTTTAGATATTATATTAATATATGTGTACTGTACTGAGTCCAAAAAGTGATAAGTTTTTTTAAAATATTTCTGAGTTCAGAAAAATTTTCTTTTTTTTCCAAAAATAATTCTAATTACATATATGTATTTTTTTTTAAATATTTAACTTAGCCGGTGAATATATAATAGTTGCTGCTCAGCGGCTTGACAGAAAACACACTCAAAAACTCGCGAGCGATCGCTATGAAGGTTGCGGGTGTGCCCACCAGCGCCAACTATCGGCCAGATACCACTCTTATATGTAAACAAACCCTTCAATTCTTCTCTGTCGACCTTGATGACAAGACGTATCAATACTCGCTGTATAACCTGGAGTTTTTCTCAACATATTTGGGAAGTACTTCATTTTGGTTTGAGCTTTCTCAGTGCAGGTGTTTTTCCTCAACTTAAACTCTTGAACTCTTTATTGAACAGATTTAATTGTTGATGACTTGGATTGTTTTTTTGGACTTTCTTTGACTAATTCAAAATGGCTGACCCTTCACAAGTTCCTAGATTTCGTAAGTGTAATGCTAGGGACTGTAATAGGCGTCTTCCAAAGGCATCTCTCGACCCACATACTGTGTGTTCCAATTGTCGGGGTAAAACCTGTCAATTGGGAGATCGGTGTGAGGAATGCGTGGGCCTTTCGGAATTCGATTGGCTCGAATACGATAAGTATGCATGTAGGCTAGAGAGAGATACGGTAAGGAGGAGTTCCTCTAGGTCAGTAGATTTTTCCTCTCCACATGCCCCTGAACCTAATCCTTCCCCTGTAGTGGTTGTACCTAACCCCCCTTCTGGCACTCAGGAACCATCTATGCAAGACATGTTACGTGCTATTCATGCCTTGGGGGAAAGAGTTGAAGCGTTAGCAACTGATCGTAATCAACTCATGGCTGACGTTAAAGAGCTTAAGTGTCAGAGTGCCACAGCGGAAAATAGTGGGAAAGTGATTAGTGCGCAAAGTGTTGTGAACAGTGTTGCGACCGAGGGTTCGTCTGTTCGTGCCTGTCGTTCACCTAGTCCGAGACCTCTTGCAAGCTCCCAAGCCCAGGGGAGAAGTAATGTCGTACGACTTATGGGTTGGAGAGGCCTTGATCAGCGAACAGACGTTCCCTCTATGGTATCAGGCGTATCTCACCAAGATCGCCCCTACCATAAGACGAGAGAGCCCATTTTCTCCTCGTCTTCCGAAGGCTTTTCGCATAAGAAACCGTGGAGCAAGGTTTCTAGGCCACTTAAGCGAAAGTCGGTCCCTTCAGGACAGGTCCAGCGTCCTGGATGTAGTCATTGGGACAGTTCTGACCCATTGCAGTCATCGGATGACTGTTCGCTGCCTAAGCAGCAACGTTACACAGGCTCAGAAAGTGTTGGTGTAGGCAAGGTTGTGCCGTCTCAGACGTTAACCCCGTCGTTTACCGCACCCATTCCCGTGGACCCTAAATGAGTTATACTGCAGGACATGCAGACTAAGCTCGCCTCCCTTATGGAAGACTATTCTGCCGATAAGGTTACCGTTGAGCCTAGCCGTTTATCTCATCGAGATCCTGGCCTTCAGCCGCCCAAACGAACCTTTGTGCGTCCTGTTGACGTTGGTGTAGCCAAGTCACGTCAGTCACGTTATGTAGAGCCTCACTCGATGCGGTCTCGTGTGGATTTTCAGCCGCATTTCGACGTTAGGCCACTTACTAATGCTCCTGTTGACGTTCAGGATGTTCGCCAACCATCGGAGTTGACTTGTTTTGACGCTGAGCGGCAACCACCGCAGTCTAGAGTTGTTTTGACTGCTCAGACTAGGCAGTCAAAACAGTCTCAAGTGGACGCCGTGCGTCCTCACGCACCTGTTGTTGTTGACAGTTCACAGACTGTCAAGCAGTTACATGACGTTGCGTCCTGGTCCGCTACTAATGCACTAGTGCGTGTGGACGCTGCGTGTTAAGCATTGCCAACCCCTTTGCTTGTTTCTCAGCAGTTGTCAGATGAGGATCCTTCAGATGAGGACGTTGCTGACCCTCAACCTGAGGATCATCCTTCGGATGTAGACGAACCAAGAACAGTTCCTCCATCAATGGACTTTAAGAAAGTCATGTTAATTTTTAAGGAGTTGTTTCCCGATCACTTCGTCGCTGTTGCTCCTCGTTCGCCGCCGTCTGAGTTTGTTCTAGGCGTACCTGCTGACATGCCAGCCTTTACAAAACTTGTGCTCTCTCGCTCATCCAAGAGAGCTTTACAGCTTCTAGGCGACTGGTTGGAAACCAAGAGGAGTTTGGGAAAGACGGCCTTTGCCTTCCCTCCGTCTAAACTCTCGTCTAGATCGAGCGTCTGGTATGCCACGGGAGAAGTTCTCGGCTTGGGAGTCCCTGCCTCTGCCCAGGGCGACTTCTCAAGCCTTGTAGACTCTCCCCGCCGCCTAGCCATGAGACGCTCGAAGATTAGTTGGTCCTCCTCGGACCTTGACCATCTGCTGAAAGGCATTTATAGAGCCTTTGAAGTGTTCAACTTCCTTGACTGGTGTTTGGGAGCCTTAAGTAGGAAAATCTCATCGGCTGATAGAGATGTCTCCTTACTTATTATGTCCTGTATGGATAAAGCCATCCGCGATGGTTCCAATGAGCTCTCCTCCTCTTTTACGTCGGGAGTCCTAAAGAAGCAAGAGTCCCTTTGCTCTTTTCTGTCGGCAGGAGTTACTCCCTGTCAGAGATCTGAACTGCTCTTTGCTCCCTTATCTAAGTTTTTGTTCCCGCAACAATTGGTTAAGGACATAGCTTCTTCACTCGTGCAGAAGGACACCCATGACTTGGTTGCGTCCCCTGCTCGCAAAGGGACTCCTTCGACATCCTTTTCTGCAAGACCTAGGATGGACACTCCGGCGTCCAGATTTATTCCGCCCTTTCGTGACAGAGCTCCCAGCAGGGGAAGTACTCGTGCCGAGGGAAAGAGAGGAAAGAAGAGAGGAGCCAAGTCCTCACGTGGCAGAGTCTGACTGCCTGCAGCCTCAGACAGCAGTAGGAGCCAGACTCAAGAACTTCTGGCAAGCCTTGAGAAGAGGGGCGCAGACCAACAATCTGTGAGGTTGCTCAGAGAGGGGTATAAAATTCCATTTGTACGCAAACCTCCTCTAGCGACTTCCCCCATCGACCTCTCTCCCAGGTACCGAGAGGAGTCAAAGAGACAAGCCCTGAAACTAGAAATGTCTCTTTTGCTAGAGAAGGGAGCGGTGGTGAAAGTCTCGGACCTTCAATCACCGGGGTTTTACAACCGTCTCTTCCTAGTACCGAAGAAGACAGGAGGTTGGAGACCGGTGCTAGACGTCAATGCACTCAACGTCTTTGTTACGAAGACAAAGTTCACCATAGAGACCACGAAATCAGTCTTAGCAGCGGTCAGAAAGGGAGACTGGATGGTCTCTCTCGACCTAAGAGACGCATACTTCCACATCCCCATACACCCAGATTCCCAACCTTTTCTGAGGTTTGTTTTCAACAATGTAGTATACCAGTTTCGGGCCCTGTGCTTTGGCCTAAGTCGTGCTCCTCTCATGTTTACGAGGCTTATGAGGAATGTAGCAAAATTCCTCCATTTATCGGGAATCCGAGCCTCCCTATACTTGGACGACTGGCTTCTCAGAGCCTCGTCCAGTCATCGCTGTCTGCAGGATCTTCATTGGACATTGAATATGACCAAGGAATTGGGACTTTTGGTCAACCTGGAAAAGTCCCAGCTGATTCCATCCCAAACTATACTGTATTTAGGGATGGAGATTCGCAGTCCAGTTTTTCGGGCTTTTCCGTCTGCCCCCCGAATAGAGCAAGCCCTGCTCAAAGTCCAACTGATGTTGAAGAGAGAACGATGCTCAGTCAGGAATTGGATGAGTCTAGTAGGAACTCTATCATCCCTGGAGCAGTTTGTCTCGCTAGGAAGGCTACACCTTCGACCTCTCCAGTTCCATCTAGCTTTTCACTGGAAAAAGGACAAGACGTTAGAGACGGTCTCAATCCCGATCTCCGAACCAGTAAAGGCATGCCTGAATTGGTGGAACGACAATATCAGTCTGAGAGAGGGACTTTCCCTAGCAGTTCTGAACCCAAACCACGTACTATTCTCGGACGCGTCGGATTTGGGTTGGGGTGCGACCCTGGATGGTCGGGAATGCTCAGGTCTGTGGACCTCAAGTCAGAGGAGCATGCACATCAACGGCAAGGAGCTTTTGGCAGTCCACCTGGCCTTGATGAACTTCGAGAGTCTCCTTCGAAACAAGGTGGTAGAGATCAACTCCGACAATACCACAGCCTTGGCATACATTTCCAAGCAAGGAGGCACCCACTCCCTGACGCTGTACGAGATCGCAAGGGACCTGCTCATTTGGTCAAGAGATCGAGGCATCTCCCTGTTAACGAGGTTTATCCAGGGCGACTTGAACGTCTTAGCAGACTGCCTCAGTCGGAGGGGTCAGGTAATTCCTACGGAATGGACCCTCCACAAGGACGTGTGCAAGAGTCTTTGGGCGACTTGGGGTCAACCCACCATGGACCTCTTTGCAACCTCGATGACCAAGAGACTTCCAATCTATTGCTCTCTAGTCCCAGACCCAGCAGCAATACACATAGACGCATTTCTTCTAGATTGGTCTCATCTGGACCTATATGCATTCCCACCATTCAAGATTGTCAACATGGTACTGCAGAAGTTCGCCTCTCACGAAGGGACAAGGTTGACGTTAGTTGCTCCCCTCTGGCCCGCGAGAGAATGGTTCACCGAGGTACTTCGATGGCTGGTAGACTTTCCAAGAAGTCTTCCTCTAAGAGTAGATCTGTTATGTCAGCCCCACGTAAAGAATGTACACCAAAGCCTCCCCGCACTTCGTCTGACTGCCTTCAGACTATCGAAAGACTCTCTAGAGCTCGAGGCTTTTCGAAGGAGGCAGCCAGTGCGATTGCAAGAGCGAGGAGAGCTTCTACCAGTAGAGTATACCAGTCGAAGTGGGAAGTCTTCCGAGACTGGTGCAAGTCAGCATCTGTATCCTCGTCCAGTACCTCTGTAGCCCAAATCGCTGATTTTCTTTTACACCTGAGAAAAGTTCGCTCCCTTTCAGCTACCACGATCAAGGGCTACATTAGCATGTTAGCTTCGGTCTTCCGGCATAGAGGCTTAGATCTTTCCAACAATAAAGATCTACAAGATCTCCTTAAGTCTTTTGAAACCTCTAAGGAACGTCGTTTGGCTACGCCTGGATGAAACTTAGACGTGGTCCTAAGGTTCCTCATGCCAGACAGGTTTGAGCCATTACATTCAGCCTCCCTGAAGGATCTTACTCTTAAGACTCTTTTCCTGGTGTGCTTGGCCTCGGCTAAAAGAGTCAGTGAACTTCATGCCTTCAGTAAGAACATCGGCTTTTCTACAGAAAAAGCTACTTGTTCTCTTCAACTTGGTTTCCTGGCCAAAAATGAACTGCCTTCTCATCCTTGGCCTAAATCTTTTGATATTCCTTGCTTATCAGAGATCGTAGGCAACGAACTGGAAAGAGTGTTATGTCCCGTTAGAGCTCTTAAGTTCTATTTAGCTCGTACTAAGCCATTACGAGGTAAATCTGAAGCGTTATGGTGTTCGGTTAAGAAACCATCCTTACCTATGTCAAAGAATGCTTTGTCATATTTTATCAGATTTTTAATACGAGAAGCTCATTCCCACTTGAGTGAGGAAGACCAATCTTTGCTTAAGGTTAAGACGCACGAAATTAGAGCTATAGCAACCTCCGTGGCCTTCAAGCAAAATAGATCTCTGCAAAGTATCATGGACGCGACTTTTTGGAGAAGCAAGTCAGTGTTTGTGTCATTTTACTTGAAAGATGTCCAGACTCTTTACGAGGACTGCTACACACTGGGTCCATTCGTAGCAGCGAGTGCAGTAGTGGGTGAGGGTTCTACCACTACACTTCCCTAATTCTAATATCCTTTTTAATCTGTCTCTTGAAATGTTTTTAATATTGTTTTTTATGGGTTGTACGGAAGGCTAAGAAGCCTTTCGCATCCTGGTTGATTTGGCGGGTGGTCAAAGTCATTTCTTGAGAGCGCCCAGATTAGGGGTTTGATGAGGTCCTGTTAGTATGGGTTGCAACCCTTCATACTTCAGCTCCTGGGAGTCTTTCAGCATCCTAAGAGGATTGCTGGGCTTCGTGAGGAAGACAGACTTACAAGGCAGAGTAATCGTCTAAGTCAACTTCCTTACCAGGTACCTATATATTTTGGTTTTGTTATATTGATAACTGTCAAAAACTCTTAGCATATACGCTGTAAACTTAATTAACTCTGGTCTCTACCCACCGCCTTGGGTGTGAATCAGCTATTATATATTCACCGGCTAAGTTAAATATTTAAAAATGATATTTTAATTATAAGATAAATTTTTGAATATATTTACCCGGTGAATATAAAAATTAAAGGCCCTCCCTTCCTCCCCAAAAAGGAACGCAGCGGGACGAGAAGAATTGAAGGGTTTGTTTACATGCAAGAGTGGTATCTGGCCGATAGTTGGAGCTGGTGGGCACACCCGCAACCTTCATAGCGATTGCTCGCGAGCTTTTGAGTGTGTTTTCTGTCGAGCCGCTGAGCAGCAGCTATCATATATTCACCAGGTGGGTATATTCAAAAATTTATTTTATAATTAAAATATCATATTTCAAGTGGGAATTCAAAACGCATTTTTTTTTTTCAAAAATAATTCTAAGTACATATATATTTCATTTCAAGGGCTAATTAATTCCAAATGCAAAATGTTAATTCCCAGAAACCCTAAAATGGTTTAGATATTATATTAATATGATATGTGTACTGTACTGAGTCCAAAAAGTGATAAGTTTTTTTTTAATATTTCTAAGTTCAGAAATTTTTTTTTTCCAAAAATAATTCTAAGTACATATATATATTTCATTTCAAGTGGGTATTCAAAACGCAATTTTTTTTTCAAAAATAATTCTAAGCACATATATATTTTATTTCAAGAGTTAATTAATTCAAAATGCAAAATGTTAATCCCCAGAAACTCTAAAATGGTTTAGATATTATATTAATATGATATGTGTACTGTACTGAGTCCAAAAAGTGATGAGTTCTTTTTTTTAAACATTTCTGAGTTCAGAAAAATTTTCTTTTTTTCCAAAATAATTCTAAGTACATATATATATTTCATTTCAAGTGGGAATTGAAAACATAATTTTTTGTTTGAAAATAAATCTAAGTGCATATATATTTCATTTCAAGAGGGAATTAATTCAAAACGCAAAATGTTAATCCCCAGAAACTCTAAAATGGTTTATATATTATATTAATATGATATGTTTACTATAAGGAGTCCAAAAAGTGATAAGTTCTTTTTTTAAAATATTTCTGAGTTCAGAAAAAAAATTTCCAAAAATAATTCTTATTACATATAGGCCTATATAGTTTATTTCAAGTGGGAATTCAAAACGCAATTTTCTTTTCAAAAATAATTCTAAGTACATATATATTTCATTTCAAGAGGGAATTAATTCAAAACGCAATATGTTAATCCCCAGAAACTCTAAAATGGTTTAGATATTATATTAATATGATAAGCGTATTGTACTGTGTCCAAAAAGTGATAAGTTTTTGTTTTTTAAATATTTCTGAGTTCAGAAAAATTTTCTTTTTTTTCCAACAATTATTTTAAGTACATATATATATTTCATTTCAATTGGGAATTCAAAATGTAATTTTTTTTTTCAAAAATGATTCTAAGTATATACATATTTCATTTCAAGAGGGAATTAATTCAAAACGCAAAATGTTAATCCCAGAAACTCTAAAATTGTTTAGATATTATATTAATATGATAAGTGTACTGTAAGGAGTCCAAAAAGTGATTAGTTCTTTTTTTTAAATATTCCTGAGTTCAGAAAAAAAAATTTCCAAAAATAATTCTAATTACTTATATATATTTTATTTCAAGTGGGAATTCAAAACGCAATTTTTTTTTCAAAAATAATTCTAAGTACATATATATTCCATTTCAAGAATGGAATTAATTCAAAAGGCAAAATGTTAATCCCAAGAAACTCTAAAATGGTTTAGATATTATATTAATATGATATGTGTATTAAACTGAGTCCAAAAACTGATAAGTTTTTTTTTTTTTAATATTTTTGAGTTCAGAAATTTTTCTTTTTTTTCCAAAAATAATTTCAAGTACATATATATATTTCATTTTTATTGGGAATTCAAAATGCAATTTTTTTTTCAAAAATAATTCTAAGTACATATATATTTCATTTCAAGAGGGAATTAATTCAAAACGCAAAATGTCAATACCAAGAAACTCTAAAATGGTTTAGATATTATATTAATATGATATATGTACTGTACTGAGTCCAAAAAGTGATCATTATTTTTTTTTTATTTTTCAGTTCAGAAATATTTTCTTTTTTATTTCCAAAAATAATTCTAAGTACATATATATATTTCATTTCAAGTGGGAGTTCAAAACGCAATTTTTTTTTTTCAAAAATAATTCTAAGTACATATATATTTCATTTCAAGAGGGAATTAATTCAAAACACAAAATATTAATCCCTTGAAACTCTAAAATTGTTTAGATATTATATCAAAATGATATATAAGTTTTTTTTTCTATGAATATTTCTGAGTTTAAAAAAATTTTCTTTTTTTTTCTAAAAATAATTCTAAGTACATATATATATTTCATTTCAATTGGGAATTCAAAATGCAATTTTTTTTTTCAAAAATAATTTTAAGTACATATATATTTCATTTCAAGGGGGAATTAATTTAAAACGCAAAATATTAATCCCTTGAAACTCTAAAATTGTTTAGATATTATATTAATATGATATGTGTACTGTACTGAGTCCAAAAAGTGATAAGTTTTTTTTTTTTTTAATATTTCTGAGTTCAAAAAAATTTTCTTTTTTTTCCGAAAATAGTTCTAAGTACATATATATATTTCATTTCAAGTGGGAATTCAAAAAGCAAATTTTTAAAATAATTCTGTGTACATTTATATTTCATTTCAAGAGGGAATTAATTCAAAACACAAACTGTTAATCCCTAGAAACTCTAAAATGATTTAGATATTATATCAAAATGATATATGTACAGTACTGAGTCCAAAAAGTGATGAGTTTTTTTTTTTTAATATTTCTGAGTTCAGAAAAATTTTTTTTCCATAAATAATTCTAATTACATATATATATATTTCATTTCAAGTGGGATTTCAAAATGTATTTTTTTTTTTTTCAAAAATAATTCTGAGTGCATATATATTTCATTTCAAGAGGGAATTAATTCAAAACGCAAAATGTTACTCGCCAGAAACTCTAAAATGGTTTAGATATTATATTAATATGATAAGTGTACTGTACTTAGTCCAAAAGGTGACAAGTTTTTTTTTTTATATTCCTGAGTTCAGAAAAATTTTCTTTTTATTTCCAAAAATAATTCTAAGTACATATATATATTTCATTTCAAGTGGGAATTCAAAACGCAATTTTTTTTTCAAAAATATTTCTAAGTACATATAATTTCATTTCAAGAGGGAATTAATTCAAAACACAAAATGTTAATCCCCAGAAACTCTAAAATAGGTTAGATATTATATTAATATAATATGTGTAATGTACTGAGTCCAAAAAGTGATAAGTTCTTTTTTTTAATATTTTTGACTTCAGAAATTTTTGTTTCCAAAAATAATTCCAAGTACATATATATATTTCATTTCAATTGGGAATTCTAAATGCAATTTTTTTCCAAAAATAATTCTCAGTACATATATATTTCCTTTCAAGAGGGAATTAATTCAAAACACAAAATGTTTAATCCCCAGAAAATCTAAAATGGTTTAGATAATATATCAATATATGTGTACTGTACAGAGTCCAAAAAGTGAAGTGTTTTTTTTTCTCAAATATTTCTGAGTTCAGAAAAATTTTCTTTTTTTTTTTCAAAAAATAATTCTAATTGCATATTTATATTTCATTTCAAGTGGGAATTCAAAATGCCATTTTTCTTTTTCAAAAATAATTCTAAGTACATATATATTTCATCTCTAGAGGGAATTAATTCAAAACGCAAAATGTTAATCCCCAGAAAATCTAAAATGGTTTAGATATTATATTAATATGATATGCGAACTCTACTGAGTCCAAAAAGTGATAAGTTTTTTTTTAATTATTTCTGAGTTCAGAAAAATTTTCTTTTTTTCTAAAAATAATTCTGAGTACATATATATATTTCATTTCAATTGGGAATTCAAAATGCAATTTTTTTTCAAAAATAATTCTAAGTACATATATATTTCATTTCAAGAGGGAATTGATTCAAAACGCAAAATGTTAATCCCCAGAAACTCTAAAAGGGTTTAGATATTATATTAATGTGATATGTGTACTGTACTGAGTCCAAAAAGTGATAAGCTTTTTTTTTAATATTTCTGAGTTCAGAAAAAAAAATTCCAAAAATAATTCTAATTACATATATATATTTTATTTCAAGTGGGAATTCAAAAAGCCAATTTTTTTTTCAAAAATAATTCCAAGTACATATATATTTCATTTCAAGTCGGAATTAATTCAAAACGCAAAATGTTAATCCCCAGAAACTCTAAAATGGTTTAGATATTATAATAATATGATATGTGTACTGTAATGAGTCCAAAAAGTGATAATTTTTTTTTTTTAAATATTTCTGAGTTCAGGAAATGTTTATTTTTTTCCAAAAATAATTATAATTATATATATATATATATATATATATATATATATATATATATATATATATATATATATATATATATATATATATATATATATATATATATATATACATATATATATTTCGTTTCAAGTGGTAATTCAAAATGCAATTTTTTTTCAAAAATAATTCTAAGTACATATATATTTCATTTCAAGAGAGAATTAATTCAAAACGCAAAATGTTAATCCCCAGAAACTCTAAAATGGTTTAGATATTATATTAATATGATAAGCTTACCGTAATGAGTCTAAAATGTGATAAGTTTTTGTTTTTTAAATATTCTTGAGTTCAGAAAAATTTTCTTTTTTTCTTCCAAAAATTATTCTAAGTACATATATATATATATACTTCATTGCCTTTGGGAATTCAAAATGTAATTTTTTTCAAAAATAATTCTAAGTATATATATTTCATATCAAGAGGGAATTGATTCAAAACGCAAAATATTAATCCCAGGAAACTCTAAAATGGTTTAGATATTATATTAATATGATATGTGTACTGTACTGAGTCCAAAAAGTGATAAATTTTTTTTATATATTTTTCAGTTCGGAAAAATTTTCTTTTTTATTTCCAAAAATGATTTTAAGTACATATATATATTTCTCTCTCAAGTGGGAGTTCAAAACGCATTTCTTTTTTTCAAAAATAATTCTAAGTACATATGTATTTCATTTCAAGAGGGAATTAATTCAAAACGCAAAATGTTAATCCCCAGAAACTCTAAAATGGTTTTGATATTATATTAATATAATATGTGTACTGTACTGAGTCCAAAAAGTTTTTTTTTTTTTTTTTAGATATTTTTGAGTTCAGAAAAATTTTCTTTTTATTTCCAAAAATAATTCTAAGTACACATATATATATATATATATATATATATATATATATATATATATATATATATATATATATATATATATATATATATATATATATATATATATATATATTTCCTTTCAAGTGGGAATTCAAAAAGCAAATTTTTTTTTTCAAAAATAATTCTGATTATATATATTTTATTTTAAGTGGGAATTCAAAACAAAATTTTTTTTTTCAAAAATAATTTTAAGTACATATATATTTTATTTCAAGAGGGAATTAATTCAAGATGCAAAATGCTAATCCCCAGAAACTCTAAAATGGTTTAGATATTATACTAATATGATATGTGTACTGTACTGAGTCCAAAAAGTGATATTTTTTTTTTTTAAATATTTCTGAGTTCAGAAAAATTTTCTTTTTTTTTCCAAAAATAATTCTAAGCACATATATATATTTCATTTCAAGTGGGAATTCAAAACGCAATTTTTTTTTAAATAATTCTAAGTACAAATATATTTCATTTCAAGAGGGAATTAATTCAAAACACAAAATGTTAATCCCCAGAAGCTCTAAAAGGGTTTAGATATTATATTAATATGATAAGTGTACTGTATTAAGTAAAAAAAGTGACAAGTTTTTTCTTATATATCTGAGTTCAGAAAAATTTTCTTTTTATTTCCAAAAAATAATTCTAATTACATATATATATTTCATTTCAATTGGGAATTCAAAACGCAAATTTTTTTTTCAAAAATATTTCTAAGTACATATATATTTCATTACAAGAGGGATTTAATTCAAAACACAAAATGTTAATCCCCAGAAACTCTGAGATGGTTTAGATAATATATTAATATGATATGTGTAATGTACTGAGTCCAAAAAGTGATAAGTTTTTTTTAAATATTTCTGATTTCAGAAAAAAAAAATTCCAAAAATAATTCTAATTACATATATATATTTCATTTCAAGTGGGAATTCAAAAAGCAAATTTTTTTTTCAAAAATAATTCTAACTATATATACGTTTCATTTCAAGTCGGAATTAATTCAAAACGCAAAATGTTAATCCCCAGAAACTCTAAAATGGTTTAGATATCATATTGATAATATGTGTAATATAATGAGTCCAAAAAGTGATAAGGTTTTTTTTTTTTAATATTTCTAAGTTCAGAAAATTTTTTTTTTTCCAAAAATAATTCTAATTACATATATATATTCTATTTCAAGTGGTAATTCAAAACGCACTTTTTTTTCAAAAGTAATTTCAAGTACATATATATTTCATTTCAAGGGGGAATTAATTCAAAACGAAAAATGTTAATCCCCAGAAACTCTAAAATGGTTTAGATATTATATCAATATGATATGTTTACTGTACTGAGTCTAAAAACATATATATTTTTTTAAAATATTTCTGAGTTCAGAAAAAAATTCTTTTTTTTTTCCAAAAATAATTCTAATTACATATATATATTTCATTTCAAGTGGGAATTCAAAATGCAAATTTTTTTTCAAAAATAATTCTAAGTGCATATATATTTCATTTCAAGAAGGAATTAATTCAAAACACAAAATGTTAATCCCCAGTAACTCTGAAATGGTTTAGATATTATATCAATATGATATATGTACTGTACTGAGTCCAAAAAGTGATAAGTTGTTTTTTTATTTCTGAGTTTAGAAATTTTTTTTTTTTTGGCAAAAATAATTCTAAGTATATATATATATTTGATTTCAAGTAGGAATTCAAAACGCATTTTTTTTTTCAGAAATAATTCTAAGTACATATATATTTCATTTCAAGGGGGAATTAATTCAAAATGCAAAATGTTAATCCCCAGAAACTTTAAAATGGTTTAGATATTATATTAATATGATATGTGTACTGTACTGAGTCCAAAAAGTGATAAGTTTTTTTTTCTATATGACACATGTACTGTACTGAGTCCAAAAAGTGATAGGTTTTTTTTTTTTTTAATATTTCTGATTTCAGAAAAATAATTCTAAGTAAATATATATATTTCATTTCAAGTGGGAATTAAAAAAGCATTTTTTTTTCCAAATATAATGCTAAGTACATATATATTTCATTTCAAGAGGGAATTAATTCAAAACGCAAAATGTTAATCCCCAGAAACTCTAAAATGGTTCAGATATTATGTTAATATGATATATGTACTGTACTGAGTCCAAATTTTTTTTTTTTTTTTTTTTTTTTTAGATATTTTTGAGTTCAGAAAATTTTTCTTTTTTTTCCAAAATAATTCTAAGTAAATATATAAATTTCATTTCAAGTGGGAATTCAAAACGCAATTTTTTTTTCTCAAAAATAATTCTAAGTACATATATATATCATTTCAAGAGGGAATTAATTCAAAACATAAAATGTTAATCCCTAGAAACTCTAAAATGATTTAGATATTATATAAATATGATATAATTACTATACTTAGTCCAAAAAGTGATAAGTTCTTTTCTTCTAAATATTTCTGAGTTCAGAAAAATTTTCTTTTTTTTCCAAACATAATTCTAATTACATATATATATTTTATTTCAAGTTGGAATTCAAAGCGCAATTATTTTTTCAAAAATAATTCTAAGTACATATATATTTTATTTCAAGAGGGAATTAATTCAAATCACAAAATGTTAATCCCCAGAAACTCTGAAATGATTTAGATATTATATCAATATGATATATGTACTGTACTGAGTCCAAAAAGTGATAGGTTTTTTTTTTTTTTAATATTGCTGAGTTCAGAAAATTTTTCCTTTTTTTCCAAAAATAATTCTAAGTACATATGTATATTTTATTTCAAGTGGGTATTCAAAATGCATTTTTTTTTTTCAAAAATAATGCTAAGTACATATATATTTCATTTCAAGAGGGAATTAATTCAAAACGCAAAATGTTAATCCACAGAAACTCTAAAATGGTTTAGATATTATATTAATATAATATGTGTACTGTACTGAGTCCAAAAAGTTTTAAGTTTTTTTTTCTATATGATATGTGTACTGTACTGAGTCCAAAAAGTGATAAGTTTTATTTTTAAATATTTCTGAGTTTAGAAAAATTTTCTTTTTTTTTTCCAAAAATAATTCCAAGTACATATATATATATTTCATTTCAATTGGGAATCCAAAACGCAATTTTTTTTTCAAAAAATAATTCCAGGTACATATATATTTCTTTTCATGAAGGAATTAATTCAAAATGCAAAATGTTAATCCCAAGAAACTCTAAAGTGGTTTAGATATTATAATAATATGATATGTGTACTGTACTGAGTCCAAAATGTGATAAGTTTTTTTTTATATTTCTGAGTTCAGAAAAATTTTCTTTTTTTTTCTAAATAATATTAAGTACATAATATATATTTCATATCAAGTGGGAATTTGACACTCAACTTTTCTTTTCAAAAATAATTCTAAGTATATATATATATTTAATTTCCTGAGGGGATTAATTCAAAACGCAAAATGTTACTCGCCAGAAACTCTAAATTGGTTTAGATATTATATTAATATGATATGTGTACTGTACTGAGTCCAAAAAGTGACAAGTTTTTTATTATTTTTTTGAGTTCAAAAAATTTTTTTTTTTATTTCCAAAAATAATTCTAAGTACATATATATATTTCATTTTAAGTGGGAATTCAAAAAGCAAATTTTTTTTTTTCAAAAATAATTCTAAGTACATATATATTTCATTTCAAGAGGGAATTAATTCAAAAGACAAAACGTTAATCCCCAGAAACTCTACAGTGATTTAGATATTATATTAATATGATATGTGTACTGTACTGAGTTCAAAAAGTGATAAGTTCTTTTTTTTTTAAATTTCTGAGTTCAAAAAAATTTTCTTTATTTTCCAAACATAATTCTAATTACATATATATATTTTATTTCAAGTGGGAATTCAAAGCTCAATTTTTTTTTTCATAAATAATTCTAGGTACATATATATTTCATTTCAAGAGCGAATTAATTCAAAACGCAAAATGTTAATCCCCAGAACCTCTAACATGGTTTAGATATTATATTAATATATGTGTACTGTACTGAGTCCAAAAAGTGATAAGTTTTTTTTAATATTTCTGAGTTCAGAAAAATTTTCTTTTATTCCATAAAATATGTTATTTTCATTAGTAAAATGAATTTTTGAATATACTTACCCGATGATCATTTAGCTGTCAACTTTGTTGCCCGACAGAAATCTACGGTCGGGATACGCCAGCGATCGCTATACAGGTGGGGGTGTACACAACAGCGCCATCTGTGAGTAGGTACTCAAGTACTTCTTGTCAACAAGAACTCAATTTTCTCCTCGGTCCACTGGTTCTCTATGGGGAGGAAGGGTGGGTCCTTAAATTCATGATCATCGGGTAAGTATATTCAAAAATTTATTTTACTAATGAAAATAACATTTTTCAATATTAATCTTACCCGATGATCATGTAGCTGATTCACACCCAGGGTGGTGGGTGGAGACCAGCATACATGTTAACAAAGAAGCTAAGTATCCCGTATCTTATTTTAGCCGTTATTCAAAATAACAAACATAAAATAAATAAGTACCTGGTAAGGAAGTCGACTTGAACCATTACTCTACCTTTTTAAGTACGTCTTCCTTACTGAGCCTAGCGATCCTCTTAGGATGCTGAGCGACTCCTAGGTGCTGAAGTATTAAGGGCTGCAACCCATACTAAAGGACCTCATCACAACCTCTAATCTAGGCGCTTCTCAAGAAAGAATTTGACCACCCGCCAAATCAACCAGGATGCGGAAGGCTTCTTAGCCTTCCGGACAACCCAGAAATATTTCAAGAGAAAGATTAAAAAGGTTCTGGAATTAGGGAATTGTAGTGGTGGAGCCCCCACCACTACTGCACTCGTTGCTACGAATGGTCCCAGAGTGTAGCAGTTCTCGTAAAGAGATTGGACATTCTTAAGATAAAAGACGCGAACACTGATAGCTTTTCCACAAGGTTGCGTCGAAAATATTTTGCAGAGATCTATTTTATTAAAAGGTCACGGAAGTTGTGATAGCTCTAACTTCGTGTGTCCTTACCTTCAGCCAAGCTTGGTCTTCCTCATTCAGAAGGGAATGAGCTTCTCGTATTAACAGTCTGAAAATAATAGGATAAAGAATTCTCTGACATAGGCAAAGATGAATTCTTAACTGAACACCATAAAGCTTCAGACGGGCCTCATAAAGGTTTTTAAAATAGAACTTAAGAGCTCTACAGGACATAATACTCTTTCTAGTTCATTTCTAACCATATCGATAAGTTTGGAATAACGAACGATATTGGTCAAGGCCGAGAAGGCAGCTCGTGTTAGGCTAGAAAACCAAGATGTAGAACATGTAGCCGTTTCGGATGAAAATCCGATGTTCTTGCTGAAGGCATGAATCTCACTGACTCTTTTAGCTGGTAAAGCATATCAGGAAAAGAATCTTAAAGGTGAGATCTTTCAGGGAGGCTGATTGAAGTGGTTCGAACCTGTCTAACATAAGGAATCTTAGAACCACGTCTAAATTCCAACCAGGTGTAACCAAACGACGCTCCTTCGTGGTCTCAAAAGACTTAAGGAGGTCCTGTAGATCTTTATTGTTAAAAAGATCTAAGCCTCTGTGACGGAATACTGATGCCAACATGCTTCTGTAACCCTTTAAAGTGGGAGCTGAAAGAGATCGCTCTTTTCTCAGATATAAGAGGAAGTCAGCTATTTGAGTTACAGAGGTACTGGTCGAGGATACGGATACTGACTTGCACCAGTTTAGGAAGATTCCCCACTTCGATTGGTAGACTCTAAGGGTGGATGTTCTCCTTGCTCTAACAATCGCTCTGGTTGCCTCCTTCGAAAAACCTCTAGTTCTCGAGAGTCTTTCGATACTCTGAAGGCAGTGAGACGAAGAGCGTGGAGGCCTTGGAGTACCTTCTTACGTGTGGCAGACGTAGCAGGTCCACCCTTAGGGGAAGAGTTCTGGGAACGTCTACTAGCCATCGAAGTACCTCGGTAAGTTATTCTCTCGTGGGCCAGAGGGAAGCAACTAGTGTCCACTTTGTCCCAACGTGAGAGGCGAACTTCTGCAGTACCTTGTTGACAAACTAGAACGGAGGGAATGCATATAGATCTTAGATGAGACTAATCTAGTAGAAAGGCATCTAAAAGAACCACTGCTGGGTCTGTTGAGAGCCTCTTGGACATCGAGGTTGCGAAGAGATCTATGGTTGGATGGCCCCAGGTGACCCAAAGTCTCTTGCATACATCTCTGTGGAGGGTCCAATATGTTGGAATTATTGTCCCTTCCTACTGAGACAAATTGCTAAGACATTCAAGTTGCCTTGGAAGAAATTTGTTACTAGTGAAAAGTCTAGACCTGTTGAACAGGAGAGGAGGTCACTAGCGAACTCGCACCATGTCAGAGAGTAGGTCCCTCCTTGCTAGGAGATGAACATCAAAGCAGGGAGTTGTCCGTGTTGACCTCCATTACTTTGTCTTGAAGGAGAGACCTGAAGCTTTTCCAGGTCAGACTTACTGCCAGAAGCTTCTTGCAGTTAAAATGCATTGTCCTTTGACGCGAGTTCCATAATCCCGTGCATTCCCTACCGCCTAAGGTCGCACCCCAGCCTACGTCCGATGCGTCTGAGAAGAGAACGTGGTTGGGAGTCTGAACAGTCAGGGGAAGACCCTATAAAAGGTTGATAAAGTCCTTTCCTCAGGTTAGACCAGACTTATCTTCCGGAAACCGGGATCGAGACCGCTTCTAGCGTCTTGTCCTTTTCCAGTGAAGAGCTAGATGAAACCGAAGAGGACGGAGGTGTAGTCTTCCAAGTGACACCAAATGCACCACGGATGACGGTGTCCTAACCAGACTCATCCACAGCCTGACAGGGCCGTATTCCTTCTTCAGCATCTTCTGGATGGATAGCAGGGCTGGGGATTGATCTTCTTGTTCAGCCATGTCCTCATCAGAGGGTTCCTCATCCGAAACTGATGAGGAAACGGCAACGGAGTGGGCAACGTCTGACTCGCTGAATCCGGTCGCACTGGTGGATGCGTGACGGAGCCGGACACAAGATCATGGTACTGCTGCACAGTCTGTGAACTGTCAACCATGGGGAAGCGAGGAAGTACAGCGACAACCCGAAACTGTCTAGACTGTCTGGGTAGTACAGACAACCCCTTATCGGGTTGCTGAGGTTGCCGCACTGCGTCACAACAAGTCACCTCTGCTGGTTGTTGAACGTCTTGCCAGTGACACACTGAACGTCCACAACCACCTCCGAGAGAAGCATAACATCAACGTGCGACTAGCAACCCACACTGGGTCGCACCGGTGGAGGAACCATCTCAACTGGCGGACGTGAGTAGGATACCTCAGCGTCAACAGGGCGTACAACCAACCGGTAGGAAGGTCGTTGGCAAGAAGGGTCTTCTCCGTAAAAAATCCTCTATCAAGGACTAAGCTTGGACTGCATGTCTTGCAACAAAGCCCAAGGTCTATGGGAGCAGGTGTGGCAACAGACGGGGTTAGCGACTGAAGCGGAACCATTTACCCTCCCTGGAAGCATGTTATGCTTAAATAAAAGTCCATAGGAGGCTAAGCAGCTTAAGGCTCCTCTCCAAATGACAGAGTCCTCAAGGGAATATCAGAAGGAGGGAGAACAGCACTTTCTCATCTACAGGAACCATATCCGAGAAAAGCTAGGTTCTCTCAGTGAGGGTTTCACTGGTGCAAAAGCAGCAGACCAGAAGGCAACGTTATGAAACTGCTTGACAGTCTGTGAACTGTCAAAAACTGAACTGTCAACCACAACAGGAGCGTGAGGACATACAGCACTGGTGTATAAGTAGCAGACCAGAAGGCAACGTCATGTAACTGTATGACAGTCTGTGAGTTGGCAACAACCAAAGTTGTGTGGGGAAGCCTCAACTCCTGACTGACTAGTTTGCTGCTGGCGAGTGGCGGTAACCACAGTGTGTTGCGGAGGCTGACACACCGTGTCAAAACACGGCAGCTTGTGGTAGCTCACGCACGGCAACGGAGTGCTCTGTGTGTGGGAGTCATCATACATCTGGCAGGGTTGACTGTGCATGGGTGGAGGAGCTCTCACAACAAGAGTGTGAGAGCAGGAAGCCATGCCGGGCGCACAACCGTGGGAGGTGTAGGCCCATGGGTGCATCGTCAACCTTCTCCGCAGTCGGAGTGTGGGAGCTGGCAACAACAAAAGCAGAGTGCTGGTGCGTGGGAGGGGCTGCGGTGGGTTGAGGAGCATGCGGTATGGTATGCGGAGCATGCTGTAAGGTATGCGGCTCATGCTGCATGGTATGCGGAGCATGCTGTAAGGTATGCAGAGCATGCTGCATGGACTGCGGAGAATGCCGCATAGTGCTGGAACCCGGCAGATCTACAGAACCTTCCCACTGCTGATGCGGTAGCTCACGCATGTTAGTAGATGGTGCAGCAAGAACATGCGTCTGGCAGGGTGGACTGCGCATCGGTGGTGGAGCTCTCACAGGTGGAGGGTGGGAGCAGGCAGCCGCAGTATCTGCTGAGCGCACAACCTCGGCGGGTTGTAGGTTAACAGGTGCATTGTCAACCTTCCAGCACGATACTCCTGCATGAAGGAGCAAGCTGAGACTGTATAGTCTGTAGCATGGACCACTAGGGTCTATGAAAGACAACAACAAACGGAGCTACTGTCCGTTGTGACTGAGGGTCTAAAACAGCTGGTGCGGCAACAGACGGAGTTACTGCCTGTTGCGGTACCACCTTGCCTCTCTTGGGAGGTGTGCAGTTGTCGTACTGCAGCGAGTCCGAACTGACCCAGTGGCTACACCTAGGCCGTTGGACTTGCGCGGAAGGGACCGACTTGCACTTAAAAGCTGCAAGATTTGGTCCATGGTTTCTGCGAGAAACCTCTTCCGCAGACGAGGAATAAATGGGCTCTCTCGTCTTTGTGTGGGTGGGGTGATCACGTCGGCAATGTGTGTAGATACACCCGAAACCAGGGAGGGAAACGTCTGTTCGTTGATCAAGGCCTGTGGAACCCATAAGTCCTTCGACATTACTTCTCCCCTGGGCTTGGGAGCTTGTAAGAGGTATCGGACTAGGTGAACAACTGGCACGAACAGACGAACCCTCGAACGCAACACTGTAACACTTTGCGCATATCACTTTATCACTTTTGATTTTCTGTTTGCACTTATTTCACTGAACTCGAACTTTAAGTGGTTTGTACCTGAAACACGCAATCCTATTCTTCATTAAAAGGTAGTAATTGCGAAAACAGTATTACAATGTAACAGAAAAACATAATGAAAGATAAAGAATTCAGTGGCTGGAAAAGAGACTAAACACTAGATCAAATAAACTACGTTTAAAATCTCTCACCGCATAAAGCCTGGGAACAAGAATAAAACTCTAGAAACGTTTTACCTTCTTCCCCTATAGCGACTAGGGAGAAGAGCAAAAACCGAGAAACAACGTTACCCGCTTGAACGAAACGTTTATCCTCCTCTCTCTCCCTCCGTCTCTATCTCTCTCTCTCTCTTGACTTAGAACCTGAGAGATGAGCCCAATTATATATATCGTTAAAACATATTATTTGTTAAAGGAAAAAAACTGAAAGGTTTCCCAAATAAAAAGTTCCTTTATTAGAATTAAAACCATTTAAGCTAAGAAAGAATGAACGAAACGCTAGAATCGGTTTACTCTTACTGCAACGTGAAACCGTGAAATACTCTCTCTCTATCGTAACGATAGAGCGCAAGTTGAACGTTCTGAACGTCAACAACTGCGGAGACTAAACAAAACGTTAGTTCAACTTTGAAAACAGTACGAGACTATCAAAGAAATTCTTTCAAAAACATTAAAATTAAAATAGCATAAATTCTTAACAGGAAAAACGATATGACGGGCTCAATGTTAATTAACTTCGGTTCCAAGTAAGGACCGCCTACTATTAGGAAAGGTCGCGTATAAACAAACAAAAATTAATTTTTATAAGTTTATAATAAATGGAAAGTTAATCGAAGAGGCCTATAAATGGCGGAGAGATATAAAATAAATCTGTAACTTTGTTAAGCAAAATTACTAAAAACCTAAACACACTTCCGTCTAAGGGAAGGGTCGGCCATTTAAAAGTGAAAGAGAGTCCATACTCTCTTCGTCACCATAATAAAATCTATCCAAAACGAGTTCAAGTTTTGAAATGAAGATAAAACCCCTGCATAGAGAAAGCTCAAAACTGGAATAGTGTACTTCACCAAAAAGTTGTGAAAACAAATCCAGTTAGGGACGGCGTATTAGTAGGTCTTGCCGGAGGCACGACAGAGGAAAAATTGAGTTCCTGTTGACAAGAAGTACTTGAGTACCTACTCACAGATGGCGCTGTTGTGTACACCCCCACCTGTATAGCGATCGCTGGCGTATCCCGACTGTAGATTTCTGTCGGGCAACAGAGTTGACAGCTACATGATCATCGGGTAAGATTAATATTGAAAAAATTATAATTACATATATATATTTCATTTCAATTGGGAATTCAAAATGCAATTTTTTTTTCAAAAATAATTCTAAGTACATATATATTTCATTTCAATAGGGAAATAATTCAAAACGCAAAATGTTAATCACCAGAAACTCTAAAATGGTTTAGATATTATATTAATATGATATGTGTACGGCACTGAGTCCAAAAAGTGATAAGTTTTTTTTTTTTAATATTTCCGAGTTCAGAAAAAATTTTCTTTTTTTTCCATAAAATAATTATAATTACATATATATATTTCATTTCAAGTGGGAATTCAAAACGCATTTTTTTTCCAAAATAATTCTAAGTAGATATATATTTCATTTCAAGAGGGAATTACCGTATTTTCCGTGTGATAAGACGCACCTTTTTTCACGAAAATTTACCCCCAAAATCACCCTGCGTCTTAACACTTGGGAAAAAGTTGTATAAAGGAGTTGACACCCTTCAAAGATCCAACTATTGACATACAAGTACTCAAACTGACGAGAGATATAACATAACCCTAAAATTAGCATTCCCGTGTAATAAATTCCTTTATTTTTATATTGCACTTCCTTTCATGAAGTAACGTAGGAAATTTTTTTATTTTTTTATTTATTTTTCTTTTTAATCAGCTGATGACTAGCCAAACCCCTTCTACAAGCAAACATGCCAATTAATGGTCTCGGAGTAGACGACGCTATGCCATAGTTGTTTATGCAGTATATAAAATATCAACAAAACATGGAAAAATAAATATTATCTGTATTCTCATATTTTGTTGATATTTTGTAATAAAGCAATATATTGATAATGACTTTGTTGCCTGAGTTACAAAGTAATACAAACAGACGTTTGCTGAATACGACGTTGGAAAAAACTTGTTTGTTGATTGCAGTATTATCAATTTGCAGAAAAATAACTAGACCTAGAATCACATAAACAGTAGCAAAATTATTCCACCTAAAAGAATGTCTAGATTTCTCTAATCAATAATTACATTTTATGTGTGAAAATTTCTAGGCTATATGAGGAATTTTGGAAATAGCACTAGAATTTTACCTCTTTAACACAATTTTACGGACCTTTGGTAACGCTGCTTTCATGCAAACAACACTCTGACTTAACGTGTAGTTGTGGTGGACACTAAGACTGCTTTAGTGGTTTCTTATATGAATATGAAATAGAATTGGGATAATTGGCATATAGCTAATTAATATTAACTTAAAACATTTCATAATTCACCAAAAATAAAAAAATAAAAAGTTACTGTGCAAGACAATAATCACGCTTGAGTCGCTGACTAGGGATATGTGCTGAGAAATTTTTACAATCCTAATTTTTTTTTCTAAAACTACCTTGCTAATTTGGGGGTGCGTCTTACCACTTGTAGTGTCTTATGACACGGGAAATACGGTAATTCAAAACGCAAAATGTTAATCCCCAGAAAATCTAAAATGGTTTAGATATTATATTAATATGATATGCGTACTCCACTGAGTCCAAAAAGTGATAAGTTTTTCTTTCAAATATTTCTGAGTTCAGAAAAATTTTCTTTTTTTTTCCAAAAATAATTCATAGTACAAATATATATATTTCATTTCAATTGGGAATTCAAAATGCATTTTTTTTTTTCAAAAATAATTCTAAGTACACATATATTTAATTTCAAGAGAGAATTAATTCAAAATGCAAAATGTTAATCCCGAGAAACTCTAAAATGGTTTAGATATTATATTAATATGATATGTGTACTGTAATGAGTCCAATAAGTGATAAGTTTTTTTTTTTATATTTCTGAGTTCAGAAAAATTTTCTTTTTTTTTCCAAAAAATAATTCTAATTACATATATATATTCCATTTCAAGCGGGAATTCAAAACGCAATTTTTTTTTCAAAAATAATTCTAAGTATATAAATATTTCATTTCAAGAGGGAATTAATTCAAACGCAAAATGTTAATCCTCAGAAACTCTAAAATGGTTTAGATATTATATTAATATGATATGTGTACTGTACTGAGTCCAAAAAGTCATGTTTTTTAATATTTCTGAGTTCAGAAAATATTTCTTTTTTTCCAAAAAATAATTCTAATTACATATATATATATATATATATATATATATATATATATATATATATATATATATATATATATATATATATATATATATATATATATATATATATATATATATATATATATATATATATATATATTTCATTTCAAGTGGGAATTAAAAATGCAAATTTTTGTTTTTCAAAAATGATTCTAAGTACATATATATTTAATTTCAAGTCGGAATTATTTCAAAACGCAAAATGTTAATCCCCAGGAACTCTAAAATGGTTTAGATATTAAATTAATATGATATGTGTACTGTAATGACTCCAAAAAGTGATAATTTTTTTTTTGATAATTCTGAGTTCAGAAAAATTTTATTTTTTTTCCAAAAATAATTCTAATTACATATATATATTTTATTTCAAGTGTGAATTCAAAACGCAATTTTTTTTTTCAAAAATAATTCTAAGTACATATATATTTCATTTCAAGAGCGAATTAATTCAAAACGCAAAATGTTAATCCCTATGAACTCTAAAATGGTTTAGATATTATATTATTATGATATGTGTAATGTACTGAGTCTAAAACGTGATAAGTTTTTTTTTAATATTTCTGAGTTCAGAAAAATTTTCTTTTTTTTCCAAAAATTATTTTAATTACATATATATATTTCATTTCAAGTGGGAATTCAAAACGGCTTTTTTTTTTAAATAATTTTAAGCACATAAATATTTTATTTCAAGAGGGAATTAATTCAAAACGCAAAATGTTAATACCCAGAAACTCTAAAATGGTTTAGATATTATATCAATATGATATGTGTACTGTACTGAGTCCAAAAAGTGATAGGTATTTTTTTAATATTTCAGAGTTCAGAAAAATTTTCTTTTTTTTTCCAAAAATAATTCTAAGTACATATATATATTTCATTTCAAGTGGGAATTCAAAACGCATTTTGTTTTCAAAAATAATTCTAAGTACATATATATTTCATTTAAAGAGGGAATTAATTCAAAACACAAAATGTTAATCCAAAGAAACTCTAAAATTATTTAGATATTGTATCAATATGATATGTGTACTGTACTGAGTCCACAAAAGTGATAAGTTTTTTTTTTTTTTTTAAATATTTCTGAGTTCAGAAAAATTTTCTTTTTTTCCAAAAATAATTCTAATTACTTATATATATTTCATATCAAGTGGGAATTCAAAATGCATTTTTTTTTCAAAAATAATTCTAAGTATATATATATTTCATTTCAAGAGGGAATTAATACAAAACGCAAAATATTAATCCCCCAAAACTCTAAAATGGTCTAGATATTATATTAATATAATATGTGTACTGTACTGAGTCCAAGAAGTGATTTTTTTTATATTGCTGAGTTCAGAAAAATTTTCTTTTTATTTCCAAAAATAATTCTCAGTATATATATATATATATATATATATATATATATATATATATATATATATATATATATATATATATATATATATATATATATATATATATATATATATATATATATATATATATATTTCATTTCAAGTGGGAATACAAAACGCATTTTTTAAAAATAATTCTAAGTAAATATATATTTCATTTCAAGAGGGAATAAATTCAAAATGCAAAATGTTAATCCCCAAAAACTCTAAAATGGTTTAGATATTATATTAATATGATATGTGTACTGTACTGAGTTCGAAAAGTGATAAGTTCTTTTTTTTTAAATATTTCAGAAAAATTTTCTTTTTTTTTTTTCAAAAATGATTCTAATTACATATATATTTTTTTATTTCAAGTGGGAATTCAAAACGCATTTTTTTTCATAAATAATTCTAAGTACATATGTATTTTATCTCAAGAGAGAATTAATTCAAAACGCAAAATGTTAATCCCCAGAAACTCTAAAATGGTTTAGATATTATATTAATATGATATGTATACTGTACTGAGTCCAAAAAGTGATAAGTTTTTTTTTATTATTTTTGAGTTCGGAAATTTTTTTTTCCAAAAATAATTCTAATTATATATACATATTTCATTTCAAGTGGGAATTCAAAATGCAAATTTTTTTTTTCAAAAATAATTCCAAGTACATATATATTTCATTTCAAGAGGGAATTAGTTCAAAATGCAAAATGTTAATCCCCAAAACTCTAAAATTGTTCAGATATTAATTTGACATGTGTACTGTACTGTGTCCAAACAGTGATAAGTTCTTTTTTTTTTAAATATTACTGAGTTCAGAAATTTTTTTTTTTTCCAAACATAATTCTAATTACATATATATATTTTATTTCAAGTGGGAATTCAAAACGCAATTTTTTTTTTCAAAAATATTTCTAAGTACATATATATTTTATTTCATGAGGGAATTAATTCAAAACGCAAAATGTTAATCCCCAGGAACTCTAAAATGGTTTAGACATTATATTAATATGACATGTGTTCTGTACTGATTCAAAAAAGTGATAAGTTTTTTTCCAATATTTCAGAGTTCAGAAATTTTTTTTTCCAAAAATAATTCTAATTACAAATATATATTTCATTTCAAGTGGGAAATGAAATATATTATATTAATATGATATGTGTACTGTACTGAGTCCAAAAAGTGATAAGTTCTTTTTTTTTAAAATATTTCTGAGTTCAGAAAAATTTTCTTTTTTTCAAAATATAATTTTAATTACATATATATATTTATTTCAAATGGGAATTCAAAACGCATTTTTTTTTCGAAAATATTTCTAAGTACACATATATTTTATTTCAAGAAGGAATTAATTCACGCAAAATGATAATCCCCAGAAACTCTAAAATGGTTTAGATATTATAATAATATGATATGTGTTCTGTACTGATTCCAAAAAGTGATAAGTTTTTTCTAATATTTCAGAGTTCAGAAAATTTTTTTTCCAAAAATAATTTTAATTACAAATATATATTTCATTTCATGTGCGAATTCAAAACGCATTTTTTTTTCAAAAATAATTCCAATATCATATATATTTCATTTCAAGAGGGAATTAATTCAAAATGCAAAATGTTAATCCCCAGAAACTCTAAAATGGTTTAGACATTATATTAATATGACATGTGTTCTATACTGATTCCAAAAAGTGATAAGTTTTTTCTAATATTTCAGAGTTCAGAAAATTTTTTTTCCAAAAATAATTATAATTACAAATATATATTTCATTTCAAGTGGGAGTTCAAAGCGCATTTTTTTCAAAAATAATTCTAAGTACATATATATTTCATTTCAAGAGGGAATTAATTCAAAAAAAAATGTTTATCCCCAGAAACTCTGAAATAATTTAGATATATTAATATGATATGTGTACTGTACTGAGTCCAAAAAGTGATAAGTTTTTTTTTTAAATATTTCTGAGTTCAGAAAAATGTTTTTTTTTTCCAAAAATAATTCTAATTACATATATATATTTCATTTCAAGTGGGAATTCAAAATGCAATTTTTTTTTCAAAAATAATTCTAAGTACATATATATTTCATTTCAAGAGGGAATTAATTCAAAACTCAAAATGTTAATCCCCAGAAACTCTAAAATGGTTTAGATATTATATCAATATGATATGTTTACTGTACTGAGTCCAAAATGTGATGTTTTTTTTTTTAATATTTCAGAGTTCAGAAAAATTTTTTTTTCCAAAAATAATTCTAATTAAAAATATATATTTCATTTCGAGTGGGAGTTCAAAACGCATTTTTTTTCAAAAATAATTTAAGTACATATATATTTCATTTCAAGAGGGAATTAATTCAAAACTCAAAATATTAATCCCCAGAAACTCTAAAATGGTTTAGATATTATATTCATATGATATGTGTACTGTACTGAGTCCAAAATGTGATGTTTTTTTTTTTAATATTTCTGAGTTCAGAAATTTTTTTTTCCAAAATAATTTTAAGTACATATATATATATATATATATATATATATATATATATATATATATATATATATATATATATATATATATATATATATATATATATATATATATATATATATATATATATATATATATATATATATATATATATTTCATTTCAAGTGGGAATTCAAAACGCAATTTTTTTTAAAAAATAATTCTAAATACATATATATTTCATTTCGAGAGGGAATTAATTCAAAAGATAAAATGTTAATCCCCAGAAACTCTAAAATGATTTAGATATGATATCAATATGATATGTGTACTGTACTGAGTCCAAAAAGTGAAGTGTTTTTCTTTCAAATATTTCTGAGTTCAGAAAAATTTTCTTTTTTTTTCCAAAACTAATTGTAATTACATATATACATTTCATTTCAAGAGGGAATTAATTCAAAATGCGAAATGTCAATCCCCAGAAACTCTGAAATAATTTAGATATAAATATGATATGTGTACTGTACTGAGTCCAAAAAGTGATAAGTTTTTTTTTTAAATATTTCTGAGTTCAGAAAAATGTTCTTTTTTTTTCCAAAAATAATTCTAATTACATATATATATTTCATTTCAAGTGGGAATTCAAAATGCAAATTTTTTTTTCAAAAATAATTCTAAGTACATATATATTTCATTTCAAGAGGGAATTAATTCAAAACTCAAAATGTTAATCCCCAGACACTCTAAAATGGTTTAGATATTATATCAATATGATATGCATACTGTACTGAGTCCAAACAGTGATAAGTTTTTTTTTATATTTCTGAGTTCAGAAAAATTTTCTTTTTTTTCCAAAAATAATTCTTAGTACATATATATATTTAATTTCAAGTGGTAATTCAAAATGCAATTTTTCTTTTTCAAAAATAATTCTAGATACATATATATTTCATTTCAAGAGGGAATTAATTCAAAAGACAAAATGTTAATCCCCAGAAACTCTAAAAGGGTTTAGATATTACATTAATATGATATGTGTACTGTACTGAGTCTAAAAGGGATAAGTTCTTTTTTTTAAATATTTCTGAGTTCAGAAAAATTTTATTTTTTTCCAAACATAATTTTAATTACATATATATATTTTATTTCCTTTGGGAATTCAAAACGCAATTTTTTTTTCAAAAAATATTTTTAAAGACATATATTTTATTTCAAGAGGGAATTAATTCAAAACGCAAAATGTTAATCCCCAGAAACTCTAAAATGGTTTAGATATTATAATAATATGATATGTGTTCTGTACTGATTCCAAAAAGTGATAAGTTTTTTCTGATATTTCAGTTCAGAAATTTTTTTTTTCCAAAAATAATTCTAATTACAAATATATATTTCATTTCATGTGGGAATTCAAAACGCATTTTTTTTCAAAAATAATTCTAAGTTCATATATATTTCATTTCAAGAGGGAATTAATTCAAAACACAAAATGTTAATCCCCAGAAACTCTGAAATGGTTTAGATATTAATATGATATGTGTACTGTACTGTGTCCAAAAATTGATAAGTTTTTTTTTTTTTTTTAATATTTCTGAGTTAAGAAAAATTCTCTCTCTTTTTTTTTGCAAAAATAATTCTAAGTACATATATATATTTCATTTCAAGTGGGAATTCAAAACTCATTTTTTTTTTCAAAAATAATTCTAAGTACATATATATTTCATTTCAAGAGGGAATTAATTCAAAACGCAAAATGTTAATCCCCAGAAACTCTAAAATGGTTTAGATATTATATTAATATGATATGTGTTCTGTAGTGATTCCAAAAAGTGATAAGTTTTTTCTAATATTTCAGAGTTCAGAAATTTTTTTTCCCAAAAATAATTCTAATTACGAATATATATATTTCATTTCAAGTGGGAGTTCAAAACGCATTTTTTTCAAAAATAATTCTAAGTACATATATATTTCATTTCAAGAGGGAATTAATTCAAAACACAAAATGTTAATCCCCAGAAACTCTGAAATAATTTAGATATATTAATATGATATGTGTACTGTACTGAGTACAAAATGTGATTAGTTTTTTTTTTTTTTTAAATATTTCTAAGTTCAGAAAAATTTTCTTTTTTTTCACAAAATAATTCTAATTACATAAATATATTTAATTTCAAGTTGGAATTCAAAATGCAATTTTTTTTTTCAAAAATAATTCTAAGTATAAATATATTTCATTTCAAGAGGGAATTAATTCAAAACTCAAAATGTTAATCCCCAGAAACTCTAAAATGGTTTAGATATTATATTAATATGATATGTGTACTGTACTGAGTCCAAAATGTGAGGTTTTTTTCTTTCTAATATTTCTGAGTTCAGAAAAAAAAAATTTTTCCAAAAATAATTCTAAGTACATATATATATTTCATTTCAAGTGGGAATTCAAAACGCAATTTTTCTTTTCCAAAAATATTTCTAAATACATATATATTTCATTTCAAGGGGGAATTAATTCAAAAGACAAAATATTAATCCCCAGAAACTCTAAAATGATTAAGATAATATATCAATATGATATGTGTACTGTACTGAGTCAAAAAAGTGAAGTGTTTTTCTTTCTAATATTTCTGAGTTCAGAAAAAAAAAAAATTTTCCAAAAATAATTCTAATTAAATATATATATTTCATTTCAAGTGGGAATTCAAAATGCAATATTTTTTCAAAAATAATTCTAAGTACATATATGTTGCATTTCAAGAGGGAATTAATTCAAAACTCAAAATGTTAATCCCCAGAAACTCTAAAATGATTTAGATATTATATCAATATGATATGTGTACTGTACTGAGTCTAAAAAGTGAAGTGTTTTTCTTTCAAATATTTCTGAGTTCAGAAAAATATTCTTTTTTTCCAAAAATAATTCTAATTACATATATATATTTCATTTCAAGAGTGAATTAATTAAAAACGCAAAATGTTATTCCCCAGAAACTCTAAAATGGTTTAGATATTATATTAATATGATATGTGTACTGTACTGAGTCCAAAAAGTGATGTTCTTTTTTTTTTAAATATTTCTGAGTTCAGAAAAATTTTCTTTTTTTTTTACAAACATAATTCTAATTACATATATATATTTTATATCAAGTGGGAATTCAAAACGCAATTTTTTTCTCAAAAATATTTCTAAGTACATTTATATTTCATTTCAAGAGGGAATTAATTCAAAACGCAAAATGTTAATCCCCAGAAACTTTAATATGGTTTAGATATTAATATGATATGTGTACTGTACTGTGTCCAAAAAGTGATAAGTTTTTTTTTTTAATATTTCTGAGTTCAGAAAAATGATCTTTTTTTTTTTTGCAAAAATAATTCTAAGTACATATATATATTTCATTTCAAGTGGGAATTCAAAATGCATTTTTTTTTTCAAAAATAATTCTAAGTACATATATATTTCATTTCAAGAGGGAATTAATTCAAAACGCAAAATGTCAATACCCAGAAACTTTAAAATGGTTTAGATATTATATTAATATGATATGTGTACTGTACTGAGTCCAAAAAGTGATAAGTTTTTTTTTTTTAATATTTCTGAGTTAGAAAAAACTTTCTTTATTTTTCGAAAAATAATTCTAATTACATATATATATTTCATTTCAAGTGGGAATTCAAAACGCAATTTTTTTTTTCCAAAAATAATTCTAAGTACATATATGTTGCATTTCAAGAGGGAATTAATTCAAAACTCAAAATGTTAATCCCCAGAAACTCTAAAATGATTTAGATATTATATCAATATGATATGTGTACTCTACTGAGTCTAAAAAGTGTAGTGTTTTTCTTTCAAATATTTCTGAGTTCAGAAAAATTTTCTTTTTTTTTTTTTCCAAAAATAATTCTAATTACATATGTTGCATGAAGACGGATGAATGAAAGAAACACCAATGTTGACCATCAATACATTTACTAACACACAACTCTATAAATAATATATAATCTTAGTTAGTTAGAAAAAATAAAACTTATGAACATAACAAATAGAATATTTACATTTATACAAACTTCACTTCGCACTATTAGTCATAATGATTCTTTACATGTCAGATTAGTTGATCACGTACCAGGAATAGCACAACACAAGAAACAAGAGTCCTTTTTAAATCAGGATAACCTGCTACCCGTAATCATGTTATCAAGGAAGTGTTCCTTTTCGTGCTGGCTGTTCCACTTGGTTTTCTGTTTGTTTGGTGGTCCTCTTCGCTTGAGTACTCCAACTAGGGAAGTATTGGTTGGAGATGCTCCTAGTGGTAGTCTGGATATCCTGGGAAATTGCTTTTAAAAGAAACAAATAAGCGTATTGACATTTCTTAAACTTATAATCAACAACCTCTTCATAAATGTAACGTGCCAATTTTAACATCATAACTAATGTTATTGTTAAGTGCTATACATTAACCCCCGTCTTTTGTCGATGTCCCCATCGAAAAAATATTATAAAGTTTTACACTTTGTTTACATTTGCTTTTTCCCTTTTCTCTTTCAATCTTTCGGATCTCCTAAGACGTTTATTAAAGCTGTCATTTATATTACCTTTGTTTTCTTTATCATTACTTATACTAAGTGAAGGCAATGTTTCTCGTTCTTCTCCATTCCCATTTATTTTATCGGTATCAATACCAAATTTCCTCAAGACCTCTTCCATATCAGGCATTTCAACCTCATCTTCATCGGCAATTCTAGCGGTTGGATTATTATTATTTACTCTACAAGACTTTAATGGTCTGATATTGGCTCTGTGTATTACTTTAGATTCATACCCAACTGGTCGTATTCTAAACAGGCCACATTTGTCATCTAATATTTTTTCGATGACCCATTCCTCACTCTTAAACCTATCCTGTAAATTTGTTCTCCCAATTACTTGGTTTTCTCTTATCAAAACCTTTTGCCCTACCTTTAATTCGTTATCCCCTGACTGTTGCAACCTGCCCTTTGCTTTCGATGTCAAGTTTTTAAGAGTGTTATGCCCTGCCATTTCCCATGCTTCTCTCTGTATCTTCAATTGCTTATTAATCCATTCCTTATCTCTTTGTGTCCCTCTAATATCTAAATCAGGGTCCCAACAGTCAATACTTAATTTTGGTTCTCTACTAAATAACAAAAAATAAGGAGAATATCCTGTTACTGAATGAGGGGTTGAGTTATAAATTGAGATTAGTGACTGGAGATATAAAGGCCATTTTTGCTTTTTCTCTTCATCCAGTGTTCGTAATAAACTATATATTGTTCTGTTTGCCCGTTCTGTCTGGCCATTTCCCTGCGGATGGTAAGGAGACGTTCGAGATTTTGAGATATCAAAGATTTTACAAATTGACCGAACCAAACTGCTTTCAAAATTTCTACCTTGGTCAGAATGTAGTCTTTCCGGAATTCCAAATTTATAAAATACCTCGTTGACCAAAATTCGGGCCACAGTGGTAGCTTTTTGGTCTTTAGTAGGGAACGCCCATAAAAAATTTGCTAAACATATCCGTTAAAACAAGAATGTGCTCTTTACCCGTTGAAGATTTCTCAACAGAACAGAAGTCCATAGCGATAAGTTCAAATGGTCTACTGGTTTCAATGTGAACTGGAGTTGTTTTAACCCCCGGCATCTCCTCCTTTGTGGTCAAACATACTAAGCAATTTTGAATATATTCCCTTACAAAACCCCTAACATTTGGCCAATAAACCCTCTCAGTTAAAACTTTCTCTGTTCTATCTATTCCCTGGTGACCAAATTTATCATGGAGTTCCCACAAACACTTTTTCCTAAGGCTTAATGGAACTGCTAACCTCCATTTTGATCTTTGGAATTCGTTGGTATCTACTTTATAAATTATTTCTTTTTTTATCTGTAAATTTTCTAATTCTCTCTTCCATGTGATTAATTCAGGTTGTAATTTAAGAATCTCTGTTTCCGCCGGTTCACCAAAAATCCATTTTCTAACAACTGTTAAAATAGGACATGTCTTTTGCTGGGTCTCTACATCATCCCAGTCTAATATGTCCTGTGACATGATGACTCTGACGGAGTCACTTGTTACATAAGGTTCAATCCAGATATCATCACCATCAGGCTCTTCTGCGTCCCTAACCTGCCTCGAGAGCGCATCAGCATTAGAGTTTTCCTTTCCTGGCTTAAACTTTATTTCAAAATCAAACACTGCTAAATCCGCCACCCATTTCTGTTCAGTGTGATCTAGCTTAGCTGAACTCAAGTTACTAAGAGGCCCATTATCTGTAAAAACAGTGCACCTACTTCCAATCAGATACATCTTGAACTTCTCAGCCATTGCCCAATGCAGACCACATAATTCCAACTTCCTTGAGCTATAATTTCTCATGTTTCTCTCATACTTTCTTAAGGATCGACTAGCATAAGCTACTGGATGTAGCTTCTTGCCGCGTTTTTGTGGTAATACTGCCCCTAGACCTTCAAAACTTGCATCGATTTCTAAAGTAAAGTCCTTACCAAATTCAATCCCTTACAATATGGGAGCATTGATGGGAAATTTTTTTAGCGTCTGAAATGCCTGTTCTTCTTTCTCCTGCCATTTATCCGCAACTTTCTCGCTAGATTTCTTTATTTTTCCCTCTAACAGTGTGTTGAGTGGTTTAGCAATTTGAGCAAAATTTTTTATAAAACGCCTGTAGAAACTACAGAATCCTAAAAAACTTCTTTCCTCTTTTACAGTCTCTGGTCTCTTCCACTCTTCTACAGCCCTCACCTTTTCTGGGTCTGGACCAATACCGTCATTAGTGATTATAAATCCTAAATATCTGACGCTAGTCTTCAGAAAATGACATTTATTCGGCTTTAACCTCAGGCCAAAATTTCTTAACCTTTTAATAATAATTCAACTTTTTCTAAATGTTCATCAATAGAGTTTGTAAAGATAATAAGATCATCCAGATAAATAAGTAAAAAATCATAAACAAAGTCTCCCAAAATGTTTTCCATACACCTCTGAAATGTAGCAGGGCTATTTGTGAGTCCCATTGGACACCTCCTGTACTGGTAATGACCCCAAGGGACAGAAAATGCTGTCTTATGCCTATCGTCATTCTTTAAAAGAATCTGATGATAACCTTGTGCCAAGTCAAACGTAGAAAAGAAGTTACCCCCTTCTAATACGTCCAGACTTTCAGATATTCTCGGTAGAGGAAAAGCGTCCTTAATAGTTATCTTATTCAACTTCCGATAATCAATAGTTAACCTAAGCCCCCCTCCTTTCTTTTTTACCAAAACTATTGGTGCAGCATAAGGACTTTTACTTTCCTCAATAACTCCTCTTCTTGTCAGATCCTCTAACAGTTCTTTGGCCTCTGGTATTAAGGCAAGGGCAATTCGCCTGTATGGCAGTTTAATGGGAGTTTCATTTGTTAGTTTTATTTCGTGTTCCCATCCCTTTGCTGTACCCAAGTCCTCTTCATGAAGCTCAAAACAGTCTCTATACCTATGAATAAGCTTTTCCACTTTACATAAGGCCTCTTCATTTATGTTTTCATTAACCTGTATTCCTAATGCTTTCCTAAAATCCCTTAATTCTCTTTTTGTTAATATCTTATTATCTGAACAAGTCTTTTTGTTTTCTACTACGGCTAAAGTTGCTTCCGCAATCCTTCCATTTGCTTCTATTGTTATTTCATCCTCATTCCAGTTTGCCAAACAAACAAAACCTACACCCCATTCAATAGCTGTAAAAGTAGGAATTATATGTACACCTGGCTGTAGATCGTCAATTTTTTCACTTACAATGCCTTCTAACAAAATATTCTCCCTAGGAACATTCTTCAGTTTATCAATAAATACTTTGATTACCTCCCTACTTCGACCAGGGATTTTCCTATTTTGTGTAGGTACACAAATTGCATAACCTAATTTCTCATCGTCTGCCCAAACTTTGAGGTTTTGAGCTACCCTTCGCATGCAATAATCTAACTTTTCATTTTTTCTCTTTTGACCACCGCAGTCGATTCCATCTTCAAATAAATGTGATAGTCCCCATTCCTTGAATAAAGACATTAAAATATTCATACCTAGCAGACATTCTTGTTTTGTATTAATTCCTAGACCTCTCACTCCTTGATCCTTTTTAACGTAAAGTACACATTTCTCTACACAAATGTCATTAACATTTATATTTACAACTACATATCCTAAAATGCTCAATTCATTTCCAGCTATGTCGTATATGTAATTACTGTCCTTGTAGAGATTCACATTTTTGGGTTTCAGGAATCTATTGTACCATCTTTCTGATATTAAGCTACAGTTAGCCCCAGAATCTAATAATCCTAGAACACTAACATCTCCAATTCTCACCATCAGATTAAGGGTCTCGCCTCTCCTATGTAATTCTCCATTGTTTTGATTTTCACTGCACAATGAACGCACAAGGCCAATGACTTCCATTTCCTTTCCCTTACTGTTAAGTGGTTCTTCATTAGGCCGGACGCTAATTAATACGCCCGGCTTTGCCAGTTTCCCTGTTCGGTTGTCTCTTCATCACAATGAATTTCCCTAACTACATTTTCCCCTTTATCCTTACCAGAGACTGAACGATCATAAAAGTTTCTTTGCTCATGATACATGCCTGGATTATCTAAACACCTAAAAAAAGGATGACCTCTTAAGCCACATTTCCAGCATTTACCTTCAAATTTATTAAATTCTTTTCTTTTTGCATATCCTTGTTGAGTACTATGGCCCTTTTCAACTCCGTTCATTTTATTATTTGAAGGTTTATTAATCATTCTGTCAGCGTTACAGTTTCGAGCTATGTGACCTTGCCTTTTACAGAACCAACAATAGAGAACTTCCCTCCTTTCAAAAATTCGCTGTTCTTCTTCCCTTGAATCAAAATCTTTCAATCTATCATTAACAAACTTTCCAGCCTCTTCGAGGATGATCAATGTTTTGTCACACAATTTTTGCCTTAACTCTGCGGCTAGATGCTTGTTTCTCATCCCCTTCACGAAAACTGTGCACTTTGTTCTCTCTCTCTCTGCGGCCTCCCTTTGACAGCTCTCTTGCACATCCTCGTCTAATTCATGAATTCTATCAACAAATTCCCACACACTTTCGTTCTCGCCTTGTCTTGCACTCCACAATTCTCTCCTTTTATCAAATTCATCCAAGCATTTTCCATAAGTATTCATCAATATATTTCCTAATTCCTTCATGGTTTCAGGCTTCACAGCCTTAATACGAGTTAATGCAGGATCTCTTAAACTTTGACAAGCAAATAATATTTTTTCTGTTTCATTAAAACTCAGCTGACTTGCACAGTAGTCTACTTGTTCCAGCCACCTCTTTATTTCTCTTCTAGTGCTATCTTTACCTGAAAATATTTCTAGCTGTGGTGCAGGTCGTGTGAATTGAATTTGAGTGTTTTCATTTTTTCTTTCCTGCTCACAGATAACATTATTTGATTTACTATTCATCAAATTTGATACGAATATTTTCCTGTCCATTTCTGAGATTTTACTTTCGAGTACTTGTACTCGTATCTTCCACTCGTTCTCTAAAGGTTTACATTTTTCCTCACATCTACTCATTACCTTGTTTAACTGAACCTCTATTTCAAGTTTGTAATATGATGTGAGCTTGGCCTCCATTATTTCAAATTTTTCATTATATTCATCTCTGATTCTGTTTAATGTATACTGATAATCTCTTACTTCTTTCTTTTGCAACCCTTTTTTCCTGACATCATCTAGTTCATTAGCTAATACCTGATGCTCGTCATACATAAATTCAAACATATCATGAATATTTTCAATATCCCCATCCAATCTATCCACCCATTCTTCTAAGTCACATCCCACTTCCCTTCGTGTACCCTTGAACTTCCTCATATCCTTGTATGGTGAAGAATATTCACAGCTCATATTTCGCCCTATACTCCTTGGCATTGGATTTTCAGGAATATCCCTATCACTGACGTCTTCCTCACTCATTATGCAATATATCTTTTGCCTTCAAGTAAAAATAGTTCTATATATATATTGCCTTCAAGCAAAGACCAACTATCAAATAGTTCGTACTCTGAAAATTTTCTACGTATTTACTGTCAAAATGCTAACAAGATTCATTGCACACCTAACTGGCACGAAACTAAAGAAGAGGAATGTTGACAGACCTGGTATTTGTGACTCGATGATTTCAGGGTTGTGCTGCAATCTGCTGGGCCCTCCTGGGCTGTGATGTTTCCGTGGATAACGTAATGCTCTGCTACCAAGTTTTGCATGAACACGGATGAATGAAGGAAACACCAATGTTGACCATCAATACATTTACTAACACACAACCCTATAAATAATATATAATCTTAGTTAGTTAGAAAAAATAAAACTTATGAACATAACAAATAGAATATTTACATTTATACAAACTTCACTTCGCACTATTAGTCATAATGATTCTTTACATGTCAGATTAGTTGATCACGTACCAGGAATAGCACAACACAAGAAACATAAGAGTCCTTTTTAAATCAGGATAACCTGCTGCCCGTAATCATGTTATCAAGGAAGTGTTCCTTTTCGTGCAGGCTGTTTCACTTGGTTTTCTGTTTGTTTCGTGGTCCTCTTAGCTTGAGTACTCCAACTAGGGAAGTATTGATTGGAGATGCTCCTAGTGGTAGTCTGGATATCCTGGGAAATTGCTTTTAAAAGAAACAAACAAGCGTATTGACATTTCTTAAACTTATAATCAACAACCTCTTCATAAATGTAACGTGCCAATTTTAACATCATAACTAATGTAATTGTTAAGTGCTATACATATATATATTTCATTTCAAGAGGGAATTAATTAAAAACGCAAAATGTTATTCCCCAGAAACTCTAAAATGGTTTAGATATATTTATATGATATGTGTACTGTACTGAGTCCAAAAAGTGATGTTCTTTTTTTTAAATATTTCTGAGTTCAGAAAAATTTTCTTTTTTTCCAAACATAATTCTAATTACATATAGATATTTTATTTCAAGTGGGAATTCAAAACGCAATTTTTTTCTCAAAAATATTTCTAAGTACATATATATTTTATTTCAAGAGGGAATTAATTCAAAACGCAAAATGTTAATCCCCAGAAACTCTAATATGGTTTAGATATTAATATGATATGTGTACTGTACTGTGTCCAAAAAGTGATAAGTTCTTTTTTAAATATTTTTGAGTTCAGAAAAATTATCTTTTTTTTTTTTTGCAAAAATAATTCTAAGCACATATATATATTTCATTTCAAGTGGGAATTCAAAACGCATTTTTTTTTCAAAAATAATTCTAAGTACATATATATATTTCATTTCAAGAGGGAATTAATTCAAAACGCAAAATGTCAATCCCCAGAAACTCTAAAATGGTTTACATATTATATTAATATGATATGTGTACTGTAATGAGTCCAAAAAGTGATAAGGTTTTTTTTTAATATTTCTGAGTTAGGAAAAATTTTCTTTTTTTTTCCAAAAATAATTCTAATTACATATATATATATATTTCATTTCAAGTGGGAATTCAAAACGCTAATTTTTTTTTTCCAAAATAATTCTAAGTACATATATATATTTCATTTCAAGTGGGAATTCAAAACGCAATTTTTCTTTTTCAAAAATAATTCTAAATACATATATATTTCATTTCAAGAGGGAATTAATTCAAAAGACAAAATGTTAATCCCCAGAAACTCTAAAATGATTTTGATATTATATCAATATGATATGTGTACTGTACTGAGTCCAAAAAGTGAAGTGTTTTTCTTTCAAATATTTCTGAGTTCAGAAAAATTTTCTTTTTTTTCCAAAAATAATTCTAATTACATATATATATTTCATTTCAAGTGGGAATTCAAAATGCATTTGTTTTCAAAAAATAATTATAAGTACATATATATTTCATTTCAAGAAGGAATGAATTCAAAACGCAAAATGTTAATACCCAGAAACACTAAAATGGTTTAGATATTATATTGATATGACATGTGTTTTGTACTGACTCCAAAAAGTTATAAGTTTTTTCTAATATTTAAGAGTTCATAAAATTTTTTTTTCCAAAAAATAATTCTAATTACAAATATATATTTCATTTCAATTGGGAATTCAAAACACATTTATTTTCAAAAATAATTCTAAGTTCATATATATTTCATTTCAAGAGGGAATTAATTCAAAACACAAAATGTTAATTCCCAGAAACTCTGAAATGGTTTAGATATTATATTAATATGATATGTGTACTGTACTGAGTCCAAAAAGTGATAAGTTCTTTTTTAAATATTTTTGAGTTCAGAAAAATTTTCTTTTTTTTCGAAAAATAATTCTAATTACATATATATATTTTATTTCAAGTGGGAATTCAAAACGCAATTTTTTTTTTCAAAAATAATTCTAAGTACATATATATTTCATTTCAAGAGGGAATGAATTCAAAACGCAAAATGTTAATCCCCAGAAACTCGAAAATGGTTTAGATATTAATATGATATGTGTACTGTACTGAGTCCAAAAAGTGATAAGTTCTTTTTTAAATATTTTTGAGTTCAGAAAAATTTTCTTTTTTTTTCCAAAAATAATTCTAATTACATATATATTTTTATTTCAAGTGGGAATACAAAACGCAATTTTTTTTCAAAAATAATTCTAAGTACATATATATTTCATTTCAAGAGGGAATTAATTCAAAACGCAAAATGTTAATCCCCAGAAACTCGAAAATGGTTTAGATATTAATATGATATGTGTACTGTACTGTGTCCAAAAAGTGATAAGTTTATTTTTTTTAATATTTCTGAGTTCAGAAAAATTTGCTTTTTTTTCCAAAAATAATTCTAAGTACATATATATATTTCATTTAAAGTGGGAATTTAAAATGCAATTTTTTCTTCATAAATAATTCTAAGTACATATATATATTTCATTTCCAGAAGGAATTAATTCAAAACGCAAAATGTTAATCCCCAGAAACTCTAAAAAGCTTTAGATATTATACCAATATGATATGTGTACTGTACTGAGTACAAAAAGTGATGTTTTTTTTTTTTTAAATATTTCTGAGTTCAGAAAATTTTTCTTTTTTTTTCCAAAATAATTCTAAGTACATATATATATTTCATTTCAAGTGGGAATTAATTCAAAACTCAAAATGTTAATCCCCAGTAACTCTAAAATGGTTTAGATATTATAATAATATGATATGTGTACTGTACTGAGTCCAAAATGTGATGTTTTTTTTTTAAATATTTCTGAGTTCAGAAAAATTTTCTTATTTTTCCATAATAATTCTAATTACATATATATATTTCATTTCAAGTGGGAATTCAAAACGCAATTTTCCTTTTTCAAAAATAATTCTAAATACATATATATTTCATTTCAAGAGGGAATCAATTTACAAAATATTAACCCTGGAACGGTACGGTGGGTCGTACGCGACCCCGAGCGTAAAAAAAAATGAGGTTTTTCTCACGTGACTCACCCCCGTGACTGAATTTGTGGGTGATCGACCTGCAGTAGGTGTCTCGCCTACACACTCTAGTAGTGTCTAGATGTGCGTTGCTGTAGCTGTACTCCTTCCCCGATTTCTGAGACGCGTCGGGGTCGAGCACGACCGAGTTTACCCTTCTAAGGTAATTTGCATAATTATCAAAGTTATTACGTATTATGAAATTGTCGTAGAATGGTGCAACTTGTATAGGTTATCAGTTGTGGAAAGTCTTATTGGATTGTTTGGCTACCATGTGCATGATTTTTTTTTTTAGTTAAAATGTCGTTCATCACCACGAGGACCATTTTACCGCGAGTGCCCCTTTTCATTTTTGTTCATTTTTTTGCCAAGTCATTTTTCCGTAAGATATTGCTAAATATTGTCGTAAAACTTTTGCTTTTTTAGTGTTGGAAAGTGTGTCTAGATGATCTGGCTACCCATGCGTGACTTTGTTTTTGTCAGATACGACGTAGTTATTGGTATATTTGGTATTTAACTGCGGTTGCCAATTTCTGTTTTTTTTTCAATATTTGTAAAAATTTACTACGTAGTAAGGAATTGCCGTATATTGTTGATTTTTTTTTTCATGTTTATGTGTTAGAAAGTGTGACCTGATGGTTGGGCTAACACGTGCATGTCTTTTTTTTTTATCTGAGATGCCGTATATTAGAATGTTGGGCATTTTACCGCGAGTGCCCATTTTTCATTTTTTTTCATTTTTTTGCCAAGTCATTTTTTCGTAAGATATTGCCAAATAGTGTCGTAAAACTTTTGCTTTTTTAGTATTTGAAAGTGTTTCTAGATGATCTGGCTACCCATGCGTGACTTTGTTTTTGTCAGATACGACATAGTTATTGGTATATCGGATATTTAACTGCGGTTGCCAATTTCTGTTTTTTTTTCAATATTTGTAAAAATTTACTACGTAGTAAGGAATTGCCGTATATTATTGATTTTTTTTTTCATGTTTATGTGTTAGAAAGTGTGCCTTGATGGTTGGGCTAACACGTGCATGTCTTTTTTTTTTATCTGAGATGCCGTATATTAGAATGTTGGGCATTTTTCTGCGAGTGCCCCTTTTTATTTGTTTTGCATTTTTTTGCTTAGTCATGTTACCGTAAGGAATTGGCAAGTAGTTTCGCAAAACTTATATTTTTATAGTGTTGGAAAGTGTTTCTAGATGATCTGGCTACCCATGCCTATTTTTTTTAGCCAGATATAGCGTATATATAGGTATGTGTTTGATTTTCCTGTGATTGCCATATTTTCGTTTTTTTCCCATTTCTTTCAAAATTACTACGTACTAAGGAACTATCACAGAGTAATGATTCATTTAGATGTTTATTTGTCGGAAAATGTGCCTTGATGGTTTGCCTAGCACGTGGCTGAAATTTTTTTTTCTGAAATGCGTATAATAAAATGTTGGCCATTTTTCCGCGAGTGCCCCTTTTTATTTGTTTTTAATTTTTTTATTTAGTCATGTTACCGTAAGGAATTGGCAAGAAGTGTCGCAAAACTTATATTTTTATAGTGTTGGAAAGTGTTTCTAGATGATCTGGCTACCCATGCCTATCTTTTTTTTTAGCCAGATATGGCGTATATATAGGTATGTGTTCGATTTTCCTGTGATTGCCATTTTTTCGTTTTTTCCCATTTCTTTCAAAATTACTACGTACTAAGGAACTATCACAGAGTAATGATTCATTTAGATGTTTATTTGTCGGAAAATGTGCCTTGATGGTTTGCCTAGCACGTGGCTGAATTTTTTTTTTCTGAAATGCCGTATATTAGAATGGCCATTTTTCCGCGAGTTCCCCTTTTTATTTGTTTTGCATTTTTTTGCTTAGTCATGTTACCGTAAGGAATTGGCAAGTAGTGTCGCAAAACTTATAATTTTATAGTGTTGGAAAGTGCTTCTAGATGATCTGGCTACCCATGCCTATTCTTTTTTTTAGCCAGATATGGCGTATATATAGGTATGTGTTCGATTTTCCTGTGATTGCCATTTTTTCGTTTTTTCCCATTTCTTTCAAAATTACTACGTACTAAGGAACTATCACAGAGTAATGATTCATTTAGATGTTTATTTGTCGGAAAATGTGCCTTGATGGTTTGCCTAGTACGTGGCTGAAATTTTTTTTTTCTGAAATGCCGTATATTAGAATGTTAGCCATTTTTCCGCGAGTGCCCCTTCTTATTTGTTTTGCATTTTTTTGCTTAGTCATGTTACCGTAAGGAATTGGCAAGTAGTGTCGCAAAACTTGTATTTTTATAGTGTTGGAAAGTGTTTCTAGATGATCTGGCTACCCATGCCTATCTTTATTTTTAGCCAGATATGGCGTATATATAGGTATGTGTTCGATTTTCCTGCGATTACCACTTTTTCGTTTTTTCCCATTTCTTTCAAAATTACTACGTACTAAGGAACTATCAGAGAGTAATGATTCCTCTGGATGTTTATTTGTCGGAAAATTTTGTTTACTTCTTTTTTGATTGAATATCATCAAATTTTTTTAGCTAGAATATTATATTGTTTTACATTTTTTTTTTCGATTTTATTTCCCTTCAAAAATTTTTTTTTGGGTCAGAATTTTAATTTTATAGTCGTAATATAATTGAAAATTATCCAGCAACCGCACCATACAATTTTATGTATATCCAAGAATAATTAGATTAGTAAATAACACCTTGAAATTGACATACCCTTCCTACATTTCAAGTGGCAGATTAGGGAGTCTGAGTCAGTGTGGTTGGCGGCCATATTGTGGACATATCCGAAGCGTAAGTTGCCCTATCTATATATATTCTAGTTCCCTATAGAATTTGTGATATTTTGGTATATTTTTACCTGCATAAATATCATTTTATATATTTAATATATGTATTTTTTTACGAAATTTCTAAGTACTCAAAAAATTACCTTTAGATATGGCCCCTGATATAAATGTAATTTACAAAATAATGAAGATTTTTTTACATATTTCTATTTTAGGATAATATATGTTTATTCCCTAAAAAAATTAGCCACTTCCTATTTCATTTGGGTACCCAAAAAAATTCATGAAATTTGGACACATTTTTTGGGCCAAAAAAAGTTACCCTTATTTTCTCATTTCAGATCTTCACCTCCATGGATCTGACTTCATCCAAAATACATCAAGATGTGTCCTAAACATTCAAGAATCAATTCTTAAAAGGATTTGTGTATATATGTATAAACTTTTTTTTATGAATTTTTATATAAGGTCTTTTTTTTCTACTTATTTTTTTGAAATATTTATAATAAATAGTTTTTCTGCAGATGAGTAGTATTTATCTTTACAGTTATTTTATGCATTATTTGAAGTTTTTTTTGGCAAAAGAAAAAGGAGGTTACTGCAAAAACTGATTTTTCAAGAATTTTTTTTGGCGTCGGGGTCGCTCGCGTCTGAGTATACCCTTAATGGGGTGTCCGAGGAGCGTACCTATCCAGGGTTAATCCCCAGAAACTGTAAAATGATTTAGATATTATATCAATATGATATGTGTACTCTACTGAGTCCAAAAAGTGAAGTGTTTTTCTTTCAAATATTTTTGAGTTCAGAAAAAATTTCTTTTTTTTTCCAAAAAATTATTCTAATTACATATATATATTTCATTTCAAGTGGGAATTCAAAATGTATTTTTTTTTCAAAAATAATTCTAAGTACATATATATTTCATTTCAAGAGGGAATTAATTCAAAACGCAAAATGTTAATCCCCAGAAACTCTAAAATGGTTTAGATATTATATTAATATGATATGTGTACTGTACTGAGTCCAAAAAGTGATAAGTTATTTTTTAAATATTTTTGAGTTCAGAAAAAGTTTCTTTTTTTTTTCCAAAAATAATTCTAATTACATATATATATATTATTTCAAGTGGGAATTCAAAACGCAATTTTTTTTCAAAAATAATTCTAAGTATATATATATTTCATTTCAAGCGGGAATTAATTCAAAACGCAAAATGTTAATCCCCAGAAACTCTAAAATGGTTTAGATACCAATATGATATGTGTACTATACTGAGTCCAAAAAGTGATAAGTTCTTTTTTTTTAAATATTTCTGAGTTTAGAAAAATTTTCTTTTTTTTCCAAAATGTTATTTTTATTAATAAAATAAATTTTTGAATATACTTACCCGATAATCATGTAGCTGTCAACTCCGTTGCCCGACAGAATTCTATGGAGGGATACGCCAGCTATCACAATACTAGAAGGGGGTGTACTTACCAGCGCCACCTGTGGCCAGGTACTCAATCATTTGTTGTTGACACCTCCTCAATTATTCCTCGGTCCACTGGTTCTCTCTGGGGAGGAAAGGGAGGGTCGATTAAATCATGATTATCGGGTAAGTATATTCAAAAATTTATTTTATTAATAAAAATAACATTTTTCAATATTAAACTTACCCGATAATCATGTAGCTGATTCACACCCAGGGAGGTGGGTGAAAACCAGTGTACATGATTAAAGGATAGCTAAGTATACCAAAATTTCATATAACAGTTATCTCAAATAACAATGAAATAATAAGTACCTGGTAAGGAAGTCGAATAGAACCGTTACTCTGCCTTTTATTTAAAGTTCGTCTTCCTTACTGAGCGCAGCGTTCCTCTTGGAGGCTGAATCAACCCAAAGGTGCCAAAGTACAAGGGGTTGCAACCCTACTAAAGGACCTCTACCAAACCTTTAACCCAGGCGCTTCTCAAGAATGAATAGACCACCCGCCAAATCCAAGGATGCGGAAGGCTTCTTAGCCTACCGTAACAACCATAAAAACAACAATAAAAGTATTCAAGAGAAAGGTTAAAAAGGTTATGGGATTATGGGAATGTAGTGGCTGAGCCCTCACCTACTACTGCACTCGCTGCTACGAATGGTCCCAGGGTGTAGCAGTTCTCGTAAAGAGACTGGACATCTTTCAGATAAAATGATGCAAACACTGACTTGCTCCTCCAATAGGTTGCATCCATAACGCTCTGCAGAGAACGGTTTTTATTAAAGGCCAACGAAGTAGCTACAGCTCTTACTTCGTGGGTCCTTACCTTCAGCAATGCAAGGTCTTCCTCCTTTAAGTGAGAATGTGCTTCTCTGATCAGAAGCCTTATATAGTACGAAAACCCATTCTTGGACATGGGTCTCGAGGGTTTCTTGATGGCACACCATAAGGCTTCTGACTGTCCTCGATTAGGTTTAGACCTCTTCAGATAATATTTGAGAGCTCTGACAGGGCAAAGAACTCTCTCTAGTTCGTTACCTACCATGTTGGAGAGGCTAGGTATTTCGAACGATCTAGGCCAAGGACGTGAAGGAAGCTCGTTCTTTGCTAGGAATCCAAGCTGAAAAGAACATGTAGCTGATTCGGTTGTGAAACCAATGTTCTTGCTGAAGGCATGAACCTCACTGACTCTCTTAGCTGTTGCAAGGCAAACGAGAAAAGCAGTCTTGAGGGTAAGATCCTTGAAGGAAGCTGACTGGAGAGGTTCGAACCTAGATGTCATAAGGAACCTTAAGACTACGTCCAGATTCCAGCCTGGAGTGGAAAGACGACGTTCTTTAGACGTCTCAAAAGACTTGAGAATGTCTTGAAGGTCCTTGTTGGAAGACAGGTCCAAACCCCTGTGGCGGAGGACTGAGGCCAACATGCTCCTATACCCTTTAATCGTAGATGTTGAAAGGGATCTCTCATTCCTAAGATGAAGAAGGAAGTCAGCTATTTGGATCACAGAGGTATTGGTAGAGGATATTGAATTGGCTCTACACCAGCTTCGGAAGACCTCCCACTTAGACTGGTAGACTCTACGAGTGGAAATTCTTCTAGCTCTGGCAATCGCACTGGCTGCCTCCTTCGAAAAGCCTCTAGCTCTAGCGAATCTTTCGACAGTCTGAAGGCAGTCAGTCGAAGAGCGTGGAGGTTTGGGTGCAACCTGTCTACGTGTGGTTGACGTAGAAGGTCCACTCTTAGAGGTAGAGTCCTGGGGAAGTCGACTAGCCATTGACGTACCTCTGTGTACCATTCTCTTGCAGGCCAAAGGGGAGCAACCAGCGTCAGCCGTGTCCCTTCGTGCGAGACGAATTTCTGCAGAACTTTGTTTATAATCTTGAACGGAGGGAATGCGTACAGGTCGAGATGGGACCAGTTCAGAAGAAAAGCATCTACATGAACCGCTGCAGGGTCTGGAACAGGGGAACAATAAAGCGGAAGTCTCTTGGTGATGGAGGTGGCAAACAGGTCTATGGTAGGTTGACCCCACAACGTCCAAAGTCTGTTGCACACACTCTTGTGGAGGGTCCATTCCGTGGGAATGACCTGATTCCTTCTGCTGAGGCGATCCGCTGAAACATTCATATCGCCCTGGATGAACCTCGTGACCAGTGTGAGGTTTAGACCTCTTGACCAAATGAGGAGGTCCCTTGCGATCTCGTAAAGGCTCCTCGAATGGGTCCCTCCTTGCTTGGAGATGTAAGCCAAGGCTGTGGTGTTGTCTGAATTCACCTCCACCACTTTGCCTAGCAGGAGGGACTTGAAGTTCAACAGGGCAAGATGGACTGCTAACAGTTCCTTGCAGTTGATGTGGAGTAATCCTTGTTCCTTGTTCCATACTCCTGAGCATTCCCGTCCGTCCAAGGTCGCACCCCAGCCCGAGTCCGATGCATCCGAGAAGAGATGAAGATGGGGGGTCTGGATGGCCAATGATAGACCCTCCTTGAGAAGAAGATTGTGCTTCCACCACCGGAGAGTGGTCTTCATCTCTTGGTTGATAGGGATAGAGACTGCTTCTAGAGTCGAGCCCTTGTCCCAATGAGCTGCAAGATGGAATTGAAGAGGGCGGAGGTGGAGTCTCCCTAGCTCGACAAACAGGGCCAGAGATGAGAGGGTCCCTGTGAGACTCATCCACTGTCTCACTGAGCAATTGCTCCTCTTCAGCATGCTCATGATGCACTGTAGGGCTTGGTTTATCCTGGGGGCCGATGGAAAAGCCCGAAAATCCCGACTCTGAATCTCCATTCCCAGGTACACAATGGATTGGGAGGGAATGAGTTGAGATTTCTCTATATTGACTAATAGACCTAGGTCTCTGATTAGATCTAAAGTCCAAGAGAGGTTCTCCAGACAACGACGACTCGTGGAGGCTCTCAACAGCCAGTCGTCTAGGTAGAGGGAGGCTCTGATGTTCGATAAGTGCAGGAATTTCGCTACATTCCTCATCAGATGAGTAAAGACCATAGGAGCTGTGCTTAGGCCAAAACACAGGGCTTGGAACTGATAGACAACCTTTCCGAAAACGAATCTCAGGAAAGGTTGGGAGTCTGGATGAATGGGAACGTGAAAGTATGCATCTTTCAAGTCCAACGAGACCATCCAGTCCTCCTGTCTGACCGCTGCTAAGACCGACTTGGTCGTCTCCATTGTGAACGTCTGCTTGGTGACATACTCGTTGAGAGAGCTGACGTCCAGCACCGGTCTCCAACCTCCTGTCTTTTTGGCCACAAGAAAGAGACGGTTGTAGAAGCCCGGGGATTGATGGTCCCGGACTATAACCACTGCCTTCTTCTGCACAAGTAGCGACACCTCCTGTTGCAATGCTAGCCTCTTGTCCTCTTCTTTGTAGTTGGGAGAGAGGTTGAAGGGCGATGTGGTCAGAGGCGGTTTGAGGCAGAATGGAATCCTGTAACCGTACCTCAGCCAACTGACAGACTGTGCGTCTGCACCTCTCTTCTCCCAGGCTTGCCAGAAGATCTTGAGCCTGGCTCCTACTGTTGTCTGGAGAATCTGAGAGTCAGTGCTTTCCCTTAGATGTCCTGGGTCCTTTCTTAGACTTGCCCCTGTGAGAGTCTGGACGGGAGCTTCCTCGGCTGGGGGCTCTACCACGAAAGGGCGGTATGAACCTAGTGGCCGGGGTATCAGCCACTGGAGAGCGATAAGTCTTGGGGACAGAGGTGGTAACCTTAGACTTACGAGCCGATGAAGCTACAAGATCGTGCGTGTCCTTCTGTATCAGGGCAGCCGACAAGTCCTTAACTAGCTCCTCGGGAAAGAGGAACTTTGAGAGTGGAGCAAAAAGGAGCTGTGACCGCTGGCACGGTGTAATGCTGGCTGAGAGGAAGGTACACAGTTGTTCCCTTTTCTTCAACACCCCTGATACAAATAACGACGCTAGCTCACCCGATCCATCCCTGATAGCCTTATCCATGCAGGACATAATTAACATGGCAGAGTCTTTGTCCGCAGGAGATGTTTTCTTGCTGAGGGCTCCCAGGCACCAGTCGAGAAAGTTGAACATTTCGAAAGCTCTGAACAACCCTTTCAGAAGATGATCCAGGTCTGAGAAGGTCCAACAAACCTTCGAGCGTCTCATCGCAGTCCTCCTAGGCGAGTCCACCAGACTTGAGAAGTCAGCCTGGGCAGAGGCAGGAACTCCCAAGCCTGGTGCTTCCCCTGTGGCATACCAAACGCAACCTTTCGATGCGAGCTTCGTTGGAGGGAACATGAAGGAAGTCTTGCCCAGGTGTTGTTTAGACTGAAGCCACTCCCCTAAGGTCCTTAAGGCCCTCTTGGAGGATCTAGCTAGGACAAGCTTAGTATAGCTCGACTTAGCTTGTTGCACGCCTAGCGAAAACTCAGATGGAGGAGAGCGGGGAACAGCAGAGACGAAGTAGTCAGGGTAAAGCTCCCTGAGTAGAGCCAAGACCTTTCTAAAATCAACAGACAATGGAGAAAGCTTAGACTCCTCCACGTCTGATGAGGGATCAAGATGTGCCTCCTCATCATCCGACACTTCATCAGCAGAAGGTAGCGAAGCAAAAGGACCAGAATGCTGAACCGCAGAGTCAGAACGGGTAGGAACAACAACAGAGGTTTCCTCAACTTGAGGGAAAACCTGAGGTTCAGACTGCATAGGCTGAACAACAGTCGGAGCAGAAGGCAGGTGCAAGGGTGAAGGAGGTTGACTCCTAGCAAGAGTTGCACCCAAGGATTGCACCAGCTGAGCGGAGGACGGAGGCGGAGTAGTCCGTTCCTGTTCCTGAGAGATGAGTGGAGCATGAGAAGGTTGAGGCTGCGCAGAACAAGGTAAAGTTCTAGCAAGCTGAGGCTCCTGAGGCGCAAGTGCATGGTGTAGATGAGCTTGCCTAGATGAGGGTTGAACTCGGTGCAGCGCTGGTTGAGCAGACAGACTCACGGAGGGGAGAGGTTGTTGTACCCCAACCGAGAGTTGCACCACTGGTGGAGCAGCAAGGGGAGGAGGAGGAAGAGTGTAACTCTCCTGATCCCAAAGCAAGGGTTGCCTTAAAGAAGGCTGAGGCTGAACAACACTGTGAACAGCAAACTCCGAAAGTGGTTCAACATCGTACGCCTGGCAGATGGTGCTGCGACCAGGCGGAGCAGGTGCAGGCTGGGGGAGCACAGGCGGAGCAGGTGCAGGCTGGGCGAGCACAGGTGCAGCGAGAACAGGTGGAGGGAGTGCAGGAGGTGCAACACTCTCAGCCCGACACTCACGCATCAAGTCCGAAAGCTTAACTTGCATGGACTGAAGCAGGGTCCACTTGGGGTCGGCAGAAACGATAACAGACTGAGGTAAAGTCACAGTCGGGGTCTGTATAGGCAGAACCTTACTCCTCTTGGGCGGAGTACAGTCGACCGATGACAGAGGCGAGTCGGAGCTGAGCCAATGACTGCAACCTGGCTGAGCACTCGCTGACTGAACTCTACGTTTAAGCGGTCTCGAGACCTGAGACCAACGTTTCTTCCCTGCATGAAGATCAGCGGACGAGAAGACGGGCTCAATCGTCTGCAGGTGGGAGTGACGGTCTAAGGAAGACACGCCCGCAACCACCGAGGATAATTCTGTGCGCCTAACAAGGCCTGTCGAACCCTTAAGCCCTTCGACATTGCTTCTCCCCTGGGCATGGGAGCTTGCAAGAGGTCCCGGACTGGGAGGACGACTGGCTCGCACAGAAAAATCCTCACGCACCACACTGGCACCACTAGCACTTGGCACTGCACAGACACTAGCACTCGTCACAGCACTGGCACTATTTCCACCCACTGCACTCTTGACCTTCAGTTCTTTAACCTCGGCCATCAGAGACTTATGGTCACTTACCACTGATTCTACTTTATCTCCTAAAGCCTGAATAGCACGCAAAACAGTTGACATATCAGGCGGAGGGCACACAGTAGGTTCGGGGGTAGCCACTACAGGGGTAGGAAAAGGTAGGGGATCATGAGGTGAGGAAAACATAGAAGAGTGAGAAGAACTTCTCCTAGCTCTAGTTCTCTCTAACTTGGATGAATATTTTAAAAGATGTACAAAATCCAATTCCGAAAGTCCGGCGCACTCCTCACACCGATTTTCTAATAGACAGGGCCTGTCCCTACAGTCAGAACAAGCGGTGTGAGGATCTACCGAGACCTTCGGAATACGCCTATTGCAAGACCTACATCGTCTATGGGAGGGAGCTTGCGAAACGTCAGACATCTTGTTTCAAAGAGTAAGTCAAAGGGTGATCCAAAAACAAGAAAAATTCATTAACCGTTAATCAGAGTTTATATAAAAGCTAACTAGCTAATATAAAAAGGATTCCAGTATGCGACAGCCGTTAATCTAAGAGAATACTTCACCAAATATCCATGAATAAACTCGAAGACCATGAGCGTATCCCAGAACGTCTAGCCGGAAGCACGACAGAGGAATAATTGAGGAGGTGTCAACAACAAATGATTGAGTACCTGGCCACAGGTGGCGCTGGTAAGTACACCCCCTTCTAGTATTGTGATAGCTGGCGTATCCCTCCATAGAATTCTGTCGGGCAACGGAGTTGACAGCTACATGATTATCGGGTAAGTTTAATATTGAAAACATAATTCTTATTACATATATATATTTTATTTCAAGTGGGAATTCAAAACGCAATTTTTTTTTTCAAACATATTTCTAAGTACATATATATTTTATTTCAAGAAGGAATTAATTCAAAACGCAAAATGGTAATCCCTAGAAACTCTGAAATGGTTTAGATATTATATTAATATGATATGTGTACTGTACTGAGTCCAAAAAGTGTTAAGTTATTTTTTAAATATTTTTGAGTTCAGAAAAATTTTCTTTTTTTTTCCAAAAATAATTCTAATTACATATATATATTTTATTTCAAGTGGGAATTCAAAACGCAATTTTTTTTTCAAAAATAATTTTAAGTACATATATATTTCATTTCAAGAGGGAATAAATTCAAAACGCAAAATGTTAATCCCCAGAAACTCTAAAATGATTTAGATACCAATATGATATGTGACTGTACTGAGTCCAAAAAGTGATGTTTTTTTTTTTTTTTTAAATATTTCTGAGTTCAGAAAAATTTTCTTTTTTGTTTTCAAAATAATTCTAAGTATATATATATATATATATATATATATATATATATATATATATATATATATATATATATATATATATATATATATATATATATATATATATATATATATATATATATATATATATATATATATTTCATTTCAAGTGGGAATTCAAAATGCAATTTTTCTTTTCCAAAAATAATTCTAAATACATATATATTTTATTTCAAGAGGGAATTCATTCAAAACGCAAAATGGTAATCCCCAGAAACTCTAAAATGGTTTAGATATTATATTAATATGATATGTGTACTGTACTGAGTACAAAATGTGATTAGTTTTTTTTTTTTTTTTAAATATTTCTAAGTTCTGAAAAATTTTCTTCTTTTTTCCAAAAATAATTGTAAGTACATATATATATTTCATTTCAAGTGGGAATTCAAAACGCAATTTATTTTTTTTCAAAAATAATTCTAAGTACACATATATTTCATTTCAAGAGGGAATTAATTCAAAACGCAAAATGTTAATCCCCAGAAACTCTAAAATGATTTAGATACCAATATGATATGTGACTGTACTGAGTCCAAAAAGTGATGTTTTTTTTTTTTTTTTAAATATTTCTGAGTTCAGAAAAATTTTCTTTTTTGTTTTCAAAATAATTCTAAGTATATATATATATATATATATATATATATATATATATATATATATATATATATATATATATATATATATATATATATATATATATATATATATATATATATATATATATATATATATATATATATATATATATATATATATATATATATATATATATATATATATAATATATATATATATTTCATTTCAAGTGGGAATTCAAAATGCAATTTTTCTTTTCCAAAAATAATTCTAAATACATATATATTTTATTTCAAGAGGGAATTCATTCAAAACGCAAAATGGTAATCCCCAGAAACTCTAAAATGGTTTAGATATTATATTAATATGATATGTGTACTGTACTGAGTCCAAAAAGAGTTAAGTTTTTTTTTTTTTAAATATTTCTGAGTTCATAAAATTTTTCTTTTTTTTCTAAAAATAATTCTAATTACATATATATATATTTCATTTCAAAGTGGGAAGCAATTTTTTTTTTTTCAAAAATAATTCTAAGTACATGTATATTTCATTTCAATAGGGAATTAATTCAAAACTCAAAATGTTAATCCCCAGAAACTCTAAAATGATTTAGATATTATATTAATATTATATTTGTACTGTACTGAGTCCAAAAAGTGATAAGTTTTTTTTTTTAAATATTTCTGAGTTCAGAAAAAAAATTTCCAAAAATAAATCTAATTACATATATATATTTTATTTCAAGTGGGAATTCAAAACGCAATTTTTTTTCAAAAATAATTTTAAGTACATATATATTTCATTTCAAGAGGGAATTAATTCGAAACGAAAAATTTTAATCCCCAGAAACTCTAAAATGGTTTAGATATTATATTAATATGATATGTGTACTGTACTGAGTCCAAAAAGTGATAATTTTTTTTTAAACATTTTTGAGTTCAGAAAAAAAAAATTCCAAAAAATAATTCTAAGTAGCCTACATATATATATTTCATTTGAATTGGGAATTCAAAATGGAATTTCTTTTTCAAAAATAGTTCTAAGTACATATATACTTCATTTCAAGAGGGAATTAATTCAAAACCTAAACTGTTAATCCCCAGAAACTCTAAAATGGTTTAGATATTATATTAATATGATATGTGTACTGTACTGAGTCCAAAAAGAGATGTTTTTTTTTTTAAAAATATTCTTGAGTTCAGAAAATTTTTCTTTTTTTTCCAAAAATAATTCTAATTACATATATATATATATATATATATATATATATATATATATATATATATATATATATATATATATATATATATATATATATATATATATATATATATATATATATATATATATATATATATATATATATATATATATATATATATATATATCATTTCAAGTGGGAATTCAAAACACATTTTTTTTTTCAAAAATAATTCTAAGTACATATATATTTCATTTCAAGAGGGAATTAATTCAAAACGCAAAATGTTAATCCCCAGAAACTCTAAAATTATTTAGATATTATATTAATATTATATGTGTACTTTACTGAGTCCAAAAAGTGTAAAGTTTTTTTTTTTAAATATTTCTGAGTTCAGAAAAAGAAAATTTCCAAAAATAATTCTAAGTACATATATATATTTCATTTCAAGTGGGAATTCAAAACGCAATTTCTTTTTTCAAAAATAATTTTAAGTATATATATATATTTCATTTCAAGAGGGAATTAATTCAAAATGTAAACTCTTAATCCCCAGAAACTCTAAAATGGTTTAGATATTATATTAATATGATATGTGTACTGTACTGAGTCCAAAAAGTGATAAGTTCTTTTTATCAAATATTTCTGAGTTCAGAATATTTTTTTCCAAAAATAATTCTAATTACATATATATATATATATATTTGATTTCAAGTGGGAATTCAAAACGCAATTTTTTTTCAAAAATAATTCTATGTACATATATATTTTATTTCAGGAGGGAATTAATTCAAAACGCAAAATGTTAATCCCCAGAAACTCTAAAATGGTTTAGATATTATATTAATATGATATGTGTACTGTACTGAGTCCAAAAAGTGATAAGTTTTTTTTTTAATATTTTTCAGTTCAGAAAAATTTTCTTTTTTTTTTCCAAAAATAATTCTAATTACATATATATATATATATATATATATATATATATATATATATATATATATATATATATATATATATATATATATATATATATATATATATATATATATATATATATATATATATATATATATATATATATATATATATATATATATTTCATTTCAAGTGGGAATTCAAAACGTATTTTTCTTTCAAAAATAATTCTAAGTACATATATATTTCATTTCAAGAGGGAATTAATTCAAAATGCAAAATGTTAATCCCCAGAAACTCTAAAATGGTTTGGATATTATTTTAATATGGTATGTGTACTGTACTGAGTCCAAAAAGTGATAAGTTTTTTTTTAAATATTTCTGAGTTCAGAAAAATTTTCTTTTTTTATCCAAAAATAATTTTAAGTACATATATATTTCATTTCAAGAGGGAATTAATTCAAAATGCAAAATGTTAATCCCGAGAAACTGTAAAATGGTTTAGATATTATATTAACATGATATATGTACTGTACTGAGTCCAAAAAGTGATAAGTTTTTTTTTTTTTAAACATTTTTGAGTTCAGAAAAAAAAAATTCCAAAAATAATTCTAAGTACATATATATATTTCATTTGAATTGGGAATTCAAAATGGAATTTTTTTTTTCAAAAATAGTTCTAAGTACATATATACTTCATTTCAAGAGGGAATTAATTCAAAACCTAAACTGTTAATCCCCAGAAACTCTAAAATGGTTTAGATATTATATTAATATGATATGTGTACTGTACTGAGTCCAAAAAGAGATGTTTTTTTTTTTTTTTTAAATATTCCTGAGTTCAGATAATTTATCTTTTTTTTCCAAAAATAATTTTAATTACATATATATATATATATATATATATATATATATATATATATATATATATATATATATATATATATATATATATATATATATATATATATATATATATATATATATCATTTCAAGTGGGAATTGAAAACACATTTTTTTTTCAAAAATAATTCTAAGTACATATATATTTCTTTTCAAGAGGGAATTAATTCAAAACGCAAAATGTTAATCCCCAGAAACTCTAAAATGATTTAGATATTATATTAAAAGGATATGTGTACTGTACTGAGTCCAAAAAGTGATAAGTTTTTTTTTTAAATATTTCTGAGTTCAGAAAAAGAAAATTTCCAAAAATAATTCTAAGTACATATATATATTTCATTTCAAGTGGGAATTCAAAACGCAATTTCTTTTTTCAAAAATGATTTTAAGTATATATATATTTCATTTCAAGAGGGAATTAATTCAAAACACAAAATATTAATCCCTAGAAACTCTAGAATGATTTAGATATTATATTAATATGATATGTGTACTGTACTGAGTCCCAAAAGTGATAAGTTTTTTTTTTTAATATTTCCGAGTTTAGAAAAATTTTCTTTTTTTTCCAAAAATAATTCTAATTACATGTATATATTTCATTTCAAGTGGGAATTCAAAATGCAAATTTTTTTTTTCAAAAATAATTCTAAGTACATATATATTTCATTTCAAGAGGGAATTAATTCAAAACGCAAAATGTTAATCCCCAGAAACTCTAAAATGGTTTAGATATTATATTAATATGATATGTGTACTCTACTCAGTCCAAAAAGTGATAAGGCTAATAGGCTTCACCAAACTTAATTTAAGGAAAGCCATGTATCACTTGTATCCTACCCATAATGAATTTGTCACTTTGGTACGAGAAGCCAAATGCGTCATCAACGATAGACCTTTAGTTTACTTGGATGTTAACGACGTTACTGATACCCCCTTGACTCCGAGTCACCTGCTTTCTCCTCAAGTCCTTATGACTGACCTCGATGAACCCACATATAGGGAAGGCAACAGCCTCCCAGCTAGTTATCAGAAACTCATGAACATGTTGCAAGTGTTTTTAACACGATGGACCCAGGACTATGTCAATTCCCTTCGTGAACGTCACATAAAAAATAATCGTATCCACCCTGCACCTCCAAAAATTGGATATTTAAGTTTGTTGATCTTGGATGAAGTAAATCGGGAAGATTATCGCATGGTCCGTATCCTTGAAACCTACCCCGGTCAAGATGGTCATATTAGATCTGTGAAGGTGCGCACCCCTCATGGAATATATGTGCGTCCCATTAACCTTCTTATCCCATTGAAGATAAATGTCGCAGGTCCCTATATCACTGAACTGGAGCAAGGTGGTCCTGATTTGCTCAAAACACCCCAATTACCAGATCCTCCCTCAGAGGACCCTCTAAATGACGATTCTTCTGATGATGTCGCCCCTCTTCCCAAACATGATCCTGTGTCCTCCCGAGGGCAACCTCGTAGGGCGGCGGCAG
>NC_090729.1:81118734-81126070 GCF_036898095.1 Palaemon carinicauda
TAATCCTAATGCTCAGTACATTTATAAAAAATGTGTGTAGGCGAATGAACTAGTTTATTAAAATTTAATAAACGTACATACCAGATCAACATTTATAAAATTTATAAAATGTGGATGATATGCATTAAAGCATGAAGAAAAACAGTCAGCAGAAAATATTGTTTCATCTACTAGGAAACAGATTTGCCACTTCAATTGAATTATTAATAATAATGATATAGTCTGTATACTGTTTATATACACTAGCGTAAAAAACGCTTGGCACAAGTGTCCGTATTATGCTATAGATTACCGACGTCAATGGAACAGTTCATAAGGACACTTTTGTGGCCTATCGCTCAGCGTGTAGTAACAGACAGTGACTACACGCGCACCCTCTTAATTAATCGTCCCAAATTAATTACACTGTTCCTCACAGACTTAAAACAGAAGGTTAAAGAATTCTATCTGCTGCTACCACAGATCTCATAAGTTGCTCTACTTGCTTCACATAGTGCATAAAGAACGCCTTGGATGACTACCAGCCGGTGTGCAAACAAGGATGTTCAAAGTCCATATAATTAAGGAAATTTTATGGAAGAGGCAACTTTCCTCGGATCATGACTAACAGGTGTACTGTCTGGATCCGTTCTGCTAATAACACGGGTGAATTTCGCCCTTAGTTATAGATAACTTTGAACCCAGGGTTTCTCTTCTGAACAGCTGTCCTCCCATGAAGTCTGAACTTCTATGAAGATAGACCTTTAGGCACTCCACTGGACGTAGAGATGCATCTTCCTTCAGAGGGCAGATTCTCTAGGGACCCCACCTGTTTGTGGGTAGCTTGTTCCTGGTAAGAAACGTTGGGTCTGGAAATAGATTCAGTTCTCGCAACAAGAACTGGACGTGGCCTTCCTCTCTAGAGAGAGCCACTATTTCACTAACTCTGGCCCCCAAAGCGAGTACAAACAGAAATATGACTTAAATTCAAAACCTTCTAAGCACATTCCTTATTGTTCATTATTTATACACAATGAGGAATCATATCTAATGACCAAGCAAAGGGTCTTTGGAAGCGCTGAAGGGCTAGTTCATTAAGAACGTTGTTAGAAAGGTCGACCTGTAATGCATATGGTATCTGACTTGTCAAGGCAGGCTTGAACAATAGAATTGTGTTGGCTGCTAAACCTTGCTCATTAAGGTGAATGAAGAGTGATAAATATGAATCTGTCAGGATTTCTTTCGGTTTCTACACCTTGACAAAGGATAGCTATTTCTTCCCTGAAACCTCATAATGTCTTCTGGTTTCCTCCAAAAGTCTAAACTGACTTTTAAACACAGAATCTTTTTCTCATCATTAAGGAGAATAAGTCATGAGATGTAGGTTCCGTGTTTTCTGTGATGGAGCGAAGACAGTCGACTTCTGTACTCGCTGAGACAGGGATGGATCCGGTAGCGGTACGAATTTTAGTCGTAGTTCCAATGCCAGAGGGAACCACACGCTATTTGGCCACTTGTGGGCCACTAGTGCTGCCTTCCCTTTGAAGGATCTCAGCTTATCGAGGACCTTCATAAGGAGGTTGTGCGGAGGGAACAGATAAATACTGGACCATCTGTTCTAGTGCAGGGACATAGCGTCCACTGCCTCCGCTAACGGATCCTTGTAAGGGGACACGAAACGATCTATTTTCTTGTTGTCTTTCGTTGCAAAGAGGTCTATCTGCAGCTCTGGGATTTGACTCGAGATGAAAGAGAACAATCCTGCGTCAAGGAACCATTCTGACTCTATAGGTGTAAACCTAGATAGAGTGTCCGCTGTCACATTGCGGAGCCCTTGAATGTGAACTGCTGACAGGTGCTATTTCTTCTTTTCCGCCAAAAGGAATATGGCCAACATCACTTGGTTGATTTGAGGTGACCTCAACCCTTATCGGTTCAGGCATCTCACTACCACCTCGATGTCTAGAACCAGTCTTATGTGGGTCGAGTGGCGAGGAAAAACTTTCTTCAGTGTCAGAAATACCGCCATGGCTTCTAGAAAGTTGATGTGAAATGACTTGAAAAGATTGGACCAAGCTCCTTGGACTCTCATCTGATGAGAGTGGCCTCCCCAGCCTTCCTTTGAAGCGTCTGTGTGGATAGTTACTGACGGGGGAGGAGGTTGAAGAAGTACTGATCTTTTCAATTGCTTGGCATTGGACCACGGCTTAAGAAGCGTTCGCAGTCGAGTCGGTAGTGGTATTATTAGATCTCTTCGCGCGTTTGATGCGTATTTTCTCCAGACTCTTGTTGCATCCTTAAGCTGTGCTCTTAGCACTGGATCTGTTATTGAAGCAAACTGTAGAGAGCCCAGCACTCTTTCCTGTTCGCGTCTTGATATCCGTTTGGATTTCAATAGTCTCTTGACAGATCCTGCTATTTCTTTCCTCTTCTTGCTAGGAATGGAAAGCCGATGTGACTCCAAATTCCAGTGGATTCACAACCACTGAAATTTTTGAGCTGGAGAAAGACGAGACTTTTTGATGTTGATCTTGAATCCCAGATGTTCCAGGAACTGGATCACTATCTTAGAAGCTTGCATGCATTCTGTCCTGGATGCTGCCCACACCAGCCAGTCGTCCAAGTAGGCTACTACTTGGACCCCTTTTAGGCGTAATTGATGTACGGCTGAGTTCGCGAGCTTCGTGAAAATCCTTGGGGTTATGTTTAGCCCGAAAGGCATGGCTCTGAAGGCGTAAAGTTTTCTATGTAACTTGAAGACTAGGTAGGAGGATAGGTGACGATTAATTGGAACGTGCCAATAAGCGTCAGACAAGTCTATAGAGACAGTATATGCCCTTCTGGGCAGTAGGGTCCTTATGTGCTGAAGCTTGAGCATTCTGAACTTGTAGTTCACTATGAACTTGTTGAGTGGCGACAAGTCTAGAATAACTCTGAGTTTTTCTGAGTCCTTCTTTGGAACACAAAACAGCCTTCCTTGGAATTTTATGGACTTAACTTTCCGGATTACTCTTTTGTCTAAGAGTTCTCGGACATATTTTGCCAGAACGGGGGATGAGTGTTGGAAGAATTGAGGAAATTGAGGTGGAGGACTGTTCCAGCTCCAACCTAGTCCATTTTTAATTAGGCTTTGGGCCCAGGGATCGAAGGTCCAGCGATCCCTAAATAGCAGTAGTCTCCCTCCTACTGGAAGTTTCTTACTTCTGCTGTAGTGGACCTAAGGCCTTGCCTCCTTGACCGCGTCCTCCCCTGTATCCCCTTCCTCTTGAAGGGTGTCTAGAAGAACCTCTGGCTGTTCCTCTAGCTCTCGAACGAAAGGAAGAAGTCTGCCTTTCGAAGGCTAGGTTAAAAACTGGTGACTCTGTCGCCACTTGTTGAGGTACCAGCTGGTGCGTGGTTGGAGGTTGTGCCACTATCTGAGGCACCGCAGTCACAAAAAGTTGTTGTTGTTGCTGTCGGTAGGGTTTAGCCGGCCGAGAGGATGGCCTAGGCCTTTTTGTCTTCCTCTTGGGTTGGGGACCCTCATCCAGAGAAGACTTTCTCTTGAGATCTAAGCCCCACTTTTTGAGAAGGTTCCTATTCTCTGTGGCGGCCTTGTCTGCTACCTCTTTAACCACTTCATTAGGAAAGAGGTCTTTACCCCAAATACGAGAGAAGATCAGTTTCCTCGGTTCGTGCCTCACCGCAGCCGAGGCGAACACAAACTCTCTACAGGCTCCCCTAGCTTTAATAAAGCTATAGAGATCCTTCGTAACTGTGGCCATATGAGTTTTGGCCACAACCATGAACATGTCCTGGATCTTGGTGTCACTTGCCATCGTTTCTAGTGTCATTTACAACGACATCGATGACGCAAGTCTTTCCGTTGTCTCTTGCTCTCTACGCAAGAGAACCTTTGACAGTTCTGGAAGTGCCTTACCAAACTGGCGTTCAGCAATATCAGCTTCCAGCTTCTCGACTTGGTCCAAGGGCAAGGTCAGAGATAATGGCTTGCACTCCTCCAAGGAGGGGTATGGTTTCCCTGCCTCCGTCGCCTTTAATGCTGCCTTATATACCTTTTCCAAGAAGGGAAAGGCTCTGGTAGGAGAGGCCACAAAGGAGGGAAGCTTCTTACTCAAGGCGTGCACCTTTGAGTTAGTGAAGCCCCTCTCTTTCATCGAGCTCGCTAGTAACGTCTGAGCTTTATTATCGTAAAAAACTATGACCTCCTTCAGCTCCGTCTCCTCCTTTGAGGCTGGCTCCTTCCTAAGACGGACATTGCTCCTAACTTTTCTGAGATCAAGATCTTCCCGGTTGTTATTGGCATGTGTTCGGCATACCTCCAAGGAATGGTAGCCGAGCAAAAAGGAAGATCGTTCACGCTGAGCCGCTTCTGGGGCCCACGTGATGCTGCAAGTCTGCGTATCTCCAGTTTCATTGCAGCTTCCTTCTCATCATTCTTCCTTTGAATTTCTTGGATCATCTAAAAAATGGAAGAAAGTGTCCTTCCCAGTTCATCTGGGATAGCAGACGATGTAGACGGAATAGGTTCTGGGTCCGGAACCGATGTAACCGACACTTCGTCGATTTCTTCCTCTTCTACTTGAGGAAACTGGAACAGCTCCTCCTCCTGACCTTCTCCTAGAAGGTCCTTCTCAGTAGAATCCCACACCTCCGACATCCTATCGTCCAATTGGATGTCTTGAAGGGCGGCTGAGACTTCAGAATCTACCGGATTCTGGGCAGTTGGTATCTCCACCTGAGGCTGGGGGATGTTTGCATCAGCCGATGCTTTAAGGAAAAGGTAGGCCCGCATCTTCTCATTTGGAAGGTAGGGACCTGAGGTGTTTTTCTGAAAACCCCTCATCCCGGATCGTAACGTTTCCCTGGCAGCATGCCTTGATTCTGTTGACTTAGGGTGGTCAAAAGCCTCGGTAATCAGGTTAGAACAAACTGTGCAAACCTGAGGGTCCCAATAGCGGAGATCACTTCTGGAGGCTGCGCTTGCTGCTTGCCTCCTGCAATATTGATGTCCACAGAAGTTCTTACTGCGGACATTACAGAACACACTCCCGCACTTCGGATGGTCCTCCTGTAAAGAGAAGAAAAATCCATGAGTATCAAGTGAAGGCTTTCACTTATATTGAGACATTTAGCTTATATAGAAAAGCTATAAAAGAAAGAAGGAAAGACATATACTTGTATTTCCTGTCCAGTCAATTGCTGAAACCTCCCAAGATATTAAAACTAAATTGATTCTATTCCAGAATGCCTTATGTAATTTCATAAACGGAAATTTAAGGTGTAGTTCACACCTTGAGATAAAGTTTTAATACACGGAATAGAAGAAATACAGAAAGAACTTACTTTCTATATATTGTACGGTCTCAACAAAAGGCTGAACAAGATAACATTAAGTATGATGAAGAACTTTAGTGTTATCACAAGCTCTGTACAGCAGTTTCTGCTAATGCAGTGTGTACTACACTAGGAATACAGCAACTGGTGTTGTGCCGGCTAGCACGCGCCGGTACGTGCCGACGTGCCGGCCGGTATCTACCCCTGTATAGTTCAAAGATATACTATCTTTAACTAATAGGCGGTAGCCCACTGATTCGCGACTGTGTACCGGCCGGCAATCATTGCCAGCCGACGACTGAAAACTCTAATACCCGGCTGCTAATCGTAGTGGCCAGCTGATTCGGGCTGTGTTTCCACTGCCGGCAGGCAAAGGTAATAAAACCCATGCCCGCTGACAGTAGCTAAGAACCAGAGAACCTCCAACTGCCCGGCTGTCGGCTGTTAAGCCGACAGCCGGGTTAGGGGGTTAACACAATAGTCAGAGAAACTGTATGGATGTAAGGTTATAAGGCGGCATTGTCATACGACCTTCCATCCAGAAAGAGTGAACTTATGGAAGGGGAGAATATAGCATTCAGGCTTCGAAAAAAATCCATAGCCTGCCGGGCTCTACCGGCAGACACGGAAGGGAGACCAAGGGAGGTCTGGGGTTCACTCTGCAAAGAATAAAGGGTCTCTGCCGGCCGACACGTAGTGCCAGCCGGCAGAGAGCTGAGCCTGTCCTCCATCCTAACCTATACTAGGTGCGGAAGTAGGACTGCGGCCAAAAGAAAATAAAAGAGAGAAGTGGGGAAGGGATAAGGGCCCTATAAACTTCGTTCTAGCAGGAGACACACTCAGCCTTTAGGGAAGCTCATCCTAACCAAGATTTGTCTACTAGGGAGGAAGACTGGCAATACTTGCTATCCTCCTCCCAACCAGAACAAAGTTAGGTGAAGTTATTTCGCCGGGCAACAGAGAAAACTCATTCTCCAGCCCAAGAAAAACAACAGAGGACAGTCTGCTACGCCACTAGAGGAAGGAATCATCTCTTACAGAATCCTTCCAACATGGACTAGGGAAGCAAAGCTTCCTGTGCCCGCACCTAACCTAGCAAAGGAGACTCATTCTCTCTGCTAGGAAAAAGAAGACCACAGACTAGAAACTCTGATGTTCTGCCCTAACCCAAAAAAACGATCACTCTGGTTATCAGGTCAGGACAGACATATCCTAGAATAGTTATACCTGAATTATTATACAGATAGAACCACTATGATTAAGCCGAAGGCTTACAGAGGGAGAGAGGGATTGAACTTAGCCTCCAGAGGAGAAAAGAACAATCGGGGATGTGCGAAAGTATATTACTGTACCTAGAATACTAGACTAGGTAAGATGAGAATCGATTACCTAAATCACCGAAACTCTCTCGTATACAATCTTGTAAAATAAATTTAACAATATCTTACATGTATAAAATATTTGCCTATATCTTCATTATTAAAACACTCGGAAAAACTTATATCATGCATGAAAGTACTAGTGCCAGATGTCTAAGCTACGAAGCCTCGCGAAGGGCAAGATCGGTACCTCGACCCGTGTCGAAATCACCAAACTAAAAACTGACGGTTTAGTATAAGAGGAGTTGAATAGCTAAATTACTAAAGCGTAACAAACCGGGAACGTCACTCCAGCTAAATAAATGACCCATAAGAGCGAGCGATAGCATCCAGGATGCCTCCGGTAGGGAATAGCTCTTGTTTACGTCAAAATCACTTTTGATTTAATTCAAAACGACAAGAGCTTACATTTATAGATAGTAAAGATAATGCTCAACTTCCTAGAGGCAGAAGAGGCTGGAGAAGTCATCAAAATGTTAAATTAAATCCAAAAAAACGAGAGAACATAAGTGAAAACACCGAGTAGTAGAGCTACACGTAAAGAAATAAAGAGGGCGCTACCGCCTTCATCAAATACACAGTTGAAACGGAATAGGAGAGATGCCTTATGAGCGGATCTCTTTTCACTCTCGTTTGAGATT
>NC_090729.1:81126570-81129070 GCF_036898095.1 Palaemon carinicauda
AAAACATGACAAAATATTGCCGACTCGTTACCGTAGTTTAGGCCATTCACTGCCGATAAACGAACCCAGTCTACTCGTGAAAACCTTGAACGCCCGGAGGGAAAAATAAGGCTTTTATATATACTGTACTAAACAAAAATAAAGCTTTAATATACCATCATTAACACTACCATTACAATTATCGTAAGGTTGGAGAAAGATAATGATTGCCGAGAACGTAACCACAATTCTGTTTACATTTTGTCAGCTGGACTCGCACAGTTAACAGTTGATTTCATTGTTGATGTGGAATTTTATCCTTAAATAGGCTATTCATTATGAAATTATGTTAATAAGATGTAATGTTAATATTGTTTTGTAAAATTTATTATAAATCACCGTATTTAGGGCTACCAATATGCTTAGAAAGACAATAGATTTGATACATTTTATAGTGCTTGACTCGCAGACTTTGAACAGTTTCGCAGATACAGAAAATTTATTTTTGAAAAATAGAGGTCGCATAAAAGGGGAATCGTATAATTCGAACACGCATAATTCGGGACCCTACTGTGTGTGTGTATATATATATATATATATATATATATATATATATATATATATATATATATATATATATATATATATATAGGCAGTCCCCAACTTACGAACACAATAGGGACCGAGAGTCTGTTCGTAAGTGGTTAGTTTTAAATTTTGGTCTAGGGTAGGCGTAACCTGACTCAGATGTCTACGATTTTCAGCCGTAGAGGTCAACAAATAGCCCCATTTCATATAAAATAGGTTATTACAAATATTTTACTTTATCATATTACAGTAGTCTGTTTAATACTGTAAAGTTCAGTACAGTAAGTTGTTTTATTATCCTGTACTGCACACTACATAATAGAAACTTGCACAAACAATCTGCCATACATATGCACTGCATTTCTGAATCAGCCGACTTGAAGTAAAATCGTAGTAAATATAGTGTACTGTACATTTAGTACAGTACTGTATATTAATTCCTTTTTAAATAAATGTACTGAAAGCTATTTTATTGTTCCATTACCCATTTTTTTTTTGCTAGAAACTTACGTAAACAAGCGGCCATTTGCATTATGTACTGTACTGTACGTAATGTTTACCTTTTCACGCTGATCAAATCAGCTGACTTGTACCGTACTGTATTTACTGTATGTAACATTACTGTGCATTTAACTGCTTCGTGGTTGTTTTGGTAATGTTAAAAGAAATGCAGAAGGTTAGTTTACTGAATTGTTCTATTTTAATTTTTGACTGACGGAATCATTCTTTGTAGAGTATACGTATATTTGGCGGAAGCGCGCTGACAAACTGAATGATTTCCTTTCATTATGTTGCCGAGTAATCTTATTACAGCATTCCCATAATCGAAACACCGAGTAACGATATCAAGTGTTTTAGTGGTCTGTATCATTAGTTATGAGATTAGTACAACTTACCGTAAAGTTAAGAAAAAAAAAGTCTGATGTTATATTTCTTCTGGCGGAAGGCGAGAGGCAAATGAACAGGTTTTCTTCCGATCCGTTACTATTCCCATAATTGAAACATCGAATAATGATATAAAGAATTTTTTAATAATTTTCAAAGAAATATGAAGATTTAACTGCATTAAAAATCAAAATACAGAGAGAGAGAGAGAGAGAGAGAGAGAGAGAGAGAGAGAGAGAGAGAGAGAGAATTTAAACTTGCGATGAAATCTACGGATGTTTACGAACATGTTTGGACTTCCGTCAATTTGTGTTCGTATCTCCGGATGTTCGTATCTTGGGGAGCGTCTGTATATATATATATATATATATATATATATATATATATATATATATATATATATATATATATATATATATATATATATGTTTGTATATATATAAAAATATAATAAAATAAGTCATATATTTTTTATATATTAATATCTGGATTCTTTTAATGACCTCGTGATCAGAGCCCCAGGCGAAATCACGCAAAGACAACAGCCTCTGAACGACTGTCAATGTTAATAAAAGTTTCCTGGATCAGAGTTGGACTCCCAGCCGGTCAGAAGCTGTTGCCTTCATGTGATTTTGCCCGGGGCTCTGATCCCGAGGCCGTTAAGAGAATCTAGACATTAATGTATAAAAAATATATGGCTTATTTGAATATATATATATATATACATATATATACAGTAGGGTACCGAATTATGCGAGAATTTGGTCGATCAATGTCCACGTATAAATGGAAAATCGCATATTTCGAAACACACAACTAACAGAAATAATTCCATTGGGGACATGGCAACCAGCAACTTCCCTATTCAAATGTGTTTACTACCCATTTCCAATACTTTCTATTTACTACATTGTAATTTTTTATAATATCAAATTGTTCTTATAAATAAATCAAACATTCAATATACTTTAAAGTTCTAATAACTTGAAAAGGTTAAAATTATAACCAGGATGGGTGTAAGCGCCGTATATTTCCCGTTATAACTCGA
>NC_090729.1:81136570-81196570 GCF_036898095.1 Palaemon carinicauda
CCAATTGCTCCGGGGCCACTAGGGCCGCTGTCCCTTTGAAGGTTCTCAGCTTGGAGAGGACTTTCAGCAGAAGGTTGGGAGGGGGGAACAGGTAGATCTTGGACCATCTGTTCCAGTCCAGTGACATGGCGTCCACTGCTTCTGCCTTGGGGTCCTCGTACGGGGCCACATATCGAGGAAGTTGATTGTTGTCGCTCGTTGCGAAGAGATTGATCTGAAGTTCTGGGACTTGGTGAGAGATGAAGGAGAATGATCTTGCGTCTAGAGACCATTCCGACTCTATCGGGCTTGTCCGGGATAGAGCGTCCGCCGTCACGTTGCGGAATCCTTGTAGGTGAACTGCAGACAGGTGCCATTTCTTCTTCTCTGCCAGACGGAAGATTGTCAGAAGCACCTGATTTATCTGGGGCGATCTTGAGCCTTGGCGATTGAGACATCGAACTACCACCGAGTTGTCTAGGGTTAGACGAATATGGATCGAGGGAGGCGGGGAGAGTTTCTTCAGAATTAGAAGGACCGCCATGGCCTCCAAGATGTTGATGTGAAACATCTTGAATAGGGGAGACCATGTGCCTTGAGCCTGTTTTTGGTGGGAGTGACCTCCCCAACCCTCCAGCGAAGCGTCCGTGTGGATGTTGAAGAGGGATGGACCTTTTCAGGGCCTTTGCTTCCGACCACGGCATGAGGAGCAGCCGAAGTCTGTTTGGGAGCCGTCTCTTGAGGTCTCTTCGAGCGATGGATGCAGAACGTCTCCAGACTCCCGCGGCATCCTTTAGCTGTGCACGTAGCACTGGTTTGTCACTGAGGCGAACTGTAGAGAGCCTAGAACTCGTTCCTGCTGACGTCTTGAGATCCGTTTGGATTTCAGCAGTCGCTTGACAGACCCTGCTATTTCCTTCCTTTTCTTCTGGGGGATGGAAAGGCGGTGTGACTGAAGGTTCCACTGGATTCCTAACCATTGGAACTTCTGAGCTGGAGAGAGGCGAGATTTCTTCGCGTTTATCTTGAATCCCAGGTGTTCTAGGAACTGGGTGACTTTGCTGCAGGATCTTAAACAATCCTCGGGCGATGGAGCCCAGACTAGCCAGTCGTCGAGGTAGGCCATCACCTGGACGTCTTGGAGGCGGAGCTGTTGTACTATGGCGTTCGCCAGCTTTGTGAAGATTCGAGGGGCCACGTTGAGGCCGAAGGGCATGGCCCTGAAGGCGTAGCTTTTCCTTTGGAGTCGAAATCCTAGGTAGGAGGAAGCGTGGTGGTTCATTGGAACGTGCCAGTAGGCATCCGCCAGGTCTATGGAGACCGTGTAAGAACCTCGAGGCAGAAGGGTCCTTATCTGTTGAAGAGTCAGCATCTTGAACTTGTTGTTCGCTATGAACTTGTTGAGGGGGGATAAGTCTAGAAGGACTCTGAGCTTGTCGGAGTCCTTCTTGGGGACGCAAAACAGTCTCCCTTGGAACCTGGTTGACTTTACCCTCCTTATCACCTTCTTGTTCAAGAGATCTAGGACATATTCTTCCAGAAGGGGGGGGGGTGATTGTTGGAAGAATTGCTAGAAGGTTGGGAGTGGTTGAGTCCAACTCCAGCCTAGACCCTTCTTGACGATGCTGTGTGCCCAGGGATCGAAGGTCCAACGATCCTGGAATTGGCGGAGTCTTCCTCCCACCGGAAGCACTTCATTGCTTCTGGTGTCCCGAGGGTTTACTGCCTCGGCCGCTAGCTCCCCTTCCTCCTCTGCCTCTGGAGGGACGGCGAGATGCGTCTCTGCCTGCACCTCTGCTTGAGCCTCTACCTTTGGGACGAAAGGTAGTCGTCTGTTGCTCAAAGGCAGGGGTGAAAACCGGTGACTGGGACAAGACCGGTTGGGTGACCAGCTGAAAGGTCTGCTGTGGCTGAGCAGCCACTTGGGGAGTAGCGGGTCCCGGAAACTGCCGTCTGTTGACGTTGCTGGGGTTTTGGCTTGGAGGATTTCCTCTTAGTTTGAGGGCCATCGTCCTGAGAGGATTTCCTCTTCTTCGACATGCCCCCCACTTGTGGAGAAGGTTCCTGTTCTCAGTGGCGGCCTTGTCGGTGATCTCTTTCACAAGGGCAGAGGGAAAGAGGTGCTTACCCCAGATGTTGGAGGAAATCAGCCTCCGGGGTTCGTGTCTCACTGTGGCACTTGAGAACACGAATTCACGACAGGCTCTCCGAGCCTTCATGAAGCTGTACAAGTCCTTAACTACAGTCGCCTGATGCGTTTTTGCGAGCACCATGAAGTGGTCGGGGACTCTAGTGTCACCGGCCATGACGTCAAGCTGTACCTGGAGGGACATGGATGCGGCGAGCCTTTCCTTCGTGTCTTGTTCCCGACGAAGGAGATGGTCATTAAGTTTCGGAAGGTCTTCGTTAAACTGACGTCCAGCAACGTCAGGATCTAGTTTTCCCACCACGAAGGTATGCTGGATATCCTTCCAGTGTCGAACATCGGGGGGAGTCACCAGGGAGAAGGGTCTGCACTTCTCCAGTGCAGGGCAAGGTTTCCCTTCTTCCACTGCCTTGTGTACCGCAGCGAAGGCCTTTTCCATGAAGGGGAGGATCGCATCATCAGGTGCGACGTATGTAGGGTGCTTCTTGCTCAGTGCCGGAAGCTTTGAGCAGGTAAAACCCCTACTTTTAAAAGCGTTGGCCAGCATAGCCTGGGCCTTCGGGAGATCGAACACTATCACCTCCTTAGGTTCGGTCTCTTCTTTAGAGGCAGGTTCGGATCGAAGCCGGACGTAACAGTCCGGATAAGCCTCAAAACTCGGGAAGAACTCCACTTCTTCCAGGGCAACCGAGCCGACCTTCTCACTGACGAAGATCCTGCCCGTTGCGATAGGCATATGCTCAGCATACCTCCAGGGGTTGGCGTGCGAGCATGCCGGGAGGTCCTTAACCGAAATCCTTTTCGGCTCCTTGGAACTTCCCATGGTCCTGATGTACTCGTGTGTCTCACGGAGTTTCTTGTCCATAAGGGCTTCAAGCATACGGAACATCTCCTGGGTGCTGGTTGGGATGGGGTCCGGGGTGGCGGAAGTAGACGGGAGAGATACTTCCGTCGGTGTAGGAGTTGGGGCGGTGGTGGAAGGCGGAGCAACCTCCCACTCCGACTCGGTGTATTCCACTTGGTCCTCCTCATAGTCCAATTCTTCGGCCATGAGGTTCCTCTCCGTTGTCTCCAACACCTCCGACATACGCTCCGCGTTGTCGGTATCCAGGCGACACTCGTGCATGGACTGGGCCATGACAACATCGGGTTCCACCGTGATCTGGACGGTGGGGATCTGATCCTTGGGGACCACAGAGTCTGGGGATGCCTTTGGGAACAGTAAGGCCCTCAAGTCTTCAGTGGCAAGGTACGGTCCAGTGGCGTTCTTCTGGAAGCCACGCACCCATTTGCGTAGCTTCTCTCGAGAAGCGTCCCTAACCTCCGCTGAGGGAGGGTTATTGAACGCCTCGACCAGGCGTTCCTGGCAGACCGTACAGTTCTGCGGGTCCCAGAACTTCAGATCACCTCTCTTGTTGGCACAAGGGGCGTGAGTCCTACACGCCGTGTGCCCATAAAAGTGCGGGCGCTTCACAGCACAGAAGCCGTGGTCGCACCTCACTTGCTCCTCCTGTAAGAGAAAGAGAACATGAGTATGGAGGAGTCATAAGAATGACTTCTATTCTAAGTTAAATATTAAATGATTAATCTTTAACTTAATATTAAGTGTGATGATCAGAGAATGGGCGGAAAAGAAGGAGATACACATACTCCGTGTAACCCGCCCGGCTGGTTACCGTGACCTTATCCATAGACAATTTGTTGTGACTGAGGGCACAGGACAGAATTCAACATAGAATGCCAGGAAGGCAGTGGGAATTCTATTGGGAATTGCCAAGGATATAAAACTGGGACTGAGGCCACTCAGACCCTAGAATTGGGAACGTAGAAGATCCCATAGGGTAACGGTTTCCGGCAACCAGCCGTGCTAAGATACACACAGCATGCTGGAAATCTGTGATATGCAAGAAGACAGCATGGTTACTAATAGAACGGTAAGATAATACCTATCTATTTATGTAATCAAACCATCTGGTTGCAAAGTAGGGCTATCAACATGAGATGATAGCTAGTAGAAGGGGTGCAAGTCGCTTTGACGCCTCCGGAAGGCTCCGGCAGACCGACGGCACACCGGAGGCCGCTCCAGCAGAGTTTCTGGCATTAGAGAAGACAAATATATAAGTCAGGGGTAATACCAGGATGGCGGCCGCCGGCACAGCGGCGGCTCCGGCAGCCGAAGGTTGCCGGCTTGGTGACAGGGACAAGGATGGGTATAGCAGAACCAGACTGCCGGCAGTGGATGCCGGCACTCCGGGGGCCGAACCGGTGGACGGACGACCGAAGCTATGAGGTAAGAGGGAAGGCCATCGGCTGGACGCCGACAGGAGGCGGCAGTCCCCCGGCACACGGAGGACTGACGGCCCAGAGGGCAAGGGATAAGTCACCAAGGTAGGAGGTGGGTATCACCGACAAGGGAGGTGGCAAGGGACCGGCACCAGGATAGTGAAAGAGACAGAAGGAGGGATGTAGGGGTACGGCCACGGACCCCAAGACATCCCACCTGAGTGGGTGTACCCATGATAGAGGCTAGCCCTATCACCCAGAAGCAGGGGCCGCAGAGGACCGGGAGCCAGGGTAGCCCAAGGGAGGGCTAGGGAACACCCAAGAGGGGGGGAGAACCCCTGTGGACAAAACGCATCAAGTGGCTAACCCCATAGGACACTATGAAGGGTATATGTACCAGAGCGGACTGCACACAGGAGCTCAAGGTAGCCCTATCACTCCACCCTAAGGAGGAGTTGTAGGACAGGGGACAGATGGGTATAGACTAACCTAAGTATAGGCTAGGCTATACAAGAGATAGGTGGGGAGGGGAGAAGAGAAGGGTCTTCTATGGAGGAGGCTCTGTACCAAAGCAGCCACCAAGGAAGGGAGGACGCTCCCTAGCCTAAGGTAAGGCAGCCTGTCTGAGAACAGTGCATGGGTATCGTTTCAGTAAGGCACAGAACTAACTCCCCCCAAACCTAACCTAGAGCAGGGATGTTACACCCTGAACTAGGAAGGATGGAAGACGTATCGCTATTGCAGGAAAGGTCGGAGACCTAGCCCCAGCAATAGAGGAAGGACGTGCCGTTCCTCATTCTCGGACGCAACCCTAAGGGGGGATCATTCCCTTAGGGAGGACAGAGAAGCGATATATACTCTGATATAAGCTTGATCCCCTTACATGGTAGGGGGAGCAAGGCTACACAGAGGGGATACCCTAAGGCAGGGATGAAGGAAGCATATAGGGGTCCTACTTGTAGGTTAGGTTAGAAAGGCACACTATCTAACCTATCCCCTATATGGTCCCTGAAGGCGAAAACACTTGCATCACAGTCAATAGTATTGTAAAATAATGCCACTATCTTCATAATTAAACTTAGGATCACTGAAATATATCATGCATGAACACTGATGTTAGGCGCTCTGGCCTAGGGGCTAGACTAGCGAACTGGTATGGGGTCAGATGATGACCGATAACAAGGCGTCAAAACACGATATATAAAGTTCCTAGCTATGAAGACTAAATAACTAATAGTATCGATTAGTTAGTGAGGCCGGAAAACGCTGTTGAGGCTAGCTAAATAAGGCATGCAAAACAACAGCGGCGCCATAAAATGGCGGGTCCGGTCGAGGCACAGCTCTGCCACAAAACATCAAATATCTCAAAAAGTAAAAGTTACTTTACGGTCAGAGCTTATTTAAACAATACTGGAACCTTGTACTCAACTTTCCAGAAGAAGGCGAGGCCGAGGGTAGAGACATGGCTAAGATGCAAGTCGATAAAGAACGCACAGGGAAAAATCCGACTAGTAAGGCAATCTACTAAACGAAGGATGAGGACGGACGTGACGTCATTTAGCAGTGGCGCCCGTTTGTTTACGTCTCGAGTACCAAAAGTAGCCACGAACGAGATTAGCTGTGGAACGGCTCCCCAGCTATTCTCCGCCCCTACACATCGAAGTGTTAACTCTCTGTGGGTGCAGATAGCTATGTGGCGCGTTAATACATGCGTCCCCTGTTGAAATACGATGTCTTAAAGGGAAACCTTTAGGATACTCGCTCCAGAAGTTAAAATTCTGTGATAACCTGTGGTTAAATTCTCTGGGAATATTTAGTAGTTATATACCCAAGGAAGCTACCAAAAAGGAACCTTCCGTCAGGATGCCATGGCTTGAGCCCAAAAATATATATACATATATATATATATATATATATATATATATATATATATATATATATATATATATATATATATATATATATATACTGTATATATATATATATATATATATATATATATATATATATATATATATATACAATATATATATATATATATATATATATATATATATATATATATACAATATATATATATATATATATATATATATATATATATATATATATATATAATATATATATATATATATATATATATATATATATATATACATGCATATATATATATATATATATACATATATATATATATATATATATATATATATATACATGCATATATATATATATATATATATATATATATATATATATATATAATATATTTAAGTATAATATATATATATAATTATATATATATCTCGAGTAGATAGGGTTAGGAACGAAGTGGTGAGGGTGAGAACGGGTGTAAGAAATGAGTTAGCAGCTAGAGTGGATATGAATGTGTTAAGGTGGTTTGGCCATGTTGAGAGAATGGAAAATGGCTGTCACCTAAAGAAGGTAATGAATGCAAGAGTTGATGGGAGAAGTACAAGAGGAAGGCCAAGGTTTGGGTGGATGGATGGAGTGAAGAAAGCTCTGGGTGATAGGAGGATAGATGTGAGAGGCAAGAGAGCGTGCTAGAAATAGGAATGAATGGCGAGCAATTGTGACGCAGTTCCGGTAGGCTCTGCTGCTTCCTCCGGTGCCTTAGATGACCGCGGAGGTAGCAGCAGTAGCTTCATCTGTGGTGGATAGCGGGGGAGGGTGGGCTGTGGCACCCTAACAGCACCAGCCGAACTCGGTTGAGTCCCTTGTCAGGCTGGGAGGAACGTAGAGATGAGAGGTCACCTTTTTTGTCTCATTTGTTTGATGTCGGCTAACCCCCAAAATTGGGGGAAGTGCCTTGGTATATGTATGTATGTATGTATATGTATATATATATATATATATATATATATATATATATATATATATATATATATATATATATATATATATATATATATATATATATAGCATACTTACCACAACTTACTCTCTCAGGAGTTACTCTTTAGTTTAATCTTGCGACCAGAAAATTTTTCCCCTATACAGGACTCCATTCCAGGCGAGAGACGTCAAAGACTCAGGCCGGTAACATGCCCCAGCGTATATTCTCTGCGCAAAGCGGCCTTCCATTGTCTTTGACCCACAATGCCCCAAGAAGAAGGCCGTGTCAGGCCTGGTAAGGACAGGACAAAGTTCGCCATTCGTACTTGATCCAGGTGCCACCGTTATCTCAGTACCAGCTACTTCCGAGAACCAGCGGGGTAGGGTGGGACATACTTTCGAGAGTAGTCTGTGGTAAGTATGCTAGGAAAAATACAAATTAATGAGAATTTGGTATTTGTTCCGATGCATTGTAACCACAGACTACTCTCTCAGGAGACTTAGGCTCAGGAGGTGGAAACTGAAGTGAGGAAGGGGCGGAAGACATGGTGATATGGAAGGCCTGTTGGGGAAAAAGACTTCAAGAAACCTGTAATAACAGCCACCCAAGTTGGGGACATCCATCGGCGTACAACTGTCATACGTGCCACGTATCAGGAGAGGGGGGTATGGAACTCGCCGAGTCTCCCACCCCGGACGTTAACACTGTGTGCAAGTCGTGGCATTAAATCCTCTGTGGTGCACCACGACAAGGCCGAGTCTGTACTCATTGCAAGACACTAAGGAGCAGTCCTTCAGGTAATGGGAAGTGAAGGTGTTCTGACTCTTCCACACACCTGCTTTAAGAACCTGGGCCACTGACATATTCTTTGATAAGGCCGTCAGTGTACTGATGGACCTGATATTATGGGGCCTGGCAGATGAGGGCGCCGGCCTACCCTTCGCTACATATGCCCTTCAAATTACCTCCCTGAGCCAGTAGGAAATCGTGTTCTTCGAAATCGCCTTCCTCACTTAGCCCGTGGAGACAAACAGGCGTTTCATGGTGGGCCTCAACCAGGACGTCAATGCCTGGTACTTTCAGAGAGCCCTACTGGACACAGCAGAAGGTCCTCCGAGTCATCTGACTTAGGATAGCTGGGATCACCACCTCCAAGAACCTTGGATCTGAGACAGCTGGGTTTTGGGTCTTGGCTACGAAAGAGGGCACAAAGGTTAGGATTGCCTCCTTCCAGCCGATGGAATCAATAACGTTGACTACCAGCCCATGCAATTCGTCCACCCGTTTGGAAGAGGTCAGGGCGAGGAGGAACACAGTCTTTAGGGTCAATTCTCTGTCTAGGGCCTGCCCTAAGGGCTCAAACGGTGGTTTCTTGAGGGAGTCCAAGACCAAGAGGACATCCCACTCCGGAGCCTTCAAGGAGTGAGGAGGACAGGACTGCTCAAAACTCTTGATAAGCATGGACAGTTGCCTGGAACCACCCAGGTCTATTCCTTTCAACCACGCGATCTGTCCCAAGGCGGCTCTGACCCCTTTGATGGATGGCACCGACATGTTCCTATCTAGGCGTAGGTGAACCAAGTAATCTGCTTTTGTCGGGAGTGAGGCTCCTATGGGCTTACGGTCGTTCTTCCGGCACTACTTGTAGAACTCTAAGTCATTTAGCTTAGTATATAGCCCTCGAGGAGGAGCGGAGCCAGCCCGTCATCTGGGAGGCCGCCCTTGGGGAGAATCCCTCCCTCGTCAGGAGGCGCTTGATAATCTCCACACGTGAAGGGATAGGTTTCCAAGCCCTCGTGAAACTTCAGAAAGTGAGGCTGCCTGAAAAGATCTCTGATGGGAAGGGGCCATGGCTGGGTCACAGCTAGATCCCATAGGTCAGGGAACCACTCCTTTTCTGGCCTCCAGGGAATGATGAGAGTCAGCCGAGCCCCTTTGGAGGTCCTTAAGTCTGTTTAGGGTCTGCCGCAGGAGCCCGAATGGAGGGAACGCGTAGGCATCCAAGCCGTACCACGGATGTTGAAAGGCGTCTTCCATGACTGCTGTTGGATCCGGGACAGGGGAGCAAAACACTGGTAGTTTAGCATTCAGCCTGGTTGCAAAGAGGTCCAGGGAGGGAGACCCCCACCTTGCTATGACACTCCTTGCTACTTCTGGATGGAGGGACCACTCAGTGCCTAGGACTTGGCCTCTCCTGCTCAAGCCGTCTGACACCACGTTTCTTTTTCCCGGAATGAATCTCGCCCTTAGGTAGTCCCATTTCCCTCGGCCCAGGTTAAAATCTCCTCCGTCAGGTCCTGCAGAAGACGGGACCTCAGAGCACCCTGTTTCTTGATATAGGTGACCACCGTGGAGTTGTCCGACATTAGGGAGATTTTTCTGCCGGTGACTTCATCCACCAGGGACAGTAGGGCCCTCTGTGCTGCCATTAATTTTAGCCCATTTATGTGGAGGGTCTTCTCCTCCTTTCTCCACAGATCCGATACAGAGTTCCCCTGCAGGTGGGCTCCCCAGCCCTCCTTGGACGCGTCCGTGAATAGTAGTACTTCCGGAGGAGAGTTCAGGAGGGATACCCCCCGCCAGTGTATTCTCCTTGTCCAGCCACCACTGGAGAGCCTTCCTGGATGCCTGCGATAGGGGGAGTTCCTTTGGTCGATCCCTGGTCCGAGGACCTAACAATCTTTTCATGTCCGACTGGACTGGGCATAGTCGTATCCTGCCCAGATTGACCACCTTTTCCAAGGATACCAGGTGCCCCACAAGCCTCTGCCACTGACGATGGTTGGCCGCTTCCCCCTGGAGGAATGGTTGAATGACTTCTTTCAGGCGTTCGAGCCTCTCTGACGTGGGAAAGGCCTTGGCCTGGACCGAACATAAATCCATTCCCAGGTACACTGTCCTCATGGAGGGAGATAGTTGGGACTTCTCCCAGTTCATTACAATCCCGAACTCATTGCATAAATCCACCAACTCGTCCCTCTGCTTGATGAGGTCGTCCTTCGATCCCGAGAGAAGGAGCCAGTCGTCTAGGTACCTCAAGAGCCTGATAACCCTCTCATGGGACCAACGCGACACCAGGGTAAAGACCTTCGCGAACAATTGGGGGGCTGTGGAGAGACCGAAGCAGAGGGCGCAGAAATGGAAGACTTCTTCTCCCCACTTGAACATGAAGAATTTCCAGCTGAGGGTGTACTGGGATCTGGAAATAAGCATCCTTTAGATCTATGGACAGCATGAAGTCGCCCTGTCTGATAGCGGCCAGAACAGTGCGAGGGGTTTCCATCTTGAAAGGAGTCTTCCTGATGAATTTGTTGAGGGAGGAAAGGTCTATCACCAGTCTCCAACCTGCTGTGGTTTTCTCCACCAGGAAGAGCCGACTGAAGAACCCCACTTCTTGTAGGGGTGCTCGTTGGACAGTGCCTTTCTGTAGTAATTCGCAGATCTCCTCTCCTAAGGCCGATCTCCTGGCCTCGTCTTTGGGGGTAGTAGCCTGGCCCTGTGAGCCCGTTATTAACGGGGGTAGGTCGTCCTCGAAGGGCAATCTGTACCCATCGCGAAGAACATGAATAATCCATGGGTCCGCGCCCTACACAGCTCATGCTTCCCATCGATGATTGAGGCATTCCCCCACTGTAGGGAGCATGGATGAGGGGGGGGGGTGCCCTCTTCCTACTTCCTCCTAGAGAACTTGTTACTGCGTGGTAATCGGTTCTGTCCGAAACCCTGCCGAATATTAGAAGAGGCGCTTCTGCCTGGGGCGAAGGAGGGCTGTGGGTGCCCGGACCAGCCTGGAGCAGTGGGAGTTTGTGGAGAGGGAGAAGTACTGTTAACTGCTGTAGGAGGCCTTGGCCTGGGAGCCTCCCTATTCCCATGATTATGTCTGGAGGAGGAGCTGGAGGCCCTGTGGAGAACGGCATCTCCGTTGTCCCTCCTGCACTTATCGAGGGCTTCTTCAACCAACCTCGTTTGAAAACGGCGAGTTTTGCAGGTTCCTTATTTTTCTTGAGGGGAGCCTCCTTGGCATCCTGTGAAGAACTGTGTCCCTCCTACAAAGAACTATGTTGGAAGCGGCTACCAGGGACTGTTCCACTAGGAAAGAGATGGCCCTCCCTCCTGACACTGCTAGTTCCATAAACTGTTCCTTGGCCTGATCCAACTAACCTGGCTGTTGCAGAGCCAAGGAACCCATGGCATACCACGAGGAAACAGAGAATGAAGACAACAGTGCTGACTCGAGGGCGACGATCTCCTGGATAGAAAAGGCCACAGAACCCACTGTAACCTTATCCCCCAATAATCCTAGGGACAGGGTTGCCAAGTTCCTCTCCATGGGTCTGGCCATCTGCGGGAAATCCTCCAGGGCGTAGAATCTTCAATTCCTTACCCTCGAGTAAGGCAATAACTTCATTGACCCCAAGGCCCTCGGAGAATTCTTGGGGTCGGCGACGAGCGCACTAATCTTCCCGAGCTTTCTGCCCAAAGATGAGGCCAAGGGGAGAGACATAGGGGGACGAGCTTCTCGGAGGATGCCAAACTGCTCCTCCAACAAAGAAACTTCCCTTGGAGGAACAACAGGGGCTGGCTCCGGCAAGTTATTGAGGTGCCTGATGAGTGCCAACACCCTGGAGAAGGAGGAGGAGTCTTCCACCGAAGGGTCCTCTTCTGCCAGACCTTCCGAACACTGGTGGGCATCGTCTCCAAAAAGACTCCCCTCCGGAGGTCCTGTCCACGATGGGGAGGTTGAGCCCTGGGAGGAGCCTCCACGCGGAACCTCTGTTCTGAGCCATCTTGATGGGACATGATGGTCTTGGGGCCTCTATAACCTTGGGAGCCCCTTGAAGAATCTGATGAATGGCGAAAGCCTGCCGCATCCTCCAGCCTTCTCTTCTTGGAGTCGGGGTCCACCATGACCGATGCGGGACGGGGAAAACCCGTAAGGGTCCTCTAAGAGTGCGTCCCCCCCTTCTCTTCTCTCCCTCGCCAAAGGTCCTGCGAGGGAGGCTGGGATGGTGACGGGGGCATCACCCGAAAGGTTTGCTCCTCCCATGGCGGTAAAGGATCCTTCGTAGGGGACCTGAACGGGGTCCTTGGAGTGCCTCCCGTGTTCCAGATCCAACGGGGAAGGATCTGATAACAGGTCGCCCAGACGCAGGTGAGGGGCGGCTTCCGACGATGGGGCTGCAGGCGTTGGTTTGGCAGTTGTGGGGGCAGGCCAAGATGGCAACACGGCAGCGCGAGCCGATGGGGAGGCCTGTGAGGCAGCTGCAATAGATGGCGCTGGTGGCTGAGGGGGAGCCCGGTCTCCCCGAGACTGCCATGAGGTAGGGGGAAGCTGTGCGCATGTGTGGGCAGGCCAAGATGGCGGCTCTGGCGGCTGGTCGGAGAACTCCGCGTAAGATACGTGGGGCGGTCGACTCGCTCATCCTGTCGAGCTTCTCCTCCAATCTCCCAAAAAAGGGATATGAGTGCCGAACTCACTGAAGAGGATGGTAGGGGGGGAGAGACAATGCCAACGGGGAGGCCTTCTTCTTGGTGTTTTGTGAGTCAAAGACAATGGAGGGTCGCTTTGCGCAGGGAACATACCCTGGGGCATGTTACCGGCCTGAGGCATTGATGTCTCTCGCCTGAAATGGAGTCCTGGTTGGGGGAAAAACTTTCTGGCCACAAGTTTAAATTAACGAGTAACTCCTGAGAGAGTAGTCCGTGGTTATAATGCATCGGAACAAATATACGTATAATATATATATATATATATATATATATATATATATATAAATATATACATATATAAATATATATATGAATAAAAAAAACTGAGGCTTTTACTAGCTATCTTAGCAGCAATTCCTATTCAATGACTGACAGTGCATTTTCATATTTGGGGTGTACAGTATTATGAAAAGTTATTACTAATTATCTGCATGCCGGATATCACAATTTTATAACATACCCATATTATAATTATTATTATTACTAGCCAAGCTACAATCCTACTTGGAAAAGCAAGATGCTATAAGCCCAAGGGCTCCAATAGGGAAAAATAGACCTAGCATATAAAACCATTAAAGTAGTCATAGTTTCCATCACAACTACGTTTAGTGTATGGTGTTTCAAGTGCTGTTTACACGAACGCAGTGTTAAAAAATGTTCTTAATCAAAATTTGGTAAGGAAGTAATATCCCCATATTATTTCCCAAATTCTTAATTACGCCTGCAAATCTTCACCGAAAGTTAATTGTACAAAAAAGCTAAAAATTTCTCTAGATGGAATACTTTTTATTATTATTATTAAATGCTAAGATACAACCCTAGTTGAAAAAGCAGGATGCTGTGAGACCAGGGGCCCCAAACAGGGAAAATAGCCCAGCGAGGAAAGGAAACAAGGAAAAATAAAATATTTTAAGAATCCTGTAGTAACATTAAAATAAATATTTTCAATATAAACTATAAAAACTTTAACAAAACAAGAGGAAGAAAAATCAGAATAGTGTACCCGAGTGTACCCTCAACCAAGGGAACTCTAACCCAAGACAGTGGAAGACCATGGTACAGAGGCTATGACAGTGACCAAGAATAGAAAACAATGGTTTGATTTTAGAGTGTCCTTCTCCTAGAAGAGCTGCTTACCATAGCTAAAGAGTCTCTTCTACCCTACCTAAGAGGAAAGTAGCCACTGAACAATTACAGAGCTATAGTTAACCTCTTGGGTAAAAAAGATTTGTTTGGTAATCTCAGTGTTGCCAGGTGTATGAAGACAGAGGAGAATCTGTAAAGATTAGGCCAGACTATTCGGTGTCTGTGTAGGCAAAAGGAAAGAACCGTAACCAGAGGGAAGGATCCAATGTAGTACTGTATGGCCAGTCAAAGGACCCCTTAACTCTAGCAGTAGTATATATATATATATATATATATATATATATATATATATATATATATATATATATATATATATATATATATATATATGCAGAAGAACCACAGGGAAAATGAAAATACGAAATATACGCTTAAGTCCTGACTATATTTCGTGATACTTCTTCAGAGGACTGAATTATTGAGAGAGGTTTCTTTACATTTTATAGGGAAAGCAAACGTACGAACATACATATAGAGATTTAGAGAACAATGACACTCCCTTACCAGCTACCTGGGCTTGAGTCAGGTGTTGAGTAGGAGGAGTCCCCAAGCTCATTAGACACCTGCTAAAAAGGGTCATTTCTAGTGGCGGGTATATTCTTGTTTTTTTCTTTTTTACTTTCAGTACAGTTTATTTATATGAAAACACGGTAGCCTTATCTATATAAATACATAAGCAAAACATACAGAAACATACAAATATATATATATATATATATATATATATATATATATATACATGGTTTTTGGTGCATAGCGCAGTATATACGCGGCCTGCTTTTTTGTTTCATTTTTGCTTTCATTTTTCTTTTCAGTTTGCTGAGTTTTCTTACTTTCATTCATAGTTGCAGGATGCATATATCGACATTTTTTGTTGAAACTGCATCCTTTTCCTTCTTTTAGGTTTTTGCATATTTTTGGATGGAGATCTCTGCATTCGTCTCCATATCCGTCTAAATACGCACATTTACCATATATTTCATAATTATGGCATATCTTTGGATGCTTGTAGTAGCATCTTTCCCAAAATCTGCAATTCCCTCTTTTCGGCATATTGCAGACTATATCTTTCTTTTCTTTTTTTCCTTGTTCTTGCTCTTCCCTAAAAGTATGTAGGTCCGGGTAGAGTCTCTTGGGTCTATTATTTGTTTCCATCTGATAATTTTTCTTTTCATAAGTATGTTGTTGGATGGCATCATAAGTTATATCAATGATTTCCTCTGCATTCTTACACATATCCTGTTCATTTTTCTCTTCTCCTTCTTCTTCTTCCTCTTCTTTATCTTTAACTATTTGCAGATTTAGTCTCGACTTAATCATATTTTCTATCCAGACTATGCATGTTGAGCAGAATACCTTTGTGTCTCTATTTTTTATTTTTTGCTGTATTTCAGCACATGTAGGGTGTATTGGAACATGGCAGGCATCACATTTTCTAATCAGTTGTTGAGGATTATTAATGGAATACCATATCTTACCTGTATTACACCATTTTGGCATTCTTTTTCCCAATGCATCAAGGTGGAGCTGCTTCGCTAGGGGAAACAACGTCATCTCTCGAGACCCGAGGTTGGTTAGAAATAATTTGGTCTACGCTATTACTCGACGGTCTCTCGAAAGAGACCGATCGAGTAGGAGCTTCGGAGAAGGTTTGGGCGACGGAGTTATTGGCCTTGGGTTTTTCTCCCTTCGAAACAACCTTCGAAGGAGAAACATCCCGTTTGAACTTCTTCCGCCATCGCGAAAACCTCTCCCACTGGGAGGTAGACCACTCCCTACACTCACTACACTTGTTGACACTATCACACCGTTGACCCCTACAAGAAGGACAAAGGGCAAGAGGATTGGTCTCGACTGCCGACATAAACGTTCCACAGGGGCAGTCGGGAAGACCAGGGCAGGTGCGCATGGTCGCAGAGGCTAACTTCACGTACACAGTAATCTAGAAAAAGAAAGACCAAAAAGCGTTAATGGCTGCCAATATGACGGCGAGATTGAGAGCGGACACGACCGACCACCATCCGAGCTGAGAGCTAAGTGAGCTCAATCAAAGGTGTGTGAGGGGGAGCAGGAGCAATCTACCCTCCCAACCCCCGCTAACTAGCGGTGTGGGTGATAAACCCTCAATAAAAATTAATGGCTCGTCATCTCAGCTACGCCGAAAGTAATACCACTATTAAATAGCGTGGTTTGTATTCCAGTTACAGAACAAATGTTATTACAAATATTTTACTTACCGTATCCATATAAATTTTTACATACTGTACGTAGCAAAACAGGAAAAGCATTTATTTTGCGTTTAATCAACAATAGCAAACTGCCACTACTGACAGCTATAACATTCGATGTGACATAGACGGTGCGACATTGGAGAAAGTACGGATAATTTGAATCATGATTGAATCTTAACATAAACTTAGTGAAAAATATATGATTTAATTTGCTAGAGAGAGAGAGAGAGAGAGAGAGAGAGAGAGAGAGAGAGAGAGAGAGTGAGTGAGTGAGTGAGTGAGTGAGTGAGTGAGTGAGTGAGTGAGTGAGTGAGAGAGAGAGAGAGAGAGAGAGAGAGAGAGAGAGAGAGAGAGAGAGAGAGAGAGAGAGAGAGAGAGAGAGAGAGTGAGTTTTAAATGTACAGTGAGCCCTCGCTACTTCGCGGTTCGACTATCGCGGATTCACGACTTCGCGGATTTTTTCCACAACGCATGTACAGTGAACCCTCGTTTATCGCGGTAGATAGGTTCCAGTCGCGGCCGCGATAGGTGAAAATCCGCGAAGTAGTGACACCATATTTACCTATTTATTCAACATGTATATTCAGACTTTTAAAACCTTCCCTTGTACGTAGTTCTGTTAACAAACTACCCTTTAATGTACAGAACACTTAATGCATGTACTACAGTACCCTAAACTAAAACAGGCACAAATATTAAAGGTGATTTTATATCATGCATTTCCTAAACACGCTAAAAAGCACGATAAAAAATGGCAACCAATGTTTTGTTTACATTTATCTCTGATCATAATGAAGAAACAAACTGGAGGTAGAGCTTTGCTTATTACCCAGACATATTTCCCATACTTTTCCCTTAGAACTACATCACATCTTCCTACTTTAGATATATATATATATATATATATATATATATATATATATATATATGTATATGTATATATATATATATATATATATATATATATATATATATATATATATATATATATATATGTGTGTGTGTGTGTGTGTATATATATATATATTTATATGTATATACATATACATACCTACATATATACATAAATACATGCATACATATATATATATATATATATATATATATATATATATATATATATATATATATATATATATATATATATATATTACTGTATATATATGGGTTATGGAAAAAATCCGCGAAGTGGTGAATCTGCGATGGTCGAACCGCGAAGTAGCGAGGGTTCACTGTATATACATATATCGCGGATTTCCCGGAAAATTTCGAAAATAGCCGCGATATATGAAGACCCCAAATATTTCGTTAATTCCATTAATAATTAGTAATATCTGCTCTTACTGATGGTTCATTGCATTACATATGACATATAATTCAGTACAGAAAGAAATAAAACACGAAAAGAGAATGTGATCATACGATAATTCAGTATACGTAGTAAAATTAAATCGAACATGAAACGCAAATCAGATGCAGTCTGACTTTGTCATATTTGAATGGTGTAAGACTGCTGATGGCTACTACTACAAATGTAATGGATGTGCATCTTTTGCATGAATCTTTTGTATGTATACGTACGTAGTACTGCATCCAATAATATTCTTTGTTGCAAAAATCACATCTCGAATAAGCGTACATATCCTACAACAAAACAAGCGTAAAATAGCGTACGTAAAGCATACTGTATATAGTACCTTGTATTTGAATTTGTAACTACTACGTAGCATGTAAGACGGACTGTGATTGGTTCCAGTGCTGATAGATGACGAATCAGCTCCCAAGTTTTGTAATCTAGCCTGTGATTGGTGTTTTGACCGCTTCTCCGATCCGCAGCATCTTCTCGCGGCCACTTTGTTTGCCGCTCTCTCGCCGGGTAGATGCTGCTACATTACTGTGTAACTTTAATCTGTGCTGTGCGTGACTGTTTGAAGTTGAACTTTTTGTTGAACTTTCTGTTTAACCCCTACAATGGCTCCCAAGCGTTCAATGGCTCCCAAGCGTTCTGCTTCTACTAAGGCTGGTAGTGAGCTTAAACGCCACCGTACTGGGTACTGTAGTACATGCATTAAGTGTTCTGTACATTAAAGGGTAGTTTGTTAACAGTACTACGTAAAGGGAAGGTTTTAAAAGTCTGAATATACATGTTATAACCTATCATATTTTTTTGTTTATTACATTTAAAACAACACACACACACACACACACACTCTCTCTCTGTCTCTCTCTCTCTCGTAAATTATCATTCGGTCATTAGCGGCAGTTTGTTATTGTTGATTAAACGGCAAAAAAAAAAAAGAAAAAAAAATTGCTTTCCTGCTTTGCTACGTATGTAGGATTTCATAGAGATACGGTAAATAATATTTGAAATAACATATTTACTAAAAACTTTTAATATCATTATTTATCACTTTCATCATGCACGTTTAATGCCTTGGTTTGTTTATTACGATCGAAGATGGAGCTACAGTAAACGAATGGAAGGTTTCCGTTTCAGGCGGCGTCATAAAGAAAAACATTATATAAATGGCATTCATTTCATTTATTTGGAAGTCCTAAGAAAAATTAAGTAAAACATTGGTAATAACAAAATCAACATATAATCAATATAATCGATGCAAAAACTAACCTATACACAGATGTGTAAATGCGTTTGTTTCTTCATTATGATCAGAGATAAACGTAAAACAAAACATTGGTTGTCATTTTTTATCGTGCTTTTTGGCGTGTTTAGGAAACGCATGATATAAAATCGCCTTTAATATTTGTGCCTGTTTTAGTTTAGAGTACTGTAGTACATGCATTAAGTGTTCTGTACATTAAAGGGTAGTTTGTTAACAGTACAGTACTACGTAAAGGGAAGGTTTTAAAAGTCTGAATATACATGTTAAATAAATACGTAAATATGGTGTCCCTACTTCGCGGATTTTCAGCTATTGCGGTCCGGTTTGGAACCTATCTACCGCGATAAACGAGGGTTCACTGTACTAAAACAAGAATATGATAGGTTATAACACATTGGTGCTTATGTAATGCTAACTGTACAGATGTTCTGAATAAGTTAGGAAATAATATAACAATACTTTTTTACTGTATTCGTACGCGCATATTCTTGAGAGCGGCAGTTAGACATCTGCTGATCTGATCACAGCCAATAGTAAAACAAAAAGAAGTCAGCAGTACTCGATTGTTAAAACACGCAAAATTTAAAACAAAAGTAAATAAATGTTTTTTTAAAGCACAACTAAATAGTAGCATTTTTCTAAAATAGTCGCCTCTTTACGACGTAGCTAGGGACCGAGAGGCGCGTCATACGTCGATTTCGACGAATGTCGAACTAAAAAAGCGAAAACTTCGTAGATTTATTAGGCTGCGTTATGATTCGGCAATCATCCAAGTCATATTTTATCAATATTTTCTTACTGTATATCATCATTTAATTTTCTTGTTCATAGTATATCTTATGCTCTAATAAATCCTTATTGTGTTCTATTTTTCATTTCGGAAACATTTTTCCAGGCATCAATTACCAAATTTTTTGTTTACTTTTGGTTGTGATCAGCTGTGCTGTTGATCTGAAGATCCCGCTACCGTATTGAAATAATGCACACATACAAAAGATGTATTGTTTGTATAATTTCTTGATTAATTTGAAATAAATTCATGATGAATATGATATCAGAACCAGATTGTTAAATGATATAGTTTTCATATACAGGTATTGCTCGACTTATGACCTATGCGACATGCGACTATTCGACTTTACGACCATTTTTTCAGGGTGATGACGTCACAAGTTTATCGGAAATAGGACGAATATTTCCTCGAAAATAATCTACTTTCTTGTATACATATAAACTGATTTATCTTTGTAAATTATTTTTTCTTTTATTGTTAATATTCAGTATTTATTTTCAGTTAAAAATTCATTAAGAAAAGTTTTAATATCTGTCGAGTTCATATTATGTCTGGTGACGTCACATCACCGGCGGAAAGCTTCCGGGCAATACAGTGATTTCCTTCCAATAGGCTAACGATTAATATTAGTATTTCCATTATCGAAATATTAAATAACGATACAAAGTATTTTGAGGGTCTGTCGGTTGTCATGAGTACTACGTAGCGTAAATTTGACTATATGCTACATTTTTAATCTCTGATAATGGATCGATGTTTATCTAAAGAAAATAGACTATTAGGGCAAATATTTTCTTGAAAATAATTTATTTCCTTTAACATTATAAAAATAAAATACTTTTGTTTGTTAAGTTAGTATTTTCTTTTCATTTCTTGCAAGAAACAAAAAATGAATTTACTTATTTTGCAAGTCATTCTTCGTAGAGATTACTGTACGTCACGTGACTTGTGACGTCATGCATCTGGCGGAAGCGCGCTGACAAACCGAATGATTTCCTTTCATTGTTACCGAGTAATCTTATTACAGCATTCCCATCATCGAAACACCCAGTAACGATATCAAGTGTTTTAGTGGTCTGTATCATTAGTTATAAGATTAGTACAACTTACCGTAAATTTAAGAAAAAAAGTCTGATGACGTCATATTTCTGGCGGAAGGCGAGAGGCAAATCAAGTGATTTCCTTCAGATGCGTTACTATTCTCATAATCGAAACATCGAATAATGATATATAGAATTTTTTAATAATTTTCAAAAAAAAATATGAAGATACAACTGAATTAAAAACAAAATACAGAGAGAGAGAGAGAGAGAGAGAGAGAGAGCGTATTCCTTTTATAACTAATAATAAGGTCTATAAACGAACTGTATGGAAAATGTGATATCCTATAACATATTAACATATGCATTATGAAGAAATTTTGAATGTCAAGAAAATTATATAAGTCAGTGTTATTCGCGCTATATATATGTGCTCATAATAGTAATACGGCAGCGTGACCTTGAGATCAGCTGATGCAAACCGAAAGTAAATTAAAAGTATTTGTTGATTATTGATATGCTCAAGAAATTGAAAAATAAAATATAAACGTGCTTTAATAAACCACAATTAAACACAGTAATGTCTAATGAAATATAAAGGCTTAATATTGAACTACAATACTGTATGAAGCTTTAAAAATGAACTACCCGTATGCAATTGTGAGCACACACACACACAGAAAGAGCTACAACGATTTTGCATTATACCTAATGATTAGACGAACTGTATGGAAACTGATTTCCTGTAACATATTGGCGTTGATGTAATATTCATCATGAAGTTATTTCTAATAAGTTAAGAAATGATAAAAAAATATGACATACGTATGTACGCCATATTTTGATAGGGTAGGTAGCGGCACTTTCAGATCAGCTGATCATAACCAAAGGTAAACAAAATTTTCAGTACTCGATTGTGAAATGCTTCCAAAATTGATAAATAAAATACAATAATGCATTTATAGAGCATATGATGTCCTATGAAACAAGAAAATGGAATAATGATAGACAGTAAGAAAATATTGAAAAAATATGATCTAGATGATTGCCGAATCATAACGTATCCAAATAAATCTACGGAAACTTCACTATTCTAGTTCGACATACGGCCAACTTGACTTACGACTCATCTCTCGGTCACTATCTCGGTCGTAAGTCGGCGACTACCTGTACTCTGAAGTATCGAATAAAAGTACTGATGGAATAAAAGTACTGGGTGGAAAAAATCTCGAAATTTAATAAAAGTACTGGATGGAATAAAAGTACTGCCCGGAAAAAAAAACTTGAAATTTAATAAAAGTACTGGATGGAATAAAAGTACCGACTGGAAAATAACTATTAAAAGCAATATAAACGTAATGCAAATAAAAGAAAATTCAGTAATCAAAACTGAAACTGCGTAATTAGACAGAAAAACATTGTGCATTTCGGACCTCGCCTTGTCGGTGTAAACAAAGTGCACTGAACACATCGCAAGCAAGCACGTGAACGACGCATTTGATACTTTGTATTAGATGCTTCATTATACTCGACACCGTTTACGACACACACGACAAGAAAAACTGCAAAAAAAAACACGTACTTCCGGTTTTCGTCAATTTCTTGAAGAGTGAGTTTACATTAGTATTGCATATTCTTTCGCTTCATTTTTCTAATTCTACGATAGTTTTACTTGTTGCCCAAAAATTTACGACATTAAATTCAGGACGTAGATATTATTTATTTATTCTATTATTATTAGTTTTATTTATTTTTTTATATTTTATTATTGCGCTCGCCATGAATAGCAAGTGGCCCTACAATTGTACTCGCCAACGACAAATTCAACTCGGCAGTGTCCAAGGCTAGGCGAGCCCAATATCCCAAAATCCTGAAACCGCCACCACCCCCCCCACAAAAAAAATAAAAATAAAGAGAAAGAAAAAAGCTATTTATTACTGTAAAAAAAAATTTCACCAGGTAAAATTCACTCGGTATTATAATTTATTTACCTTGAAAACAGGATATCTAATTTATTTTTCAAATATATATATATATATATATATATATATATATATATATATATATATATATATATATATATATATATATATATATATATATATATTTGCCATCCGTCCTGAATAATGTATCAAATTGTAATTTTTGTCACCTCCTAATGATGAAAATATACATTCGTGTGAACAGCATCCACGGATATGAGTTAACTTTCATAATTGTCAGGGTCCGAAGATTCAGATCTATCGCACCTAAGCCGCCTCCGATAGCCTTACGCTGTTAGGAGACATTATTCAAAGTAAATTTATTCTCGGATATAAGGTTCGTTTTGCATACCTGTAAACTCCTGAGAGTTTATCTTACATAGAAGTGTGATTTAACATCGTTTAATTCATAAATCGGCATGAAATAATTGACGTTTGAAAACAGACACAACTTCTTTGCTGCACTTGAAATGACCTCGTTAGCTATAAATATGATCCTATCACCTTGCGACATGACATCATTCAATCGATATACATGAGTAGTTGTCACTGTTGAAGGGAAAGCACGTCTATTTATAGAAACTGAAATCGGGCAACACATGTATCGTAGTGTTCAGCGAGCGACTTCCGCTTGCCCTACATGTACGCTACGAGTTGAGATCTCGATTGCTACTTCAGCTAAGAAAATAAAAATACAGTAAAATTGTACTTGTATAATTTCCCACGGTACGATCGGTAGTATTGAATAAACATACTGGTTGGAAGATTTGTGAAAAATTAATAAGCGTACAGGGTGGAAATGGAGCGTACCGGTGGAAATGGAGCGTACCGGTGGGAAGAAATTTGAAAAATTGATTAACGTACCGGTGCGTTTATTTGATACTGCAGAGTACTGTACTTTGTTTATGCCCATTATTATTAACCATTCAAATACAGTGGAACCTCTACATACGAATGTCCTAACATACGAATTTTCCAACATCCGAAGTAAAATTCGACCAAATTTCTGTCTCGACACCCGAAGTGTTGCTCCAACATACAAAGTAAACATTACGCGTACGCGTGGAATTTTCTCGAAAACGCCCAGCGTCGTTTGTTGTTGACGCCGCTAGATGGCGGAACATCGGAGGGATGCCAATCGAGCGTCACCTTGATCAGTTCTCTCATCTCGTGCGCATCGTGTGGTTGTCCTCTATTCGCTCAGTATTAACAGTGTTTTTTATCTTCCTTTTTCACGTGTTAGTTTTCTGTGTTCCATAATCATGGGTCCTAAAAAGCTTAGTTTCAGTTCAGGAAGTAGTAGTAGTGGTGAGAAAAAGAGGAAGTCTATGCTTTCATTAGAATTAAAGCAAGGAATCATAGAAAAGCATAAGCGAGGTGTACGTTTTACTGATCTGGCTAAACAATATGGCCGGAATATGTCTACGATCTCGACGATCATAAAACAGAAGGCACCCATTAAAGCAGTGAAACCTTCGAAGGGCATCACGATTATTTCCAAACATCGTAGCCCTACCCTTGAGGAGATGGAATGACTTTTGTTAATATGGATCAAAGACAAGGAGATTGTTGGCGATACAATCACGGAAACGATCATTTGTGAGAAGGCCAGTGCTATCTACAGTGACTTGAAGGCGGTGCGCCCTCGGGGTGACGCAGGGGAGAGTTCAGCCGATTCTACGACGGAGGAATTCAAGGCGTCTCGAGGTTGGTTCGAGAAATTTAGGAAACGGACCGGGATTCATTCAGTTGTTCGTCATGGAGAAGCTTCGAGTTCGGACACCAAGGCTGCTAAAGACTTTGTTAAAAAGTTTGAAAGAATCGTGGCGGAGGAAGGTTACGTAGGGCAGCAGGTGTTCAACTGTGATGAAACCGGTCTGTTTTGGAAAAAGATGCCTAGTCGAACGTACATTACCGCCGAAGAGAAGAAAATGCCTGGACATAAGCCAATGAAGGATCGGTTGACTCTTGCGCTTAGTGCCAACGCCGACTGCAAAATAAAGCCGTTATTGGTTTACCATTCCGAAAAACCTAGGGCATTTAAAGCACATACAATTAATAAAGGCCTGCTACATGTTCTATGGCGTTCTAATTCTAAGGCTTGGGTTACTAGGCATATCTTTGTGGAATGGGTAAACGTAGTTTTCGGCCCTGCTGTCCAGAAGTATCTTCAGGAGAGGAAGTTGCCTTTGAAGTGCTTGCTTTGTTTGGACAATGCACCCGCTCACCACCCCAGACTCGAAGATGATATCATCGACGAATACAAATTCATCAAGGTGTTGTATCTTCCACCGAATACAACCCCTATCCTCCAGCCCATAGACCAGCAAGTTATCTCTAATTTTAAGAAGCTGTACACCAAGCACTTATTTAAGCAGTGCTTTAATGTCACGCAAAGCACCAACTTAACTTTGCGTGAATTTTGGAGGAGCCACTTTAATATCGTGCACTGCTTAAAGATCATAGATCAGGCTTGGGAGGGAGTTACTCGTCGGACCCTGAATTCAGCTTGGAAGAAGCTTTGGCCTGATGCTGTTGCTCCCAGAGATTTTGAAGGTTTTGGCCCCGAGAATGAACCTGTGGTTATCGCCGAGGAAGACGTCGAAGAGATTGTATCCCTTGGCAAGTCCATGGGTCTGGAGGTGTATGAAGATGACATCACCGAACTCGTCGATGAGCATCATGAAGAGCTCACCACCGAGGAACTCAGGGAGCTGCAAGCCATGCAGCATGATGAGTTCCAAGCGCAGTTGAGAGAGTCGGAGGAGATCGAGGAGGTAAGCCAAATCTTAGGTACGGCGGAAATAAAACAGATGTTGGCATATCATCAACACGTTGATTTCATCGACAAGCATCACCCACAGAAACTTCAGGTTTGCCGTGTTGTTGCTCAGTTCGATGATGTTTGCTTAACGCATTTTAGAAAAATCCTCAAAAGCCGTACCAAGCAACTTTCACTCGATAGTTTCTTTAAAAAATCTTTAAAACGGTCTAGTGATCATGATGAAAAGAAAGAAAGTGAAGCAAAGAAAAGAAGACCGAATCGAGTGAAAGTTATGAAAATTAGAAATAAGAAAAGAAAAAATATAAAAAAAAAATATAAAATTATAAAAATGAAAAAAAAAAAAAAGCTAAGTTAAGTTAAAAGTTCACGTAGTCGTGTAAGTTAGTGCAAGTTATCGTACAAAGTCAACGTCCCTACCTTCTCGCTGATCTTTTGTCTCCTCCTGCCTAGCAGTCCCTACACCTGCGCTGGCCTGTCGCTAAGGTAAAGTGTTACATTAAAACCCCTTTTTCATTTATCATTTCATTATTATTATTCTTTTTTTTTGGTTTGTATGTATTTATTATATTGTATTACTGTAATGTATGTGTAATTATGTGTAGCCATTTATTAAGGATTTATTATGGGTTTTTAGGCTGAAGAACGAATTAAATAAATTACCATGTATTCTTATGGGAATATTTGCTCCAACATACGATCGTTTTAACATACGAAGCAGTTTCTGGAACGAATTAAGATCATATGTAAAGGTATCACTGTATGTTCTCTCTCTTTTTCTGTGTGTGTGTGTATGGCTAGTTCATTTTTAAAGCTTTATACAGTATTTAAATTTTTGTTTATTATTAAGCATAGTTTTCATATACTTTGTTTATAGCCATTATTATTAGCCATACAAATGTGTTCTCTGTCCTGTGTGTGTGTGTGTGTGTACGGCTAGTTCATTTTTAAAGCTTCATACGGTATTTAAATTTTTGTTTATCATTAGGCCTTTATATTTCACTAAAAATTATTGTATTTAATTGTGGTTTATTAAAGCATGCGTATATGTAATTTTTCAATTTCTGGAATATTTCAATATTCAACAATTACTTTGGTTTTACTTTCGGTAGGCATCAGCTGATCTCAAGGTCTTACTAGCATACTGCGATTATGCGCACATAGCTTTGTTTTTATAATTTTCTTATTCGAAAATATCTTCAAAATGAATATTACATAAGCATTAGTTATCTTAAGAAAATTCTCTCTCTCTCTCTCTCTCTCTCCATATTTTCTTTTTAACTCCCTGTTAAATCTTCACATTTCTTTGAACATTATTAGAAATTCTTTGTATCATTACTCGATGTTTTGATTATGGGAATATTAGTAGCACATCAAAAGGAAATAACTTAGATTAGCAATTCGCCTTCCGCAAGAAATATGACGTCATCAGACTATTTTTCTTAAATTTACAGTAAGTAGTACTATTCTCATAACTACTAATACAAAACACTAAAACACTTGATATCATTACTCAGTGTCTCGATTATGGGAATACTGTAATAAGATTACTCAGGAACACAGTGAAAGAAAATCATTCAGTTTGCCAGCTCGCCTTCCACCAGAAATATGATGTCACACGACACGTGACGTAAACTCGACAAAGAATGACTTGCAAAATATGTAAATCTTTTCTTTTTTCTTGCAAGAAAAGAAAGAAAATACTAACTTAGCAAGCAAAAGTATTTCATTTTCATAATGTACAAGGAAATATATTTTTAAGATATTTGTCCTATTAGTGTACAGTACTTTATTTAGATAAATATCGATCTCTTACCAGATATTAACTAAAATAGCGTAGAATCAAATTTATGCTCCATAGTACTCATAACAACCAATACAGACCCACAAAATACTTAGTATTGTTACTCGATGTTTCGATAATGGGATTACTAATACTGTACTAACCGTTGGCCTATTAGAAGGAAATCACTGTATTGCCCGGTCGCTTTCTCCGGTAATACGACATCACCAGACTAATAATATGAACTAAACAGATACTAAAAAGAACATAAAATTCATAATAATCAGGATTTATTAATATTGTCTTTGTAAAAATACAAAGAAAAACTTTGAACGCCCTCTGTCGTTCACTCATTTTTAAGTTTGTTTTTCTCATTTTTGGCAAGAATTTCATCATTTCAAAAAGGAAAAGGCAATTTCAACATCTTGCTAACATAAGAACAAAATTTGCTCTACTATAAGTTCAGAAGTGGGAAATATTGATGGAGAGAGAGAGAGAGAGAGAGAGAGAGAGAGAGAGAGAGAGAGAGAGAGAGAGAGAGAGAGAGAGAGAGAGAGAGAGAGAGAGAGAGTGTGTGTGTGTGTGCCACCTTGCCTGACAAGAGCCAAAAGAAGCAAGATATTGGCGCAAAAAGATCTTCATTTATGATTAAATAACTTTGTTTTGGTTTATTAATATCCAAAAAGAACATAAAATTCATAATAATCAGAATTTATTTAAATTGTCTTTGTAAAAATACAAAGAAAAACTGAATGCCCGTATCTCAAAAATATACTTATAGACCTTCAAATTCAATCTTCTCCCCTAGTTTTAAAGAGAGAGCAATGAAATTAAACTTAGAAAGACATTATAAAATGATCTAATGTTGACCTTCTTTCCAATTTTTTGTTTCATATTTTTTTTCTTAATTTAATCCCCGATTTTAGGGTTTATTTTTTTACAATAACGAAAACATTCAAATCAGGCAAATAATGACTTTCAGAAAAGACAAAACTCCTCATGTTATTGGCAGTCTACATCAGGTCTATATAGAATAGTAATCCCAGGTCTTAATATTACCGTAATTTCAAGGGAGGAGATAGTTTGAAAAAATGTTATTTTTATTAATAAAATAAATTTTTGAATATACTTACCCGATAATCATGTAGCTGTCAACTCCGTTGCCCGACAGAATTCTATGGAGGGATACGCCAGCTATCACAACACTAGAAGGGGGTGTACTTACCAGCGCCACCTGTGGCCAGGTACTCAATCATTTGTTGTTTACACCTCCTCAATTATTCCTCGGTCCACTGGTTCTCTCTGGGGAGGAAAGGGAGGGTCGATTAAATCATGATTATCGGGTAAGTATATTCAAAAATTTATTTTATTAATAAAAATAACATTTTTCAATATTAAACTTACCCGATAATCATGTAGCTGATTCACACCCAGGGAGGTGGGTGAAAACCAGTGTACATGATTAAAGGATAGCTAAGTATCCCCAAATTTCATATAACAGTTATCTCAAATAACAATGAAATAATAAGTACCTGGTAAGGAAGTCGAATAGAACCGTTACTCTGCCTTTTATTTAAAGTTCGTCTTCCTTACTGAGCGCAGCGTTCCTCTTGGAGGCTGAATCAACCCAAAGGTGCCAAAGTACAAGGGGTTGCAACCCTACTAAAGGACCTCTACCAAACCTTTAACCCAGGCGCTTCTCAAGAATGAATAGACCACCCGCCAAATCCAAGGATGCGGAAGGCTTCTTAGCCTACCGTAACAACCATAAAAACAACAATAAAAGTATTCAAGAGAAAGGTTAAAAAGGTTATGGGATTATGGGAATGTAGTGGCTGAGCCCTCACCTACTACTGCACTCGCTGCTACGAATGGTCCCAGGGTGTAGCAGTTCTCGTAAAGAGACTGGACATCTTTCAGATAAAATGATGCAAACACTGACTTGCTCCTCCAATAGGTTGCATCCATAATGCTTTGCAGAGAACGGTTTTTATTAAAGGCCAACGAAGTAGCTACAGCTCTTACTTCGTGGGTCCTTACCTTCAGCAATGCAAGGTCTTCCTCCTTTAAGTGAGAATGTGCTTCTCTGATCAGAAGCCTTATATAGTACGAAAGCCCATTCTTGGACATGGGTCTCGAGGGTTTCTTGATGGCACACCATAAGGCTTCTGACTGTCCTCGAATAGGTTTAGACCTCTTCAGATAATATTTGAGAGCTCTGACAGGGCAAAGAACTCTCTCTAGTTCGTTACCTACCATGTTGGAGAGGCTAGGTATTTCGAACGATCTAGGCCAAGGACGTGAAGGAAGCTCGTTCTTTGCTAGGAATCCAAGCTGAAAAGAACATGTAGCTGATTCGGTTGTGAAACCAATGTTCTTGCTGAAGGCATGAACCTCACTGACTCTCTTAGCTGTTGCAAGGCAAACGAGAAAAGCAGTCTTGAGGGTAAGATCCTTGAAGGAAGCTGACTGGAGAGGTTCGAACCTAGATGTCATAAGGAACCTTAAGACTACGTCCAGATTCCAGCCTGGAGTGGAAAGACGACGTTCTTTAGACGTCTCAAAAGACTTGAGAATGTCTTGAAGGTCCTTGTTGGAAGACAGGTCCAAACCCCTGTGGCGGAGGACTGAGGCCAACATGCTCCTATACCCTTTAATCGTAGATGTTGAAAGGGATCTCTCATTCCTAAGATGAAGAAGGAAGTCAGCTATTTGGATCACAGAGGTATTGGTAGAGGATATTGAATTGGCTCTACACCAGCTTCGGAAGACCTCCCACTTAGACTGGTAGACTCTACGAGTGGAAATTCTTCTAGCTCTGGCAATCGCACTGGCTGCCTCCTTCGAAAAGCCTCTAGCTCTAGCGAATCTTTCGACAGTCTGAAGGCAGTCAGTCGAAGAGCGTGGAGGTTTGGGTGCAACCTGTCTACGTGTGGTTGACGTAGAAGGTCCACTCTTAGAGGTAGAGTCCTGGGGAAGTCGACTAGCCATTGACGTACCTCTGTGTACCATTCTCTTGCAGGCCAAAGGGGAGCAACCAGCGTCAGCCGTGTCCCTTCGTGCGAGACGAATTTCTGCAGAACTTTGTTTATAATCTTGAACGGAGGGAATGCGTACAGGTCGAGATGGGACCAGTTCAGAAGAAAAGCATCTACATGAACCGCTGCAGGGTCTGGAACAGGGGAACAATAAAGCGGAAGTCTCTTGGTGATGGAGGTGGCAAACAGGTCTATGGTAGGTTGACCCCACAACGTCCAAAGTCTGTTGCACACACTCTTGTGGAGGGTCCATTCCGTGGGAATGACCTGATTCCTTCTGCTGAGGCGATCCGCTGAAACATTCATATCGCCCTGGATGAACCTCGTGACCAGAGTGAGGTTTAGACCTCTTGACCAAATGAGGAGGTCCCTTGCGATCTCGTAAAGGCTCCTCGAATGGGTCCCTCCTTGCTTGGAGATGTAAGCCAAGGCTGTGGTGTTGTCTGAATTCACCTCCACCACTTTGCCTAGCAGGAGGGACTTGAAGTTCAACAGGGCAAGATGGACTGCTAACAGTTCCTTGCAATTGATGTGGAGTAATCCTTGTTCCTTGTTCCACACTCCTGAGCATTCCCGTCCGTCCAAGGTCGCACCCCAGCCCGAGTCCGATGCATCCGAGAAGAGATGAAGATGGGGGGTCTGGATGGCCAATGATAGACCCTCCTTGAGAAGAAGATTGTGCTTCCACCACCGGAGAGTGGTCTTCATCTCTTGGTTGATAGGGATAGAGACTGCTTCTAGAGTCGAGCCCTTGTCCCAATGAGCTGCAAGATGGAATTGAAGAGGGCGGAGGTGGAGTCTCCCCAGCTCGACAAACAGGGCCAGAGATGAGAGGGTCCCTGTGAGACTCATCCACTGTCTCACTGAGCAATTGCTCCTCTTCAGCATGCTCATGATGCACTGTAGGGCTTGGTTTATCCTGGGGGCCGATGGAAAAGCCCGAAAATCCCGACTCTGAATCTCCATTCCCAGGTACACAATGGATTGGGAGGGAATGAGTTGAGATTTCTCTATATTGACTAATAGACCTAGGTCTCTGATTAGATCTAAAGTCCAAGAGAGGTTCTCCAGACAACGACGACTCGTGGAGGCTCTCAACAGCCAGTCGTCTAGGTAGAGGGAGGCTCTGATGTTCGATAAGTGCAGGAATTTCGCTACATTCCTCATCAGATGAGTAAAGACCATAGGAGCTGTGCTTAGGCCAAAACACAGGGCTTGGAACTGATAGACAACCTTTCCGAAAACGAATCTCAGGAAAGGTTGGGAGTCTGGATGAATGGGAACGTGAAAGTATGCATCTTTCAAGTCCAACGAGACCATCCAGTCCTCCTGTCTGACCGCTGCTAAGACCGACTTGGTCGTCTCCATCGTGAACGTCTGCTTGGTGACATACTCGTTGAGAGAGCTGACGTCCAGCACCGGTCTCCAACCTCCTGTCTTTTTGGCCACAAGAAAGAGACGGTTGTAGAAGCCCGGGGATTGATGGTCCCGGACTATAACCACTGCCTTCTTCTGCACAAGTAGCGACACCTCCTGTTGCAATGCTAGCCTCTTGTCCTCTTCTTTGTAGTTGGGAGAGAGGTTGATGGGCGATGTGGTCAGAGGCGGTTTGAGGCAGAATGGAATCCTGTAACCGTACCTCAGCCAACTGACAGACTGTGCGTCTGCACCTCTCTTCTCCCAGGCTTGCCAGAAGATCTTGAGCCTGGCTCCTACTGTTGTCTGGAGAATCTGAGAGTCAGTGCTTTCCCTTAGATGTCCTGGGTCCTTTCTTAGACTTGCCCCTGTGAGAGTCTGGACGGGAGCTTCCTCGGCTGGGGGCTCTACCACGAAAGGGCGGTATGAACCTAGTGGCCGGGGTATCAGCCACTGGAGAGCGATAAGTCTTGGGGACAGAGGTGGTAACCTTAGACTTACGAGCCGATGAGGCTACAAGATCGTGCGTGTCCTTCTGTATCAGGGCAGCCGACAAGTCCTTAACTAGCTCCTCGGGAAAGAGGAACTTTGAGAGTGGAGCAAAAAGGAGCTGTGACCGCTGGCACGGTGTAATGCTGGCTGAGAGGAAGGAACACAGTTGTTCCCTTTTCTTCAACACCCCTGATACAAATAACGACGCTAGCTCACCCGATCCATCCCTGATAGCCTTATCCATGCAGGACATAATTAACATGGCAGAGTCTTTGTCCGCAGGAGATGTTTTCTTGCTGAGGGCTCCCAGGCACCAGTCGAGAAAGTTGAACATTTCGAAAGCTCTGAACAACCCTTTCAGAAGATGATCCAGGTCTGAGAAGGTCCAACAAACCTTCGAGCGTCTCATCGCAGTCCTCCTAGGCGAGTCCACCAGACTTGAGAAGTCAGCCTGGGCAGAGGCAGGAACTCCCAAGCCTGGTGCTTCCCCTGTGGCATACCAAACGCAACCTTTCGATGCGAGCTTCGTTGGAGGGAACATGAAGGAAGTCTTGCCCAGGTGTTGTTTAGACTGAAGCCACTCCCCTAAGATCCTTAAGGCCCTCTTGGAGGATCTAGCTAGGACAAGCTTAGTATAGCTCGACTTAGCTTGTTGCACGCCTAGCGAAAACTCAGATGGAGGAGAGCGGGGAACAGCAGAGACGAAGTGGTCAGGGTAAAGCTCCCTGAGTAGAGCCAAGACCTTTCTAAAATCAACAGACAATGGAGAAAGCTTAGACTCCTCCACGTCTGATGAGGGATCAAGATGTGCCTCCTCATCATCCGACACTTCATCAGCAGAAGGTAGCGAAGCAAAAGGACCAGAATGCTGAACCGCAGAGTCAGAACGGGTAGGAACAACAACAGAGGTTTCCTCAACTTGAGGGAAAACCTGAGGTTCAGACTGCAAAGGTTGAACAACAGTCGGAGTAGAAGGCAGGTGCAAGGGTGAAGGAGGTTGACTCCTAGCAAGAGTTGCACCCAAGGATTGCACCAGCTGAGCGGAGGACGGAGGCGGAGTAGTCCGTTCCTGTTCCTGAGAGATGAGTGGAGCATGAGAAGGTTGAGGCTGCGCAGAACAAGGTAAAGTTCTAGCAAGCTGAGGCTCCTGAGGCGCAAGTGCATGGTGTAGATGAGCTTGCCTAGATGAGGGTTGAACTCGGTGCAGCGCTGGTTGAGCAGACAGACTCACGGAGGGGAGAGGTTGTTGTACCCCAACCGAGAGTTGCACCACTGGTGGAGCAGCAAGGGGAGGAGGAGGAAGAGTGTAACTCTCCTGATCCCCAAGCAAAGGTTGCCTTAAAGAAGGCTGAGGTTGAACAACACTGTGAACAGCAAACTCCGAAAGTGGTTCAACATCGTACGCCTGGCAGAAGGTGCTGCGACCAGGCGGAGCAGGTGCAGGCTGGGCGAGCACAGGCGGAGCAGGTGCAGGCTGGGCGAGCACAGGTGCAGCGAGAACAGGTGGAGGGAGTGCAGGAGGTGCAACACTCTCAGCCCGACATTCACGCATCAAGTCCGAAAGCTGAACTTGCATGGACTGAAGCAGGGTCCACTTGGGGTCGGCAGAAGCGATAAAAGACTGAGGTAAAGTCACAGTCGGGGTCTGTATAGGCAGAACCTTACTCCTCTTGGGCGGAGTACAGTCGACCGATGACAGAGGCGAGTCGGAGCTGAGCCAATGACTGCAACCTGGCTGAGCACTCGCTGACTGAACTCTACGTTTAAGCGGTCTCGAGACCTGAGACCAACGTTTCTTCCCTGCATGAAGATCAGCGGACGAGAAGACGGGCTCAATCGTCTGCAGGTGGGAGTGACGGTCTAAGGAAGACACGCCCGCAACCACCGAGGATAATTCTGTGCGCCTAACAAGGCCTGTCGAACCCTTAAGCCCTTCGACATTGCTTCTCCCCTGGGCATGGGAGCTTGCAAGAGGTCCCGGACTGGGAGGACGACTGGCTCGCACAGAAAAATCCTCACGCACCACACTGGCACCACTAGCACTTGGCACTGCACAGACACTAGCACTCGTCACAGCACTGGCACTATTTCCACCCACTGCACTCTTGACCTTCAGTTCTTTAACCTCGGCCATCAGAGACTTATGGTCACTAACCACTGATTCTACTTTATCTCCTAAAGCCTGAATAGCACGCAAAACAGTTGACATATCAGGCGGAGGGCACACAGTAGGTTCGGGGGTAGCCACTACAGGGGTAGGAAAAGGTAGGGGATCATGAGGTGAGGAAAACATAGAAGAGTGAGAAGAACTTCTCCTAGCTCTAGTTCTCTCTAACTTGGATGAATATTTTAAAAGACGTACAAAATCCAATTCCGAAAGTCCGGCGCACTCCTCACACCGATTTTCTAATAGACAGGGCCTGTCCCTACAGTCAGAACAAGCGGTGTGAGGATCTACCGAGACCTTCGGAATACGCCTATTGCAAGACCTACATCGTCTATGGGAGGGAGCTTGCGAAACGTCAGACATCTTGTTTCAAAGAGTAAGTCAAAGGGTGATCCAAAAAACAAGCAAAAATTCATTAACCGTTAATCTGAGTTTATATAAAAGCTAACTAGCTAATATAAAAAGGATTCCAGTATGCGACAGCCGTTAATCTAAGAGAATACTTCACCAAATATCCATGAATAAACTCGAAGACCATGAGCGTATCCCAGAACGTCTAGCCGGAAGCACGACAGAGGAATAATTGAGGAGGTGTAAACAACAAATGATTGAGTACCTGGCCACAGGTGGCACTGGTAAGTACACCCCCTTCTAGTGTTGTGATAGCTGGCGTATCCCTCCATAGAATTCTGTCGGGCAACGGAGTTGACAGCTACATGATTATCGGGTAAGTTTAATATTGAAAACACTAATTTTCAGGATAATTCACCCTGGCGTCACAAAACCCAAGGTCAGAGACCAAAATCCTATACAGTTTGGAGATGTCCTAAGCCACCTTATTAAGTTATATGAATGTCATAGTCCTGTCCTTAAAAATCGGCATTAGCCGGCCGGCTCCCTTAACTGAGTGGAGAGCTGTAAATAGCAAAGTTCAAATCAAATCTGTGAAATATGAGTATTATAGTTTGCTATGCCCCAACAAAAGATTCTCCTACAGAAAGGAGAGATGAATACTATGAAGAACTGCAGAGGGTACTAGATGAGATCCCTGGAAGAGAGAAAATTTTGATTACAGACTCCAATGCTAAGGTCGGAAGAAATAATCAAGGGATAGAGAATGTGATGGGTGTCGAGGGTCTTAGCAAAGTTGCAAATGAAAATGAAGCATATTTCGTAAGTTTCAGTTCAGTAAACAATCTTGTCATTGGAGGTACTCTATTTCAACACAAGAATACATAGACTTTACTGTGTGGCAATTAAAAAAATCAGATAGATCACATTACCGTTAATAAAAAGAAAAGATATAGAGGTGCAGATATTGGTATTGGTCACACCCTCCTCATTACCACACTGATAATAAAACTGAAAGCACCTAACAGAAAGATGGATAGAATACCAAGGTTTGATACAATTAAGCTTTTAGAAGAGTACAGAGAAACATTTGCAATTGAATGTAGGAATCAATTTGCAGTCTTAAGAGGCTTTAAGAGACAAACAATAGACAATTAATGAAGAATGGTGTGATAACAAGAACATATTATCAGTCAGTTAGTAGTGAAGTCTTGGGACACGCAGTTACAAGGAGAAAGCCATGGATATCAAATGATACTTTGGATACTATAAAAAGGAGACAAAGACAGAAACTGATTGTTGAAAGTTTTCAAGGAAGTAATGAAAATTACAAGGTAGAGCATGCCATGTATTGCAGTATTGATAGTGAGGTCAAAAGAAAAGCCAGAAATGGCTGGAGAAAATATTTAGACAGTAAAGCAGATGAGGCTGCCAAAGCTATGAATTCAGAAAGTGGATATGGTGTAAGAGTTGCTCATAGAATTATTAATGAAATCTCGACTGGGGCAAAGAAGAAGTGTATACTCATCAAAAATAGAGATGGCTCTGTTATAGCAACAGAAGATGAAGAAAGACAACGTTGGATGAAACACTTAAATGAGGTTATGAATAGGAGATATGAAGGGAATAATCTAATTAAATATACCTGAAGCTGATGAAGACCTTGTTGTGCCCATGAATGAATTCAGTGTGTTTCAAGTCGAAGCTATCCTAAAAAAAACTAGAGATGGAAAGCCCCGAGATACGATGCAATAACTGCCGAGATGATAATGGCCAAAAATTAAATGACTCCCAGACTACTTACAAGATCATTTTGAAGAATGTGGTATGAATAGACAAAACCTGATTTATGGGGAGTTGAACGTGTTGGTGGGGGGGGGAAGAAAAAAGACGACGACGACTAATTGCGATAATTACAGAGGCATAACACTTACGTCAGTTGTTACGAAAATATATGGTATGCTTATTCTGAAGAGACTGGAGAGAAAGATTGATAAAAAGCTGAGAGATGAACAGGCAGGATTTAGAAAAGGTATATGTTGCACTGACCAAATTTTCATTTTGAGACATTTACAGCAATACGTAGAATATAAAAATTCACTTTTGATGACATTTGTGGACTATGAAAAAGTGTGCGCCGGCCAATTTTGAGGAGAGTCCTGCATTATTATGGAATACCTCATAAATATGTAAATTTGATTAAGTCTGTTCATGAGCATAGCAAGTGCAAAGTTTATGTTAATGGAGTCTTATCAAATGAATTTCCATTAAACAGCGGAGTACTCCAAGGGAATTTGTTGTCACCTATGTTGTTTATCCTCCTCATGGATTTTGTAACATGTAGAACAGTCAGAGATGGTGGAGAAGGATTGGACTGGATTGGTGATGTGAATTTAGCAGACCTAGAGTATGCTGATGATGCTGTCCTTGTTAGCAAAACACCACAGGATTGCAATGCTTGCTTACCAGAATGCACGAAATATCACACGAGGTTGGGATGAAGATAAATAGAAAAAAAGACAGAGATGATGAGAATGGGGTATGCAATGGAAGATGAAATATCATTGGAAAGAGAAAGGATTAATGAGGTAGAATCATTTATGTATTTATGAACTATGATCTGCAATACAGGGTCTTTAGAATTAGAGCTTAGTGAAAGTTGAAAATAGCCAATCAGACAATGGCTAAGTTAAGTAAAATTTGGAAATCAAATAGCCTGAAATTACACACAAAAATCAGACTATATATATCAGTTCAGTCAGATCAGTGTTACTGTATGAACATGAGTAATGGTATGAAAATGAAACAATCTCCCATAGGTTTAGTAGATTTGAGAACAAAGCCCTCAGAAGGATATTGGGAGTTAATTGGCTGGACAGAATTAGACATGAAACTATAAGAGAGATTACTCGAGTGCCATGTGTGGATCAGATCATGATGAGGGGTAGATGTACAGTAGGACCCTGCCATACGACATTAATCCGTTCCGGAGTTGGTATCGTATGCGTGAAAAACCCCTAGTAAAAACATTGAAAATTAGAATGTAACAAAATACAATACAATAGTATAGTAAGCACTGTACTACAGTATACTTATATATAATATACATGTACAGTACTGTACAGTATATAATTAAATAACATCATAAATGACAAATTAAAAGATAATTTGTGTTTTTCCTAACCATACAAATCTTAGCTATTTACAGAGGGGGGGGGGGGGGGTGGTTACCTTTTAGCGCAGCTGAAATGGCAAGCCATTAGAATTTAACGAGGGTGTATTACCCCCGCGCTAGTTAGCGGGGGGGGGGGGGGGGGGGTAGGGGAGTGGTAGCTAGCTACCCCTCCCCTCCCTCACACACAGATGAATGCTCACTTTCACTTAGAGGTAGGACTTGTCTTGGGGGACAGGGCTGGCGGGCAAATATGTGTAAATAGCTAAGGTTTGTATGGTTAGGAAAAATACAAATTATCTTCGAATTTGTCATTTGTTCCGTAACCGAAATACAAACCACGCTATTTACAGAGGGTGACTTACCCCTTAGGTAGGGTGGAAAGTCCCCAGCCCTACTGGCTTTGGCTTTACCCGGGGACTCAGAATCCGAGTGAGTCGCACTCGAGAAAAGGAGTCCCTGCACCACACAAGTTCCTTGCTCCGCAAGGAACCATGTGGCCTACGTAAGCTTGTGTGTGAAGGAAGAAGTGTGACCCGTCCTAGGCAGTTGACCTGGAGTTCCAGAAGGAACTCTGGGTTAGGACGTTCCCAATACCACCTCGTCAGGGTATGGGGGACGCGACAGTATTGATTCAATACTCGGAACACAAGGAGGCATGGTTTACCTGCAGAGGTTCGAGGTCAGCTATGCAGAGACCAGGATGCTGCTTCCCCGTAGAGGGGATGATGAAGAAAGAAGTAAGGGCCAGACATACTTCTTTCGTTCATGCAGACTAAAACCTGATAACAATGCCCTCAACCTTCTGCTACCTGTCCAAAAAGGAGCCTGAGGTTAGACCAGCTGTTGTGTAGCCACCACAGAGCGATAGAAAACGTATCGAGACTCCTGTGGGTCACGCCCTGCAGGAAGCGGGCTGCGAAGGTCATTAGACGCTTCCAGACTCCAGCTTGTAGCACCTGCGTCACAGAGTAGTATTACTCGAAGGCGAGGGACGTTGCGATGTATCCAACATCGTGCTGTAGGGCGACGTGACGGGGGAGGGTCTGGAGACAGGTCAAGATGAATGTCCTTGAGTCCGGGCTGAAGAGGTATACTGGTGACTCTCCCCCATGTCCTCCTTGTGCTCCCAAATCGGCTGCAACTGAGGACAAACTGCAGCTGTTCCCAGCGCTAACCTCTCGATTCCTTTACTGGCAAGAAAGAAAAGGTCTTGGGACATCAGATACAGAATGGAGACTCGAAATCTTGAATGAATTGGACCGAAGGGCCGGGACCCCCAGATTCTGAGTCTAGCCACAACTCAGGAGCGAGCCTGAATGTTGCCTTCCCCTCTTCCTTAGAAAGGGGGGAGTCTTAAGAGACCAAGAAGATTGCTTACACACTGGCCGTGGCCAGAGTGAGCAGGAGACCCAAGGCGGAATACAATCCGAGGCCTGTCGTAAAGGGTCTTGAGAAGATCTCTTAAAGGACTAAAAGTCCGAGCCATGCTCCAAGTTGGAGGTCTTCCTCCGACTAGGGCAGGGACGATCGTAGCTTCGCATGAGCGAGGATAGATCCAGCGGGCAGGAAAAAGTTATTCCTTTAAGCCTGAAGGTCAGGGAAAGGCTGAGCGACAGGCTTCATTGCCGAGAGCGGAAAGGAGTTTCCTCCCGCCGAAAGGCAATAAGACCGTTATTGCTGGAGAAGAGGCCTCAAGAGAAGAGGTATATCTCCCACGGCACCAACCACCTTAGACTCTTCACTTTGCCTGGGAGACCCCTGTGGATGACTATCGCAGATGACACGACCTCCGTACCGCGACTGTAGCGGGTTGTCTCTTCTTGAGGAGGAGGCGTAGTGTCTCCAGGCATGAAGCCGAAGCGACGCCCCGGTTCGGGAGAGATGTCGCAGTGTGGTTGCATGAGTAGTCTGCGCCGTGGGAGAAGCTCTCCCGGGAGTTCCGTCAGGGGAAGCAGAGGGTCCAGAAACCGTTCTGCGCATAGTCCCAGTGGAGCTCCCCCATTGAAAGGTTGACAGACAACCTGGTCTTGTTGAGACCCATTGTCCACAGACAAAAAGGAGGGAAGACGCAGGCGTCGAAGTTGTCCCACCATCACCGGAATGCATCTTGCCAGAGTCTCGGGGTCTGAGACTGGGGGGAAGAATAGCGGAAGCTTGAGGTTCCAAGCTGTCGCGATCAGGTCCCCCAGACCAGTACTTGCTGGTTACACAAGGTCAAAGACCCCCAGGTACACTCTCTCTACGAGACTTTGCTCAGATAGTCTGAGAGAACATTCCCCTGCCTGGAATGAGAGAGCCGATGGTGGTATTGAGAGAATCTCAACCATCCCGGTATCTCTACTGCAAGATGTGAAGGTGTGAAAATGCGTCCCCTGCTGGTTAGAATACGCCAGAATCATGAAGTCGACGCGCACGGGGCGACTCGGCTGGAGCTGTAGGGTCTGTAGAGGGGCCAGACTAAGGCCCCTAAGCCTGAATGATGGAGAGGTATCCTTCAGGTCTTGACCATAGGCCTGGACCGGAACATGCCCCCCCCCTTTCCTTTGACGAGTCCGAGAACAGCATCAAGAATGTGGGGAAAGGACGAGAATATCCACAACCATCAAGAGGCTCCATAGGTCAACACCCATAGCAGGTCTAATAGTTCCGCTGGTCCCATAGGGGCCAGGAAGTCCGGTTAAACATTGCCTGAAGCCACCGGAACTTGGATCGCCCCACATGGAACTTATCCTGAGGCGACCGTTCGGACTATAGACGGGTCAATGAGGAAAGGAGAACTAGGAAAGGTAGGGCTGAAAGCTCTGCTTGACTGAGAACAGGTACTGCGACTCTCCTCAGTCTTGCCACAGTCAACCGAAAGGAAGGCTCGGAGGATGTGGTAACAGAATCCGGCGTCCCCAGGTGGTCACCCATCCAAGTACCGACGTTGCTTAACCTCGCTGGACGGACGAGAAGCGGGGTTTCCAACGTGGTAAGGCCGTTGACTCAATATCATGGCCAGATACTCCAGATGTTGAGGCAGAGGAAGAGAAGGCTCCAGGCAAAATACCATGAGCCCACACTCATGGTAAGCATCCGGAAGCTTGTCCCGGCGCTGAAGAAGGTCGAACCCGAGCCTACTGGAGTTGACCAGCCCTCCAAACAGCAGAGGAGGCGGAAGCCTGCACCTGAGCGGCCAAGAGGAAGGCAGGGAGAGTTCTCTGGGGAAACAAACCTGCTATGCCACGGCGGGATAGCCATACTGTATCATAAGCAGGAATACTTGCAGTCTAGGCTGAATTCGACGCGCACCCTGGAAGATGGATGGAATGGAAACTGAAAGTACCCGTCCTTCCGATCCAGGGTTTAAGGAGTCCTGTCGCCTCGTTACCAGTCTGATCGATTCTGCTGGTCTACGCTGGCCGAAGTTTGTTCGACAAACTTGATCAGGGCTGAGAGGTCGACTACGGACATCCCCTCTCAGATCCTTCCTTACAAGAAAGGATCGACTGAGGAGGCCGGGGGTGAAGCCGTCGACGATCAAGGAAGACCTTCGCCTAAGGTATGGATCATTCTGCCCAACCGGGCAACTCTGCTGACGCTATGGCATAGAGGTTCAGAGACACTGAATTCGCTGACAGAGACGGCAGGCGCGATATCCTTGGCTGATCACAGAGATTGTGCGGGAACGGGCATCGGGAAGCTGTCATTCGGATGAGTAACCTTAAGCATCCTCCCAGCGAGAAACCTGCAATCCTAGAGTTCGTGAACTCCTTTTAGGACTATGCCCCCCCGGGGGAGTCTCCCGTGCCATCTGTTCCTGACAGGAGGAAACTGCAACTGGACACCTTGTCCCAGTTGTCGTAGCCGATAACTTAGGCCGACGTGGTTGAAAGAAAAGGGCGCTGGAGCCCTGCAGAGTCTGGAAGAAAGCGCCTTGGAGGAGTGAAAACGGAAGTCGATTTCCTCCGCACAGCCGTTGTCTAAGTCTCTGTCCTTGGGCACAAACAAACTCTTCTCAAGGATGGAAGGGTGTCTGAGGTCGTCGACCTCCACAGATGAGACACCCGAAGGAAGCCCTCAGTCAGCGCGTCCAGATGGTACAACATCGAGCTTATCCGCAAGTTAGATACTTAACGACGAAAGGCCAAGGTGCCTAAGCTCGAGAGGAGGAAAGTACCCATGATCTTCCTGTAGCTTCCTTGAACCAAACCTCGGGCCGTAACCGAGGAGGGAAAGAACCTGGTAAGCTCCCAGAGGAAGGGGTAAGCAGTCACCCCTTGTCCGATGGAGAAATCTCGAACGGAAAGCCCCCCCGCCAAAAATCCTTCTAGGGAATGACGGGGAAGGGCTAACCCAGGTTCAGGAAAGAGGAGTGTTGCTCAGATCCCTCTTAAGTTTCTCCTATTCTTGCAAGTGCCATGCTCTGCGTTTACGGGGTGAGGCCGTGTTCTGGAAATACGCTCCAGAAGAACTCGCCAGGCTGGCCATGCTGCGAAAACCCCATTGGGAATCGTGGTCGCAATCGCCCTGGAGCTCGCGCGCCGGTAATTCAAAGATTTTCGCGTGGGCGAACGTGGAAGCGCCCATGCGCGGTAACGCAAACGAAGGTGAGCGAAGGAGCGCAGAAGGAGGGCGAGCGTGGTAGGAAGGGCGAGCGTGGTAGGAAGGGCGAGAGCTGGTGGTCGGCGAGCGATAACCCATAGACGAGCAATGGATACTGCAAGAAATAAGCCGACGTTTGTGCGAAGAAACCCTGTAGGTTCGCGCGACGGAACACCATCCGTCCGCGCGATGGAAAACCGTTGGTTCGTGCAGGCGTGTGGGCGCGCGGGCGAGCGGTCGCGCGGGCGCGCGGTCGCGCGGGCGAGCGGTCGCGCGGGCGAGCGGTCGCGCGGGCGAGCGGTCGCGCGGGCGAGCGGTCGCGCGGTCGCGCGGTCGCGCGGGCGAGCGGTCGCGCGGGCGAGCGGTCGTGAGGGTGGGCAGGTGGATGAGCGCGAGTCCGAGGCGGCGAACGCAAGCGTTAGCGCGATGGCGAGGAAACGCGCTGCCGCGTGGGCGAGGAAGACCGCTGGCGATATGGATCAACAAGCGATCGGTGGTGAGCTGGTGAGCGCTAACGCGCAGGTTGGCGATGGTGCGTTGTGTTATGCCGATGCGATGGTCGAGCAGCATGCGCAGGTGAGCGATCGTGCGTTGGCGAGCAGCATGCGAAGGTGAGCGATCGCGAGCAGCATGCGCAGGAGGGCGATCGCGCGATGGCGATCAGCAGGGTCGCCCGATGGCGATCAGCAGGGTCGCCCGATGGCGATCAGCAGGGTCGCCCGATGGCGATCAGCAGGGTCGCCCGATGGCGATCAGCAGGGTCGCGCGATGGCGATCAGCAGGGTCGCGCGATGGCGATCAGCAGGGTCGCGCGATGGCGATCAGCAGGGTCGCGCGATGGCGATCAGCAGGGTCGCGCGATGGCGATCAGCAGGGTCGCGCGATGGCGATCAGCAGGGTCGCGCGATGGCGATCAGCAGGGTCGCGCGATGGCGATCAGCAGGGTCGCGCGATGGCGATCAGCAGGGTCGCGCGATGGCGATCAGCAGGGTCGCGCGATGGCGATCAGCAGGGTCGCGCGATGGCGATCAGCAGGGTCGCGCGATGGCGATCAGCAGGGTCGCGCGATGGCGATCAGCAGGGTCGCGCGATGGCGATCAGCAGGGTCGCGCGATGGCGATCAGCAGGGTCGCGCGATGGCGATCAGCAGGGTCGCGCGATGGCGATCAGCAGGGTCGCGCGATGGCGATCAGCAGGGTCGCGCGATGGCGATCAGCAGGGTCGCGCGATGGCGATCAGCAGGGTCGCGCGATGGCGATCAGCAGGGTCGCGCGATGGCGATCAGCAGGGTCGCCCGATGGCGATCAGCAGGGTCGCCCGATGGCGATCAGCAGGGTCGCCCGATGGCGATCAGCAGGGTCGCCCGATGGCGATCAGCAGGGTCGCCCGATGGCGATCAGCAGGGTCGCCCGATGGCGATCAGCAGGGTCGCCCGATGGCGATCAGCAGGGTCGCCCGATGGCGATCAGCAGGGTCGCCCGATGGCGATCAGCAGGGTCGCCCGATGGCGATCAGCAGGGTCGCCCGATGGCGATCAGCAGGGTCGCCCGATGGCGATCAGCAGGGTCGCCCGATGGCGATCAGCAGGGTCGCCCGATGGCGATCAGCAGGGTCGCCCGATGGCGATCAGCAGGGTCGCCCGATGGCGATCAGCAGGGTCGCCCGATGGCGATCAGCAGGGTCGCGCGATGGCGATCAGCAGGGTCGCGCGATGGCGATCAGCAGGGTCGCGCGATGGCGATCAGCAGGGTCGCGCGATGGCGATCAGCAGGGTCGCGCGATGGCGATCAGCAGGGTCGCGCGATGGCGATCAGCAGGGTCGCGCGATGGCGATCAGCAGGGTCGCGCGATGGCGATCAGCAGGGTCGCGCGATGGCGATCAGCAGGGTCGCGCGATGGCGATCAGCAGGGTCGCGCGATGGCGATCAGCAGGGTCGCGCGATGGCGATCAGCAGGGTCGCGCGATGGCGATCAGCAGGGTCGCGCGATGGCGATCAGCAGGGTCGCGCGATGGCGATCAGCAGGGTCGCGCGATGGCGATCAGCAGGGTCGCGCGATGGCGATCAGCAGGGTCGCGCGATGGCGATCAGCAGGGTCGCGCGATGGCGATCAGCAGGGTCGCGCGATGGCGATCAGCAGGGTCGCGCGATGGCGATCAGCAGGGTCGCGCGATGGCGATCAGCAGGGTCGCGCGATGGCGATCAGCAGGGTCGCGCGATGGCGATCAGCAGGGTCGCGCGATGGCGATCAGCAGGGTCGCGCGATGGCGATCAGCAGGGTCGCGCGATGGCGATCAGCAGGGTCGCGCGATGGCGATCAGCAGGGTCGCGCGATGGCGATCAGCAGGGTCGCGCGATGGCGATCAGCAGGGTCGCGCGATGGCGATCAGCAGGGTCGCGCGATGGCGATCAGCAGGGTCGCGCGATGGCGATCAGCAGGGTCGCGCGATGGCGATCAGCAGGGTCGCGCGATGGCGATCAGCAGGGTCGCGCGATGGCGATCAGCAGGGTCGCGCGATGGCGATCAGCAGGGTCGCGCGATGGCGATCAGCAGGGTCGCGCGATGGCGATCAGCAGGGTCGCGCGATGGCGATCAGCAGGGTCGCGCGATGGCGATCAGCAGGGTCGCGCGATGGCGATCAGCAGGGTCGCGCGATGGCGATCAGCAGGGTCGCGCGATGGCGATCAGCAGGGTCGCGCGATGGCGATCAGCAGGGTCGCGCGATGGCGATCAGCAGGGTCGCGCGATGGCGATCAGCAGGGTCGCGCGATGGCGATCAGCAGGGTCGCGCGATGGCGATCAGCAGGGTCGCGCGATGGCGATCAGCAGGGTCGCGCGATGGCGATCAGCAGGGTCGCGCGATGGCGATCAGCATGCGCAGGTGGGCGGTCGCGCGTGATCAGTATGCGCAGGGTCGCGCGATGGCGATCAGCATCCGCAGGTGGGCGGTCGCGCGATGGCGATCAGCATCCGCAGTTGAGGGTCGCGCGATGGCGATCAGCATCCGCAGTTGAGGGTCGCGCGATGGCGATCAGCATCCGCAGTTGAGGGTCGCGCGATGGCGATCAGCATCCGCAGTTGAGGGTCGCGCGATGGCGATCAGCATCCGCAGTTGAGGGTCGCGCGATGGCGATCAGCATCCGCAGTTGAGGGTCGCGCGATGGCGATCAGCATCCGCAGTTGAGGGTCGCGCGATGGCGATCAGCATCCGCAGTTGAGGGTCGCGCGATGGCGATCAGCATCCGCAGTTGAGGGTCGCGCGATGGCGATCAGCATCCGCAGTTGAGGGTCGCGCGATGGCGATCAGCATCCGCAGTTGAGGGTCGCGCGATGGCGATCAGCATCCGCAGTTGAGGGTCGCGCGATGGCGATCAGCATCGGCAGTTGAGGGTCGCGCGATGGCGATCAGCATCGGCAGTTGAGGGTCGCGCGATGGCGATCAGCATCGGCAGTTGAGGGTCGCGCGATGGCGATCAGCATCGGCAGTTGAGGGTCGCGCGATGGCGATCAGCATCGGCAGTTGAGGGTCGCGCGATGGCAATCAGCATCGGCAGTTGAGGGTCGCGCGATGGCAATCAGCATCGGCAGTTGAGGGTCGCGCGATGGCAATCAGCATCGGCAGTTGAGGGTCGCGCGATGGCAATCAGCATCGGCAGTTGAGGGTCGCGCGATGGCAATCAGCATCGGCAGTTGAGGGTCGCGCGATGGCAATCAGCATCGGCAGTTGAGGGTCGCGCGATGGCGATCAGCATGCGCAGGTGAGCTAGTAGCTGGCGAACCATGTTCCTTCAGAAGTGTTGGAGAACGTTGGCGTACCGGCTGTAACACACGCGGGCGATCCTGAGACCGCCGAGAGACAGGTGATCGCTGACGAGCAGAAGGCTACGCGTGGAAGCCTGCGCATAGAAGAAGAGTCCTTGACCCCGACCTGAACCGAAGTTCTAGATCGCGAGGGCGAACGTGGGCGCACAGGGCGCGTAACATGAACCAACAGGAACAGCAGGGATGATCATCATGAAAGCGCTGACGAACAGGAGAGCGCTGATGAGCAGAAGAGCGCCTGTGCGCTAACACTGAGCAGGAGCAGGAGAGAACACAGCAGAAGGGCGCGCAGGGAAACCCTGACACGCAAGGGAAGAACCCCCGTGGGAGGCAACCCTTTGCCCCGAAGGGATCGTTGTCCGCCGGGAGACTGATGTCCGTCGGAAGACCGCTGTCCGTCGGGAAGACCGTTGTCCGTCGGGAAGACCGTTGCCCGTCGGAAGACGAGATCAGACTGCTGTCCATCAGCACCAAGGCGGAAGATCGAGCAAAAGGAGTTGTAGGCTGCAAACGGAGATTTAAAAAGGCGCCTCAAGCACCCTTATAGGGAGATGAGAGGCCCTTACGACGAGGCGGACGGTGGGCCTTACGGCGAGGGAGGCCAACAGCAACAGCAACAAAAGAAACCTCCGAAGAGGAGTCTCTATGAGTGTACTCTCTCGCGAACGAAAGAGAAACACTTCGTAGAAGAGACTGGTCAGCCAGTGACCTAAAAGGAGCAATCCTCCGAAGAGGAGCTCCTGCAGTTGCCCAGCCCCTTGAGCAAAACTGCAGGTGTGACCGCTCAGCACCAAGAGCATAGTCGCACGAAAAAAAGGCAAGAGAAGAACCCCCCAAAAGGGGAAAAACTCAAGCCTGGACAGGAAAAACTTCCCTCGGAAGGAAAGTTACCCGCCCAAGGAGGCAAGCCTCCTGAGAGTTCTAAAATGAACTGGAGAGCTGTCCGTCGTCACGGGAGTACTTCCAGTAGAAGGAGACATGCCCCTGACGAAAATACAAGGGGGGGAGGCAGCAACAGCCGAATCCCCAGGACTCAACAAGACAGCTCACACCGTTGCCATATTACAGAAACGAACTAGATCGGTAACTGTAAAAAAAATAAAACAAATAATATTAGTACACATTCATTCCCCCGGGAAGGCTCCGAAGAGGAATCCCGAGGGAAAGGAAACAAGAATTACACAACAGGCACGTGCCCTCACAACCACTTACACTCACGGAAGGAGAGCTGTAACCAAAACAGAATTATAACAATTATAATTATGTAACTATGTAATTTAAAAATGAATGAACACTAAAGAAAGAACAAAAACCCCGAAAGGAATCGTTCTACAAGCTGAAAAACAAAAAACAACTACAATTAGATTCATAACTAATTGAGAAAACGTACGGCGTAGCAACCCTCCCACACGGAAAGGAAGCTACAAGGGCGTAGTAACACGTAGTAAAAAGGTGAACGACCTCAAGAGAGAGAGAGAAAGACATAAGTCAAACTCGATCGCCACCCATAAAATTACGCCGTGGTGGCCTAACTGCCGAGGACTCCACGTAGATATCGTACACTACACACACAACTCTGAAAAGGAAACTTACTTATTTCTATACTCAAATATATATACAAACATGAAAACATGTTTACATATATATTGAGTAAATGAAAAGTAAGCGATTAAGTAAAGACAAAACAAACAATGGCTGCCAAGAGAGGACCAAGACAGAGACGTCTGTCACAGTCCGAGCCAAAAGTGAAAGTGGGCATTCATCTGTGTGTGAGGGAGGGGAGGGGTAGCTAGCTACCACTCCCCTACCCCCCCCCCCAACTAGCGCGGGGGTAATACACCCTCGTTAAATTCTAATGGCTCGCCATTTCAGCTGCGCTAAAAGGCAACCCCCCCCCCCTCTGTAAATAGCGTGGTTTGTATTTCGGTTACGGAACAAACAAAAATTATATACCGTACAGTAATGTAAAGGAAAAATTAAATCTTATTTACCTTTGGAGTGACGTGACTTGAGCTGGTAGTGGGTGGAGGCAGAGGGGGGAGTAGATGGTAGATATAAAAACGTATCAATGCTAATTATGTTATGTACACTTTATAATAAATCTATTCTTACTAATAAACACTTGAAATTAAAAATGCTTTTTCTGGGCTCAATCCCTGTGCCGCGCAGTGAAATGCTCCTTAAGCACCATTTCAAAGGAATATAACTGCTAATATTACCAGAGAAAAAATGTAAAGGAATGCTAGGTTGAACTAGCTCGCTCACCTAATGGTGTCGGTATAGACTGGGGCGAAATACCAGAGGTCTCGTACCATTTAGATTTCTCCTCTTCGAAATCCCCCAATAGTGAGGTGCCGTTCAACCTCCCCTGCCTCGCAGACCAGTACTACTAACTCAACCCACGCTTGCCCATCACTCCTTTCAAGCACCTGTTTGATATAAGTCCAAGTTTTTTATTTCGTGTGTTTCATTGGATTTATCATCAACTTTCTCTCGAAGGCCGATTCCCAAGATACCCCATCGAAGTTAAGTACCTTATCCATGAGTTTTTAACGAGATTGGGCAGTGTCATCTTTGTTTTTATTATTTAGAAGTGTTTATATATGAGCGGCGTCCCCGTTCTTTCTTTCGCCTCTGCCCTTTGTCTCGTTAGTTCGTCCGTCTTTTATATTCGTTCGATCCTTTAGGAGTTTTTTCCTTATATTCATTTAGTACACCAACTTTATGCTTTCATATAGCAATATTCATTTAGTACACCGACTTTATGCTTTCATATAGCATTTATTTTATGTTATCCTATGATATCGGTGTTAGCGTTTCATCAGGAGTAGGTTATGTTGGTATGCCTGCATTCGTGCATGTTGGTGGATAGCGTCAACATTGAGATTGTTTCGCTAGTTCTAGGAGCTTTAATTTCGACCATCTCACTTATTATTAGTAAAACCTTTTGTTTTATTACGCTCCACCTAGTTTTACGTTTGGTTCGAGTGGGACTCTCGCGTATTTTGTTGTTTTTACTGTTCGATCTACCGCTTCAGTAACTAGGTTGGTACCCCTGCTTTCCATCTGCTGATGGCGTCATGCTTCCTCCCCTACCACTCGCCCGAGTCCCTCTCTCGCCATATTTTTTCTGCATGCCTAACCTTACTTACGTGATTTCGCTTTTAATTCATTAATTATTTTTATGTATTTGTGCATTGATATTATATTTATTGCTTACTCCGTTATGATCATATTTTTGGGATTTTCATGTCATGATTAGGGATCTCCAGTTGGTAGCCCTGTCTACCACTACGCACTGGCGATTTCCCTGTACCATTACACCCCCCCCCAACAAGTTGGGGAGGTTATTCCATCCCCCCCCTTCAGTGTACACCCTTCCTCTCACTCGATGGTTGTTGGTTATGATTTACGGGTCAAGTATGCTTGTACCTCAGTCTTCCATCAACGTTCCGACATATTGAGGACTGAGTATACCAACGGGGTATGACTTAGTCTCATTCATTCATACCGGGCGGTTTCGTCTCCCCCCTCCCGTCGCCATCGGTCGGGGAGGGGGAAGGCCGGGACCACCGGGGACTATCACACGTGATTAGTCGGTATATCTGCACCTTGGTGTAACCTTGCTTTTAATTACGGTTGTTAGAATGAGCACTTATATTAGGAGTGTCCTCCCCTACGGTACCTCATGCTATTATCGTCCGTATAGGACTTATTATATCCCATATCATTATTTTATATTCTACATGAATCATTACCTTTGTCCTGGTACCTCAGGTAAGGTAGGGGGGGGGTTCCACTGGCTCCCCCCGCGCTCTCCCGTTGTACCCTCCCGTCATCAGACATCGGAGCCGCCGAGCTCTTAACTACATGATCGGTTGACACTGACACGGTTTTGATTAATATCCTCCCTCCGGGAGCCCTATTCATTACAGACATTAGTTTTTGATCATAATTGGCGTTTTCTATTTATGTACTTTAAGGATGTATCTTGGGTACTTTAAGTTACTTTAAGTTTACTTTAAGTTTACTTACCAACCCTGTTCCCCGGCCACGGGGGCCCCGGAACTAGTTATGATTATATATTAATCACTGTTTTTGCATCCTTTTTCATACCCGGCTCTGCCGGATTGCTATTGGAATAGTCTCAGTTCTCTGCATGTTTAGTCTAAGGCTATACATTTATTTTATTAACTGGCAGGTCCCGGACCCTCCGGGACCCCTTATAGAGAAACTAGTAGATGCTCATGGACTATTCCTTTTACAGGTGGTCCGTTGCCGGATGACAGCCTGCGCGGCCGTCCTTCACCAGCCTTGCGGCCATGCTGTCTGTCGGTCCCACGCGGACTGTGGGATCCAGATGGACGATATTGTGGTATGGCACCCTGACAACTGCCTTATCTGTTATGACCTTATCTCCACCCTCGCTTCAGATTCGGTGAGCCTCTTTCAGTCATTTTTGTATTTACTTCCCTTCACTGGGCGACATCAATATGATAGATAATCATTGACTTCTGTTATGAATCGTCGGGTTCATTTATCATTTTGTCCTCGGGTTTGCTAACCTTATCCCCGTTCTTTCAGAGTTCCCAGGCGGTTAAAACTTCAGCAAGAGCCACTTTGAAATTGTGGGTAGGCGGCTTCGCCCGTAACGTAAAGGCCAGGAAGCCCTACGTCCTCTCAGAAGATTATTGTAGACTTATCTACCCGAACGCAAAATCTTCGGCAGCAGTGCCTAGGCAAGTGGCGGCTCCTATAATTGCTGACATTGCGGAAATCGTAGAACTCAATCTCGTCCAGGATACAGACATCCCTGACGACCCGGACCCCATTGAAGACAATGTTACGGCTCTGACCTTAGACATAGAGCCCATGGTTTTTGACGAACCTGACACAGGTAAGGTTGTAAGTGAGGCAGGTGGGTCTGGCGCTAAGACCTCTCTTCTTAGCCCCTCTTTTTCTCCAACTTCTAATAATTTTTCCTTTCTTGGTTTTGAAGGGAACCACGAATCCTCCCCAAGATCGCTCTCGGTTCCTGCCAAGGTCAAATCTCAGAAAAGACCTTTAGTGAGGACTCGTCAGAATCCTACACTACCTGGATCATCGAAGCCCAAGAAGGCTCCCCTCCCCGGAGCTCCTAGTGACTCGACTAGCACTGCCCCTATGTCTCAGGACCCGGGAGTGCAGTCATCCCCCTTAATTACCACAACCAACCTCGACCCGGAGGCCCTCACGAATATGTTGTCGAGGGTCGTTACAGAGCAGATTAGTTCTATACTTTCTGCCGTCACCAGAAGACTAGATACCCTGGAAAGTGGACTGCCTCAACAACAGCAGTTCCTCATCCCGGACGCCTCAAAACTTCCACCCTTCACGAAGAACAACCCGTGGAAAATGGCGCTCCACTGTCCTTTCACGGACGGAATGTTGACCATCGAGGGTTTTGGGACCAGGCCCATTGAAGATTTTGAGTTCTTCCCTCCCGGTCTTCAATTTCCTTTCCCCGGCTTCGCCCGGCTTACGGAAGAGGCTCTTGTCCGCCTAGATAAGGTCCCTAAAGAGACCGTTATCTTTCCGAAGGAACAGGCTCAGTCTGTTTGGGTTCGAACCTTAAATGAGTGGGGTTGTACAAACACCATGCTGACCCCCCACAAGAGTACTTACACCATGTTTCTTGTGGACGAACAGACCCCCACTCCTTGCGTCACCAAAATGGTTGAATTAGCCCTTCAGGCAGTGACCGAAGATAAGCCTTTGCCACAACTCCGGGAGACAGATCCTACATCTCTGCTGTTCCCATCAGATAATGAATGTTGGCTTAACATTCAATCGACATTCACTTCTGGTAAGCTATCCGCGGACTGTGCATCGACGCAATTCAGTGAACGCCTCCCAAGACTACCTGAAACCTTAATCCGACTCGAGTTCGAGTCCCGGTCTAGGTTTAGCCGGAGCCTCAACATCTCGACTATGGCGGAGATGTTTTCTCTTACTTATGACGAGGAACACTCTTTTAAAGTTATGACTAAAGCCACCCTGCAATCTTTGTTAGCAGACTGCTACGACTTCTTGGTGACCAAAAGACGTTGCCGTAAGCATGTCTTATCTGAAGCCACTATCCGCCATGAGCCAAATAAGCTCATTAAAGCCTCTGCTTGGGGTCCGGACCTTTTCCCGGAGGACATGGTCAACTCGGTATTGAGCGAAGCTGCCAGAGTGAACCAGAGCCTCAAAGTCCGTTGGGGTCTCACTCCCAAACGGAAGTTCGAACAATCGAGCATTCACTCCCGGGGCAGAAAAAGGCTACGCCCTTATAGCTCTACCCAATTCTCCTGTTTATAACCCGGTCTATGAGTCCCGGTTTTCCTCCCAAGGATACCAACGAGGCAGGGGCCCCGGTTCGAGGGGTTCTTTTCAGAACAGAAGCAAAGGGAGATATTTCTCCCGTGGAAAAGGGTCACGTGGTGGCCGAGGCGGTAAAACCTCCAACTACTGACGGTCTTCAGGTAGGAGGGAGACTTTATGTGTTCCGGAGTCGCTGGAAATTCAGTCCTTGGGCCTTCAGCATAATCTCCAAGGGCCTGGGGTGGAGTTGGATAGAAGGGCCTCCTCCGCCGAACAGATTCCATCAACCCTCGACACCGGACCTACTTTTGTTTACCCAAGATCTTCTTCGCAAGAACGCGATCAAGGAAACGAAATATCTGAAGTTTCAAGGTCGCTTATTCAGCGTTCCGAAGAAAGACTCCGACAGCCGAAGGGTCATCCTCGATCTGTCTCGACTAAACTTGTCCATTCAATGCGACAGGTTTCACATGCTTACCGTCTCGCAGGTGCGAACCTTGCTTCCCCGTGGGGCCGTCACCACCTCCATCGATCTTACCGATGCTTACTATCACGTTCCAATAGCGAGACACTTCCGCCCATTCCTAGGATTCAGACTAGACGACAAGGCTTACACGTTCAAAGTGATGCCTTTCGGGCTCAACATCGCGCCCAGAATCTTCACGAAACTGGCGGAATCGGTCATTCAGGAACTCCGATCCCACGGAATCCAAGTCGTCGCATACCTGGACGATTGGCTAATCTGGTCAGACAACGTCGAGGATTGTCTCAAGGCAACAAACAAGGTGATCCAATATCTTCAGTTTCTGGGATTCCAGATAAACTTCGGAAAGTCTCGTCTGACACCAAAGACCAAATTTCAGTGGCTGGGATTACGGTGGGACCTACGTTCTCACACTCTATGTCTCCCCAGGTCCAAGAGGATAGAGATTGCGAAAAATACCAAACGCTTTCTCGGGGAAAAGGTAACTTCCAGAAGGAACCAGGAGAGGATTCTAGGGTCCCTACAATTCGCTTCAGTGACAGACCTCCTTCTGAAAGCGAAATTGAAAGACATCAACCGAGTTTGGCGCTCCAGAGCGAACACCAAACGTCGGGACAAGAAGACACGCCTTCCTCCCATTCTTCGGAAGAGGCTTCTCCCATGGACAACCGCCAAGAGCCTATCAAAATCGGTTCCGTTGCAGTACCCCCCTCCAAGGATAGTCATCCACACGGATGCCTCCCTATCAGGTTGGGGAGGCTACTCTCAACACAGGAAAGTTCAGGGCCTTTGGTCCACAATGTTCCAGCAATTTCACATAAACGTCCTGGAGGCCATGGCTGTCTTACTAACCTTGAAACGTCTTTCCCCGGCCAAGAAACAACATCTGAGGATAGTCCTCGACAACGAAGTCATAGTCCGTTGTCTAAACAGAGGGGGCTCCAAGTCAGGTCCCATCAATCACGTGATGGTGGCAATCTTCTCCCTGGCGGCCTCAAACCAATGGCACCTATCCGCCGTTCATCTGGCTGGAGTTCGGAACGTTGTGGCAGACGCACTCTCCAGGACGGTACCGTTGGAGTCAGAATGGTCACTAGATCGCAAATCCTTTCAATGGATCCTCTTCCAAGTGCCGGATCTCCAGGTAGACCTCTTCGCGACGGAATCCAACCACAAGCTGAAATGTTATGTGGCCCCCAACCTGGACCCTCGGGCTTACGCCACGGATGCCATGTCTCTCGACTGGAACGCCTGGGAAAGGATTTACCTTTTCCCACCGGTGAACCTACTGATGAAAGTGCTGGACAAACTTCGAACCTTCAAAAGTCAAGTAGCCCTGGTGGCCCCCAATTGGCCCAAGAGCAATTGGTTTCCTCTTTTACTGGAGCTGAATCTCCACCCTCACCAGATTCCCAACCCGACTTTGACCCAGATAGTACAAACGTGCACTGTGTTCGCTTCCTCAAACATTCAGACCACCCTAACTTTATGGACTTCATGAAGTTTGCGGCACACAAAGGGGCTAACATAGACCCCCAGAATACTTTATTTTTAGAATCTGACAAGAGAGACTCCACTCTTCGTCAATATGACTCAGCGGTCAAAAAACTAGCTAAGTTTTTGAAAGATTCTAGTACTGACTTTATGACACTAAACCTAACGGTAACCTTTTTCAGAACCTTGTTTGAGTCGGGCTTAGCAGCCAACACTATTACTACCATCAAGTCTGCCTTGAAGAAGATTTTTCTAATCGGCTTTAATATAGATCTAACAGATTCATTGCTAGCTTCGATCCCAAGAGCCTGTGCCAGACTGAGACCATCTTCTCGTCCTAGCCCGATTTCCTGGTTTCTCAATGATGTTCTTAAACTAGCGTCAGAAACCGTCAACGATTCATGTGAGTATATCCCTTTACTCAGGAAAACTCTCTTTCTCGTGAGTTTGGCATCTGGCGCCAGGATTTCGGAATTAGCTGCCTTATCAAGGGATCCAGGCCATATAGAGTTCCTTCCGTCAGGAGAGGTCCTCCTCTCCCCAGACAAGGTCTTCTTGGCCAAAAATGAAGACCCTCAGAATAGATGGTCCTCCTGGAAAATCATCCCTCTCCTTCAGGATCCTTCCCTATGCCCAGTTACCACTCTAAAGTCCTTTCTATCAAGGACTTCCTATAAGACCTCGGGACCCTTGTTCATCAGGGAGCGGGGAGGGACTATAACTTTGAAAGGGATCAGACAACAGATCTTGTATTTTATTAAACAGGCCAATCCAGAGTCTTTTCCTCACGTCCACGACATTCGGGGGGTAGCGACCTCAATAAATTTTTTCCATCATATGAACTTTACAGATATCTCTAAATATACCGGATGGAAATCCCCCTCAGTGTTCAAGCGGCACTATCTTAAACAATTAGAGGCCCTTCAACTCGCTACCGTAGCTGCAGGGAGCGTGGTATCCCCCGGACAAATTCCTTCTAACTAATCCCTGAATCCTATATCTTCCACCTTCTTCCTCTTACCTGCCTCACTTACAGTTCCTACCTGAGTTCGGTTTGTTGTATCACACCCATGGGTGTTCCTAGTTCGTAACATTGCCATTTTATTATCATTGTTCAATTTATTCTTCCATACGAACTGTATTTCTTTAGTGTTCAAGTGTATGTAATTTGTTCCAGTGTTTGACCTTAATTGGTTTTGTTTTAAGTTAATGTTCTTTTGTCTTCCCTTCCTGGGATATTATACCTTATCATGCTGATGTTATTAAAGACGTCCGTCTTCTACGTTAACTTTTGATTAAACCACTGTTTGTTATGTTGATTTTTATTCGTTCCCGTATAGTTAATAAAGTTTGGGTTCGTTTTCTCTGGTACTATTTCACTGCGCGGCACAGGGATTGAGCCCAGAAAAGGGATTTTGACGAAGGAAAAATCTATTTCTGGGCGAGAGACCTGTGCCGCCCAGTGAACCCACCCTATTTGCTCCCCCCCTGTTCAGACCCCAAACTTAAGGGTGCTGTAAGGAGTGATGGGCAAGCGTGGGTTGAGTTAGTAGTACTGGTCTGCGAGGCAGGGGAGGTTGAACGGCACCTCACTATTGGGGGATTTCGAAGAGGAGAAATCTAAATGGTACGAGACCTCTGGTATTTCGCCCCAGTCTATACCGACACCAATAGGTGAGCGAGCTAGTTCAACCTAGCATTCCTTTACATTTTTTCTCTGGTAATATTAGCAGTTATATTCCTTTGAAATGGTGCTTAAGGAGCATTTCACTGCGCGGCACAGGTCTCTCGCCCAGAAATAGATTTTTCCTTCGTCAAAATCCCTTTTTTATTATTTTTTTCTTTTAAAATTTTTTGAATTTTTTCTTTTAGAACTTAAAAAATTACTCTTTTTTTAGCTTTTTTGATAAAATCACTATTATCGTCTTTGCTTTCTGACATTTCTCTTTTGGAGAAATATCTATCCAAAGAAGCCTGTTTCTGATGATTCCTCAACATATTCCTAAACTGACTAATACACTTATCATTAACACTGCATAAGACGACCTGTGTGAAGTTTTTCTGGGTGTTTCTTTTCAATGAAACTCGTAAGGTTTTCATACCAACCAATAGCTTCCCTTATTTCTGACGATGTCGTTTCTTCAGTCTCCCCCCCCCCCCCCGTCCTCGCCTCCACTAGAGCTGTGCTCTTCTTGAATGATCATCAACTGGATTGCCTCTAACTCCTTCAAGTCTTCAGTCGTAAGCTCCTCCCTGTGCTCCTCGATAAGGTTATGGACGTCAGCCTCATCGACTACGAGCCCCATGGACCTCCCGATTGAAATTATTTCCTCAACATCACCCTCAGGGGCAGGATCATAAACGGCCTCGTCTTCGGTTGAAAGATCGAAACCTTCAAAGTCTCGTTCTGCTACAACAGCTGGCCACAGTTTCTTCCATAAGGTGTGCCGTGAAACCTCATTCCAAGCTGTGTCGATCATCTTCAGGCATTGAACGATGTCAAAATGCCCCCTCCAAAATTCACGGAGGGTGAGTTGAGTGCTTTCAGTCACTTCGAAGCATCTTCTGAACAGATGCTTCGTGTAAAGCTTCTTGAAGTTGGCAATCACTTGCTGGTCCATAGGCTAGAGGAGAAGGGTGGTGTTTGGTGGCAGATAGAGAACCTTAATGAAGGAGAAGTCAGGATGAATGATGTCCTCGAGGCCAGGAGGGTGAGCTGGGGCATTGTCCAGTACCAAGAGACATTTGAGAGGAAGATCGTTCTCTTCTAAATAGTTCTTGACAGCAGGACCGAAGCAGACGTTTATCCACTCAATATATATGGTCCTCGTGACCTAGGCCTTAGCATTCGACTTCCAAAATACCGAGAGCCTCTCCTTCGTGATATTTTGTGCCTTGAAGGCACGAGGATTCTCTGAGTGGTATACCAGTAGGGGCTTAATTTTTAAGTCCCCACTGGCATTTGCACAAAATGCTAGCGTAAGTCTGTCCTTCATCGGTTTATGGCAAGGAAGTTTCCTTTCTTCAGCTGCGATGTATGTACGACGGGGCATTTTCTTTCAGAAACGGCCAGTTTCATCACAGTTTAACACTTGCTGAGGAATGTAGCCTTCTCTGAAAATTACATTCTCAAACTTCTTGACGAATTCATCTGCTGCTTTCTTGTCAGAACTGGCCGCCTCTCCATGCCTGACGACTGAGTGAATACCAGTCCTCTTCCTAAACCGATCAAACCACCCATGAGAAACCTTAAACTCTTGGGGGGCTTGCTGCGACGTTCCTCCGCCGTCTCTCTGGGCTTCCACGAGATCGGCAAAGATGGCACTCGCCTTGTGCGAAATTACCGATTGCATGAGTATATCACCAGCGATTTCCTTCTCTTTAATCCACAGAAGAAGGAGTCTCTCCATCTCATCGTTGATTGAGGTCCTTCCACTGGCAAGGACAGTCATGCCTTTAAAAAGACTTACTTGCTTTAATGGCTTCCTTATTCTTGATAATTGTACCAATCGTAGATTGGTTACAGCCATACGTACTAGCGAGGGTAACGATGCGCATGCCTTCTTCATATTTCTTAATGATCTCCAGCTTCGTTTCCAGAGTTATCATCTTCTTACTTCTGCCTTTAACATCACTAGCAATCTTAGGACCCATGGCTAACGAATTAAAGTTATAATTAAGCACTAAAATGCACAAAAAATACGATATCGCAAGCACTCGCACGAGATCAAGTCTTTACGAAATGCACACGAGATTCTGAACTGAGCGCACGTATGACAAAGAGAGAGAGAGGAAACATCTCTCAGGCATTGTGGGAGGGATTTCGGCCAATAGCGTATCGGCATCTTAGTAACGCCATGACGCCGACCAATAGCAGACCAGCTTCTTAGTGACGTATGAGCGTGATTGTAAGCTATTGACTCGCACAGTCGTACGCGTAGAAACCACCAAGTTTGAGTTTCGGAATTCGATACCGTAAGGTGGGGAAAATGTCGTAACAAGGGGACGAAAAAACATTGTATTCTACACCGTAACGTGAAAAAAAACGTAAGCTGGGGATGCCGTATCCCGGGTTCTACTGTATATACATATATATATATATCACAAGCACACGTGATTTCAATCAATGTAAATATCACCAACGAATGGCATTTAATACCGAATTCTATCTTGGGAATATATGTCCACTTGGAATTCATTCTCTTGATAGCTCACTCGGTAGAGTCACTGTAGGCATAGTTTCCAGCCACACAGGTGAGTGTTCGAATCTCCACCCAGCCAGAAGCTGTTACCATAAAATGAATTCCAAGTGGATACATATTCCCAAGATAGAATTCGGTATTAAATGCCATTCGTGGGTGATATTTATATATATATATATATATATATATATATATATATATATATATATATATATATATATATATATATATATATATATATATATATATAACATATTCATATATACATATTTATATATATATATATATATATATATATATATATATATATATGTACATATATATATATATATATATATATATAGTAGGGTCCCGAATTAAGCGTGTTCGAATTACACGATTCCCCTTTTCCGCGATCGCTATTTTTCAAAAATAAATTTTCTGTATCTGCGAGGCTGTTCAAAGTTCGCGAGTCAAGCACTACAAAATGTATCAAATCTATTGTCTTTTTAAGTATATTGGTAGCCCTAAATACAGTGATTTATAATAAATGTTACAAAACAATATTAACATTACATTTCATTAACATAATTTCATAATGAATAGCCTATTTAAGGATAAAATTCCACATCAACAATGAAATCAACTGTTAACTGTGCGAGTCCAGCTGACAAAATGTAAACAGAAATGTGGTTACGTTCTCGGCAATCTTTATCTTTCTCCAACCTTACGATAATTGTAATGGTAGTGTTAATGATGGTATATTAAAGCATTATTTTTGTTTAGTACAGTATATTTAAAAGCCTTATTTTTCCCTCTGGGCGTTCAAGGTTTTCACGAGTAGACTGGGTTCGTTTATCGGCAGTGAATAGCCTAAACTTCGGTAACGAGTCGTCAATATTTTGTCATATTTTAAACAGTATACATTTGATTTGCAAACATTGGTTTTGTAGAGTAGACGGTAAAATAAAATCTAGAGAGAGAGAGAGAGAGAGAGAGAGAGAGAGATTTGATGGCAGAAATCTCTCTCTCTCTCTCTCTCTCTCTCTCTCTCTCTCTCTCTCTCTCTCCCCGTAAGAAATAAAACCATAGTTCACATATGGCAACTTGAGTTTAAGAATGAAATTAACATGAATATTGTTAGTTATGGCGATCAATTCCTCGCTTCAGGGGGTACACGAAACAAAAACACGACATTCAATTACAACAGCTGATTCTCTCTCTCTCTCTCTCTCTCTCTCTCTCGTTATACCATACTTACAAATAGATGAAGAAACCAAAATCGGTTTTCTTGAAGTGTCAATTAAATACAAAA